>NC_140583.1:941334247-941835247 GCF_964204655.1 Triturus cristatus
CGGAGCATCAGAACCAATCAAACACTCACACCCAGTCAACAGATCTGGGTTTGATCCATCACTGTTCTTTAGCCCACTCTGCCACCCCAGTTCAGACATGGCCATATGCAAATCAGTCTGACCCTGTGCCTCATGGGAACAGTCCAGCCCGAACTGCTAACCTATGCCTGTGAGAAAGTGTCATCTTTCTTGCCTGGTATGCCCCCACTTTTTGCTGAATTGCTGAATGTACTTTGATTGAGTGTGCCCTGGACTCCTGCCAATCAGGTGCCCAGGGCCTATGTTCCTTCCCTAAAACAAACCAAACCCAAATTGGCAAACCTTGGCCACATGTCAGCCCCTGGTAAATGGTACCCTAAGTACCCAGGGCTTTGTGACCCAGGAAGGCCTCTAAGAGCTGCAGCACTCATTGTGCCACTCTTAGAGGCCCTGTACCCTTACACACACACACTGCCTTTGCAGGCTGAGTGTTTGGGTGCAAGACAAAAACAAAGTCGACATGGCACACATCACTGTGTGCCATGCCCATCACATACACTGCCATGGCATACATCAGTCACCCCTCTAGCTGGGTGCCTTATGCCAATGGTGTGGGCATAGGAGCAAGAGCCCTGTGCCCCTACAGTGCCCCGGTCCATCCCTGAGCCCTGTAAGTGCAGTGCTGCAATTTAAAGAGTACATGGTGCTTGGAGCTCGTCAAACACGAGCTCCACAGCACCATGATGGCAACACTAAAGACTGTGAAGTTTGGTATCAAACTTCTCAGCACATTAAACCCACACTGATGCCAGTGTGGGATTTAATGTACCCAGCACCCCAGAGGGCATCTTAGAGGTGCCCCCTCGAACCTAACCTACAAATCCACGTCTGCTCTGAGGCTGCCTAGGCTGCCACCCAGCAGACATGTTGCTGGACCCCTGGGTAGGAGAGCCCCTGCTCTCCTGGTCCTGCAACAATGCACATCCTGGGCGAGGTGCTAAATCCCCTCCCCCAGGATGGGCAGGGGGAAGCTTCAAAGGCATGCCGCCTCTGTGAGTTTCCCCAGGCCCCTGCAACCCCCCACTCTGGCGGGAAGCTTTGGCCGGAAACCCCAAATAAGGACAAGGGATGTGCCAGCCTGCCAACCCCACCCCTCAGGTGGGGGAGGCGAGGGGAAGCACATCTCCGGGCTCTCGCCATCTTGAAGATGGGGAGCCCTACCCTATCAGGACTAGGCTACTGCCCCCCTCCCACAGGAGAGAGGCAGGATAGGGGGTGTACCCACCCCAGGACGAGGACCCATTGGTCCCTGCCCTTCACCTACCTGTAACGCCCCTAAATCTAGTATTTAGGGGCACCCTGAACCTTCCTTCCCTAGATTCGAAACTACAAGAAGAGCAAGAAGAACAAAGACCTGCCCTGCAGCTGCTAAAAAGAGGAAGACACCAACTGCTTTGGCCCCAGCCCTACCGGCCTGTCGACCCTCAAACCTGCTCCTGCTCCAGAGCGGCATCTCTTGTGGCCAGCAACCTCACCAACCCCGGAGGACCTGGCTACCTTTTGGCTCTAAGCCCCTGGGACTCCCATGAGTAGAGGCTCTACTCGCAACCTATTTCTAACCCCTGGCAGCAGCCCGGAACCGCGAACCCAGCACACTCTGCACCAGCCGAGCCTGGCCAGTGCCGGAGTGAACAAAGACCCTGAGGACGACCCCAGGGCGACTGTGACCCCGAGTCCGGCACCCAAGGACCTCCCTCGACATTCCTGAAGAAGCCTGCAGCCTCAGAACCAGGTGCCCCCCCAACCGCGATCAACTGAGGGTAAGATTTCCCGACACCTAAAGGCACCCCTGCACGCGGCGCCCCACGGCCCCCTGTGTCCAACCACGGGGTACCTACCTATCCTCCAGCTACCCAACATACCTCTCGAAGTGGTGGTGGCACCTGAAGAGTCCTCGTCCCCGAGCTTGCAGTCTTTTTCCTAACCGGAGATTTCCCATTGACATCCATTGAGCGCCCGAAGGCTCAAAAGCACTCTGCACCCAGCCGCCCGAGTGGCCCTGGCAGTGAAAACTCTATTCCTTCCTACTTCCCCACTTGCCCTGAGTAAGTGACCAGGAGCCCAGCTCCCACAGCCACGTGGCTTGCCAGTCAGCAGCCACCAAACAAGGCCCCCCTATCCCTCTCAGGATAACATTGGGCCTAACTCTCTCTGCACCCCGCCGCCCTAGAGCCGCTGAGGGTGAACCAACTGTACCTACCTGACCCTAGAGACCCCTGAGTCTGTGCCCAGAACCTCAATTCTTCCAGTCGAGTACTTACCCTTAAACCGCAAACTCTATTTTCCCCATAGGGTAACATTGACTGGCTTTTTCCTGAAATTTCTTCTAAGTGTGGACTTTTCAAATCTTCAAATATTCACCAAAAATCAGCCGAGTGACAAAAACGAATTTACTCACCTGTTCCTAGGTGAACTCCCAGTGCTGGATCTTGGTGCCCAGCACTGACTCTGAAAAATCTCTACAACTGTACTTACCCTTAACTCAATTTTCTTCCACAGGAAACCAGTGACTGTTTTTCTGTGAAATTTCTTCTAAGTGTCGATTTCTGCAATCTTTAAATATTCTTCAAAACTCGTATAATATCTGAAAACGTAATTGCTTACCTGTTTTGGATAAAGGTCCCAGTACTGAGTCTAGGCACCCAGTACTGGATTACAAAATTAAAGAGAACGTACTGTACCTGTAACCTGCATTTTCTTCCATAGGGAATCATTGATTGTTTTCTCTGAAATATTTTCAAAGTGTCAACTTTTAAAATAGCTAAATATTAGTTAATAATCACTACAGTACTGAAGTCGACTTTCATCACTTGATTCTGAGAACTGACCCAGGACTGAATCTAAGATCCAGTCCTGGAATTCCAAAAGTAATCTAAAAAGTAATCTGTTGCAAATAACTTGAATTTACCATTGAGCTCAATGTATTGTTGTGTTTAAAAATAGAGTTGCCTACTGCAACCTCTTGTAACTGTTTACTAAAATCTACTGCATATTGCAAAAGTATTTATATGAAACATCTACTGTTGAGAAAGTATATTTTACCTCCAAGTGTTGGTTCTAAAATAAAACAAGCATATATTTTTTATATATAAAGCATTGGCCTAGAGTTCAGTTATTGAGCGTGTGAAACCATTTGCTGACTGAGTGTGTACAACAATTGCTTTACACTGTCCTCTGGTACTGCCTTACTGCTCGACCAAGCTACCACTTCAGAGAGTAAGGTTATACTTAACTTTGACCTCTGTCAAACCCTGGGGGACTGTGGACTCTGTACACCCTATACCTATTAAGGAACAGTATATACAGAGCCACTTTCTCACAATGCCTTCCCTAGACCGGAAACAAGCTTCCTAGGACCGGTTTCTGGCATTTCAGCCGTCTTCAGCCAGGCTTGCTTGAATCCAGTGGCAAAGTGAGCAAGGGACCCACGTCTGAGCATACCCTACTAACTTATGGCGAACAAAGCGGTACAAAAGGGGGTGGTGATGGAAGGAGCATCAGAACCAATCAAACACTCACACCCAGTCAACAGATCTGGGTTTGATCCATCAAAGTTCTTTAGCCCACTCTGCCACCCTAGTTCAGACATGGCCATATGCAAATCAGTCTGACCCTGTGCCTCATGGGAGCAGTCCAGCCCGAACTGCCAAGCTATGCTTTCTCTGGACCGGAAACAAGCTTCCTAGGACCGGTTTCTATCATTTCAGCCATCTTCAGCAAGGCTTGCTTGAATCCAATGGCAAAGTGAGCAAGGCACTCACGTTTGAGCATACGCTGCCAACTTATGGCAAACAAAGCGGTACAAAATGGGGTGGTGATGGACAGAGCATCAGAACCAATCAAACACTCACACCCAGTCAACAGATCTGGGTTTGATCCATCACCATTCTTTAGCCCACTCTGCCACCCCAGTTCAGACATGGCCATATGCAAATCAGTCTGACCCTGTGCCTCATGGGAGCAGTCCAGCCCGAACTGCTAAGCCATGCCTGTGAGAAAGTGTCATCTTTCTTGCCTGGTATGCCCCCACTTTTTGCTGAATTGCTGAATGTACTTTGATTGAGTGTGCCCTGGACTCCTGCCAATCAGGTGCCCAGGACCTATGTTCCTTCCCTAAAACAAACCAAACCCAAATTGGCAAACCTTGGCCACATGTCAGCCCCTGGTAAATGGTACCCTAAGTACCCAGGGCTTTGTGACCCAGGAAGGCCTCTAAGAGCTGCAGCACTCATTGTGCCACTCTTAGAGGCCCTGTACCCTTACACACACACACTGCCTTTGCAGGCTGAGTGTTTGGGTGCAAGACAAAAACAAAGTTGAAAGGGCACACATCACTGTGTGCCATGCCCATCACATACACTGCCATGGCATACATCAGTCACCCCTCTAGCTGGGTGCCTTATGCCAATGGTGTGGGCATAGGAGCAAGAGCCCTGTGCCCCTACAGTGCCCAGGTCCATCCCTGAGCCCTGTAAGTGCAGTGCTGCCATTTAAAGAGTACATGGTGCTGGGAGCTCGTCAAACACGGGCTCCACAGCACCATAATGGCAACACTAAAGACTGTGAAGTTTGGTATCAAACTTCTCAGCACATTAAACCCACACTGATGCCAGTGTGGGATTTAATGTACCCAGCACCCCAGAGGGCATCTTAGAGGTGCTCCCTCGAAACCTAACCTACAAATCCACGTCTGCTCTGAGGCTGCCTAGGCTGCCACCCAGCAGACATGTTGCTGGACCCCTGGGTAGGAGAGCCCCTGCTCTCCTGGTCCTGCAACAATGCACATCCTGGGCGAGGTGCTAAATCCCCTCCCCCAGGATGGGCAGGGGGAAGCTTCAAAGGCATGCCGCCTCTGTGAGTTTCCCCAGGCCCCTGCAACCCCCCACTCTGGCGGGAAGCTTTGACCGGAAACCCCAAATAAGGACAAGGGATGTGCCAGCCTGCCAACCCCACCCCTCAGGTGGGGGAGGCGAGGTGAAGCACATCTCCGGGCTCTCGCCATCTTGAAGATGGGGAGCCCTACCCTATCAGGACTAGGCTACTGCCCCCCTCCCACAGGAGAGAGGCAGGATAGGGGGTGTACCCACCCCAGGACGGGGACCCATTGGTCCCTGCCCTTCACCTACCTGTAACGCCCCTAAATCTAGTATTTAGGGGCACCCTGAACCTTCCTTCCCCAGATTCCAGATTTGAAACTACAAGAAGAGCAAGAAGAACAAAGACCTGCCCTGCAGCTGCTAAAAAGAGGAAGACACCAACTGCTTTGGCCCTAGCCCTACCGCCCTGTCGACCCTCGAACCTGCTCCTGCTGCAGCACGGCATCTCTTGTGGCCAGCAACCTCACCAACCCCGGAGGACCTGGCTACCTTTTGGCTCTAAGCCCCTGGGACTCCCATGAGTAGAGGCTCTACTCGAAACCTATTTCTAACCCCTGGCAGCAGCCCTGAACCGCAAACCCTGCACACTCTGCACCAGCCGAGCCTGGCCAGTGCCGGAGTGAACAAAGACCCTGAGGACGACCCCACGGTGACTGTGACCCCGAGTCCGGCACCCAAGGACCTCCCTCGACATTCCTGAAGAAGGCTGCAGCCTCAGAACCAGGTGCCCCCCCAACCGCGATCAACTGAGGGTAAGATTTCCCGACACCTAAAGGCACCCCTGCATGCGGCGTCCCACGGCCCCCTGTGTCCAACCCCGGGGTACCTACCTATCCTCCAACTACCCAACTTACCTCTCGAAGTGGTGGTGGCACCTGAAGAGTCCTCGTCCCCGAGCTTGCAGTCTTTTTTCCTAACCGGAGATTTCCCATTGACATCCATTGAGCGCCCGAAGGCTCAAAAGCACTCTGCACCCAGCCGCCCGAGTGGCCCTGGCAGTGAAAACTCTATTCCTTCCTACTTCCCCACTTGCCCTGAGTAAGTGGCCAGGAGCCCAGCTCCCACAGCCGCGTGGCTTGCCAGTCAGCAGCCACCAAACAAGGCCCCCCTATTCCTTTCAGGATAACATTGGGCCTAACTCTCTCTGCACCCGGCCGCCCTAGAGCCGCTGAGGGTGAACCAACTGTACCTACCTGACCCTGGGAGACCCCTGAGTCTGTGCCCAGAACCTCAACTCTGCCAGTCGAGTACTTACCCTTAAACCGCAAACACTATTTTCCTCATAGGGTAACATTGACTGGCTTTTTCCTGAAATTTCTTCCAAGTGTGGACTTTTCAAATCTTAAATAATATTCACCAAAAATCAGCCGAGTGACAAAAACGAATTTACTCACCTGTTCCTAGGTGAACTCCCAGTGCTGGATCTTGGTGCCCAGCACTGACTCTGAAAAATCTCTACAAATGTACTTACCCTTAACTCAATTTTCTTCCATAGGAAACCATTGACTGTTTTTCTGTGAAATTTCTTCTAAGTGTCGATTTCTGCAATCTTTAAATATTCTTCAAAAATCGTATAATATCTGAAAACTTAATTGCTTACCTGTTTTGGATAAAGGTCCCAGTACTGAGTCTAGGCACCCAGTACTGGATTACAAAAGTAAAGAGAACGTACTGTACCTGTAACCTGCATTTTCTTCCATAGGGAATCATTGATTGTTTTCTCTGAAATATTTTCAGTGTCAACTTTTAAAATAGCTAAATATTAGTTAAAAATCACTACAGTACTAAAGTCGACTTTCATCACTTGATTCTGAGAACTGACCCAGGACTGAATCTAAGATCCAGTCCTGGAATTCCAAAAGTAATCTAAAAAGTAATCTGTTGCAAATAACTTGAATTTACCATTGAGCTCAATGTATTGTTGTGTTTAAAAATAGAGTTGCCTACTGCAACCTCTTGTAACTGTTTACTAAAATCTACTGCATATTGCAAAAGTATTTATATGAAACATCTACTGTTGAGAAAGTATATTTTACCTCCAAGTGTTGGTTCTAAAATAAAACAAGCATATCTTTTTTATATATAAAGCATTTGCCTAGAGTTCAGTTATTGAGTGTGTGAAACCATTTGCTGACTGAGTGTGTACAACAAATGCTTTACACTGTCCTCTGGTACTGCCTTACTGCTCGACCAAGCTACCACTTCAGAGAGTAAGGTTAAACCTAACTTTGACCTCTGTCAAACCCTGGGGGACTGTGGACTCTGTACACCCTATACCTATTAAGGAACAGTATATACAGAGCCACTTTCTCACAATGCCTTCCCTAGACCGGAAACAAGCTTCCTAGGACCGGTTTCTGGCATTTCAGCCGTCTTCAGCCAGGCTTGTTTGAATCCAGTGGCAAAGTGAGCAAGGGACTCACGTCTGAGCATACCCTACCAACTTATGGCGAACAAAGCGGTACAAAAGAGGGTGGTGATGGACGGAGCATCAGAACCAATCAAACACTCACACCCAATCAACAGATGTAGGTTTGATCCATCACCGTCTTTTAGCCCACTCTGCCACCCCAGTTCAGACATGGTCATATGCAAATCAGTCTGACCCTGTGCCTCATGGGAACAGTCCAGCCCAAACTGCCAAGCCATGCCTTCTCTGGACCAGAAACAAGCTTCCTAGGACCGGTTTCTGGCATTTCAGCAGTCTTCAGCCAGGCTTGCTTGAATCCAGAGGCAAATTGAACAAGGGACTCACGTCTGAGCATACCCTGCCAACTTATGGTGAACAAAGCGGTACAAAAGGGGGTGGTAATGGATGGAGCATCAGAACCAATCAAACACTCACACCCAGTCAACAGATCTGGGTTTGATCCATCACTGTTCTTTAGCCCACTCTGCCACCCCAGTTCAGACAGGGCCATATGCAAATCAGTCTGACCCTGTGCCTCATGGGAACTGTCCAGCCCGAACTACCATGCCATGCCTTCCCTGGACCAGAAACAAACTTCCTAGGACCGGTTTCTGGCATTTCAGCCATCTTCAGCCAGGCTTGCTTGAATCCAGAGGCAAACTGAACAAGGGACTCACGTCTGAGCATACCCTGCCAACTTATGGTGAACAAAGCGGTACAAAAGGGGGTGGTGATGGACGGAGCATCAGAACCAATCAAACACTCACACCCAGTCAACAGATCTGGGTTTGATCCATCACTGTTCTTTAGCCCACTTTGCCACCCCAGTTCAGACAAGGCCATATGCAAATCAGTCTGACCCTGTGCCTCATGGGAACAGTCCAGCCCGAACTGCCAAGCCATGCCTTCTCTGGACCAGAAACAAGCTTCCTAGGACCGGTTTCTGGCATTTCAGCCGTCTTCAACCAGGCTTGCTTGAATCCAGTGGCAAAGTGAACAAGAGACTCACGTCTGAGCATACCCTGCCAACTTATGGTGAACAAAGCGGTACAAAAGGGGGTGGTGATGGACGGAGCATCAGAACCAATCAAACACTCACACCCAGTCAACAGATCTGGGTTTGATCCATCACTGTTCTTTAGCCCACTCTGCCACCCCAGTTCAGACATGGCCATATGCAAATCAGTCTGACCCTGTGCCTCATGGGAACAGTCCAGCCCGAACTGCTAACCTATGCCTGTGAGAAAGTGTCATCTTTCTTGCCTGGTATGCCCCCACTTTTTGCTGAATTGCTGAATGTACTTTGGTTGAGTGTGCCCTGGACTCCTGCCAATCATGTGCCCAGGGCCTATGTTCCTTCCCTAAAACAAACCAAACCCAAATTGGCAAACCTTGGCCACATGTCAGCCCCTGGTAAATGGTACCCTAAGTACCCAGGGCTTTGTGACCCAGGAAGGCCTCTAAGAGCTGCAGCACTCATTGTGCCACTCTTTGAGGCCCTGTACCCTTACACACACACACTGCCTTTGCAGGCTGAGTGTTTGGGTGCAAGACAAAAACAAAGTCGACATGGCACACATCACTGTGTGCCATGCCCATCACATACACTGCCATGGCATACATCAGTCACCCCTCTAGCTGGGTGCCTTATGCCAATGGTGTGGGCATAGGAGCAAGAGCCCTGTGCCCTTACAGTGCCCAGGTCCATCCCTGAGCCCTGTAAGTGCAGTGCTGCAATTTAAAGAGTACATGGTGCTTGGAGCTCGTCAAACACGAGCTCCACAGCACCATGATGGCAACACTAAAGACTGTGAAGTTTGGTATCAAACTTCTCAGCACATTAAACCCACACTGATGCCAGTGTGGGATTTAATGTACCCAGCACCCCAGAGGGCATCTTAGAGGTGCCCCCTCGAACCTAACCTACAAATCCACGTCTGCTCTGAGGCTGCCTAGGCTGCCACCCAGCAGACATGTTGCTGGACCCCTGGGTAGGAGAGCCCCTGCTCTCCTGGTCCTGCAACAATGCACATCCTGGGCGAGGTGCTAAATCCCCACCCCCAGGATGGGCAGGGGGAAGCTTCAAAGGCATGCCGCCTCTGTGAGTTTCCCCAGGCCCCTGCAACCCCCCACTCTGGCGGGAAGCTTTGGCCGGAAACCCCAAATAAGGACAAGGGATGTGCCAGCCTGCCAACCCCACCCCTCAGGTGGGGGAGGCGAGGGGAAGCACATCTCCGGGCTCTCGCCATCTTGAAGATGGGGAGCCCTACCCTATCAGGACTAGGCTACTGCCCCCCTCCCACAGGAGAGAGGCAGGATAGGGGGTGTACCCACCCCAGGACGAGGACCCATTGGTCCCTGCCCTTCACCTACCTGTAACGCCCCTAAATCTAGTATTTAGGGGCACCCTGAACCTTCCTTCCCCAGATTCGAAACTACAAGAAGAGCAAGAAGAACAAAGACCTGCCCTGCAGCTGCTAAAAAGAGGAAGACACCAACTGCTTTGGCCCCAGCCCTACCGGCCTGTCGACCCTCAAACCTGCTCCTGCTCCAGAGCGGCATCTCTTGTGGCCAGCAACCTCACCAACCCCGGAGGACCTGGCTACCTTTTGGCTCTAAGCCCCTGGGACTCCCATGAGTAGAGGCTCTACTCGCAACCTATTTCTAACCCCTGGCAGCAGCCCGGAACCGCGAACCCGGCACACTCTGCACCAGCTGAGCCTGGCCAGTGCCGGAGTGAACAAAGACCCTGAGGACGACCCCAGGGCGACTGTGACCCCGAGTCCGGCACCCAAGGACCTCCCTCGACATTCCTGAAGAAGCCTGCAGCCTCAGAACCAGGTGCCCCCCAACCGCGATCAACTGAGGGTAAGATTTCCCGACACCTAAAGGCACCCCTGCACGCGGCGCCCCACGGCCCCCTGTGTCCAACCACGGGGTACCTACCTATCCTCCAGCTACCCAACATACCTCTCGAAGTGGTGGTGGCACCTGAAGAGTCCTCGTCCCCGAGCTTGCAGTCTTTTTCCTAACCGGAGATTTCCCATTGACATCCATTGAGCGCCCGAAGGCTCAAAAGCACTCTGCACCCAGCCGCCCGAGTGGCCCTGGCAGTGAAAACTCTATTCCTTCCTACTTCCCCACTTGCCCTGAGTAAGTGACCAGGAGCCCAGCTCCCACAGCCACGTGGCTTGCCAGTCAGCAGCCACCAAACAAGGCCCCCCTATCCCTCTCAGGATAACATTGGGCCTAACTCTCTCTGCACCCCGCCGCCCTAGAGCCGCTGAGGGTGAACCAACTGTACCTACCTGACCCTAGAGACCCCTGAGTCTGTGCCCAGAACCTCAATTCTTCCAGTCGAGTACTTACCCTTAAACCGCAAACTCTATTTTCCCCATAGGGTAACATTGACTGGCTTTTTCCTGAAATTTCTTCTAAGTGTGGACTTTTCAAATCTTCAAATATTCACCAAAAATCAGCCGAGTGACAAAAACGAATTTACTCACCTGTTCCTAGGTGAACTCCCAGTGCTGGATCTTGGTGCCCAGCACTGACTCTGAAAAATCTCTACAACTGTACTTACCCTTAACTCAATTTTCTTCCATAGGAAACCATTGACTGTTTTTCTGTGAAATTTCTTCTAAGTGTCGATTTCTGCAATCTTTAAATATTCTTCAAAAATCGTATAATATCTGAAAACTTAATTGCTTACCTGTTTTGGATAAAGGTCCCAGTACTGAGTCTAGGCACTCAGTACTGGATTACAAAAGTAAAGAGAACGTACTGTACCTGTAACCTGCATTTTCTTCCATAGGGAATCATTGATTGTTTTCTCTGAAATATTTTCAGTGTCAACTTTTAAAATAGCTAAATATTAGTTAAAAATCACTACAGTACTAAAGTCGACTTTCATCACTTGATTCTGAGAACTGACCCAGGACTGAATCTAAGATCCAGTCCTGGAATTCCAAAAGTAATCTAAAAAGTAATCTGTTGCAAATAACTTGAATTTACCATTGAGCTCAATGTATTGTTGTGTTTAAAAATAGAGTTGCCTACTGCAACCTCTTGTAACTGTTTACTAAAATCTACTGCATATTGCAAAAGTATTTATATGAAACATCTACTGTTGAGAAAGTATATTTTACCTCCAAGTGTTGGTTCTAAAATAAAACAAGCATATCTTTTTTATATATAAAGCATTTGCCTAGAGTTCAGTTATTGAGTGTGTGAAACCATTTGCTGACTGAGTGTGTACAACAAATGCTTTACACTGTCCTCTGGTACTGCCTTACTGCTCGACCAAGCTACCACTTCAGAGAGTAAGGTTAAACCTAACTTTGACCTCTGTCAAACCCTGGGGGACTGTGGACTCTGTACACCCTATACCTATTAAGGAACAGTATATACAGAGCCACTTTCTCACAATGCCTTCCCTAGACCGGAAACAAGCTTCCTAGGACCGGTTTCTGGCATTTCAGCCGTCTTTAGCCAGGCTTGTTTGAATCCAGTGGCAAAGAGAGCAAGGGACTCACGTCTGAGCATACCCTACCAACTTATGGCGAACAAAGCGGTACAAAAGAGGGTGGTGATGGACGGAGCATCAGAACCAATCAAACACTCACACCCAATCAACAGATGTAGGTTTGATCCATCACCGTCTTTTAGCCCACTCTGCCACCCCAGTTCAGACATGGTCATATGCAAATCAGTCTGACCCTGTGCCTCATGGGAACAGTCCAGCCAAAACTGCCAAGCCATGCCTTCTCTGGACCAGAAACAAGCTTCCTAGGACCGGTTTCTGGCATTTCAGCAGTCTTCAGCCAGGCTTGCTTGAATCCAGAGGCAAATTGAACAAGGGACTCACGTCTGAGCATACCCTGCCAACTTATGGTGAACAAAGCGGTACAAAAGGGGGTGGTAATGGATGGAGCATCAGAACCAATCAAACACTCACACCCAGTCAACAGATCTGGGTTTGATCCATCACTGTTCTTTAGCCCACTCTGCCACCCCAGTTCAGACAGGTCCATATGCAAATCAGTCTGACCCTGTGCCTCATGGGAACAGTCCAGCCCGAACTACCATGCCATGCCTTCCCTGGACCAGAAACAAGCTTCCTAGGACCGGTTTCTGGCATTTCAGCCGTCTTCAGCCAGGCTTGCTTGAATCCAGAGGCAAACTGAACAAGGGACTCACGTCTGAGCATACCCTGCCAACTTATGGTGAACAAAGCGGTACAAAAGGGGGTGGTGATGGACGGAGCATCAGAACCAATCAAACACTCACACCCAGTCAAAAGATCTGGGTTTGATCCATCACTGTTCTTTAGCCCACTTTGCCACCCCAGTTCAGACAAGGCCATATGCAAATCAGTCTGACCCTGTGCCTCATGGGAACAGTCCAGCCCGAACTGCCAAGCCATGCCTTCTCTGGACCAGAAACAAGCTTCCTAGGACCGGTTTCTGGCATTTCAGCCGTCTTCAACCAGGCTTGCTTGAATCCAGTGGCAAAGTGAACAAGAGACTCACGTCTGAGCATACCCTGTCAACTTATGGTGAACAAAGCGGTACAAAAGGGGGTGGTGATGGACGGAGCATCAGAACCAATCAAACACTCACACCCAGTCAACAGATCTGGGTTTGATCCATCACTGTTCTTTAGCCCACTCTGCCACCCCAGTTCAGACATGGCCATATGCAAATCAGTCTGACCCTGTGCCTCATGGGAACAGTCCAGCCCGAACTGCTAACCTATGCCTGTGAGAAAGTGTCATCTTTCTTGCCTGGTATGCCCCCACTTTTTGCTGAATTGCTGAATGTACTTTGATTGAGTGTGCCCTGGACTCCTGCCAATCAGGTGCCCAGGGCCTATGTTCCTTCCCTAAAACAAACCAAACCCAAATTGGCAAACCTTGGCCACATGTCAGCCCCTGGTAAATGGTACCCTAAGTACCCAGGGCTTTGTGACCCAGGAAGGCCTCTAAGAGCTGCAGCACTCATTGTGCCACTCTTAGAGGCCCTGTACCCTTACACACACACACTGCCTTTGCAGGCTGAGTGTTTGGGTGCAAGACAAAAACAAAGTCGACATGGCACACATCACTGTGTGCCATGCCCATCACATACACTGCCATGGCATACATCAGTCACCCCTCTAGCTGGGTGCCTTATGCCAATGGTGTGGGCATAGGAGCAAGAGCCCTGTGCCCCTACAGTGCCCCGGTCCATCCCTGAGCCCTGTAAGTGCAGTGCTGCAATTTAAAGAGTACATGGTGCTTGGAGCTCGTCAAACACGAGCTCCACAGCACCATGATGGCAACACTAAAGACTGTGAAGTTTGGTATCAAACTTCTCAGCACATTAAACCCACACTGATGCCAGTGTGGGATTTAATGTACCCAGCACCCCAGAGGGCATCTTAGAGGTGCCCCCTCGAACCTAACCTACAAATCCACGTCTGCTCTGAGGCTGCCTAGGCTGCCACCCAGCAGACATGTTGCTGGACCCCTGGGTAGGAGAGCCCCTGCTCTCCTGGTCCTGCAACAATGCACATCCTGGGCGAGGTGCTAAATCCCCTCCCCCAGGATGGGCAGGGGGAAGCTTCAAAGGCATGCCGCCTCTGTGAGTTTCCCCAGGCCCCTGCAACCCCCCACTCTGGCGGGAAGCTTTGGCCGGAAACCCCAAATAAGGACAAGGGATGTGCCAGCCTGCCAACCCCACCCCTCAGGTGGGGGAGGCGAGGGGAAGCACATCTCCGGGCTCTCGCCATCTTGAAGATGGGGAGCCCTACCCTATCAGGACTAGGCTACTGCCCCCCTCCCACAGGAGAGAGGCAGGATAGGGGGTGTACCCACCCCAGGACGAGGACCCATTGGTCCCTGCCCTTCACCTACCTGTAACGCCCCTAAATCTAGTATTTAGGGGCACCCTGAACCTTCCTTCCCTAGATTCGAAACTACAAGAAGAGCAAGAAGAACAAAGACCTGCCCTGCAGCTGCTAAAAAGAGGAAGACACCAACTGCTTTGGCCCCAGCCCTACCGGCCTGTCGACCCTCAAACCTGCTCCTGCTCCAGAGCGGCATCTCTTGTGGCCAGCAACCTCACCAACCCCGGAGGACCTGGCTACCTTTTGGCTCTAAGCCCCTGGGACTCCCATGAGTAGAGGCTCTACTCGCAACCTATTTCTAACCCCTGGCAGCAGCCCGGAACCGCGAACCCAGCACACTCTGCACCAGCCGAGCCTGGCCAGTGCCGGAGTGAACAAAGACCCTGAGGACGACCCCAGGGCGACTGTGACCCCGAGTCCGGCACCCAAGGACCTCCCTCGACATTCCTGAAGAAGCCTGCAGCCTCAGAACCAGGTGCCCCCCCAACCGCGATCAACTGAGGGTAAGATTTCCCGACACCTAAAGGCACCCCTGCACGCGGCGCCCCACGGCCCCCTGTGTCCAACCACGGGGTACCTACCTATCCTCCAGCTACCCAACATACCTCTCGAAGTGGTGGTGGCACCTGAAGAGTCCTCGTCCCCGAGCTTGCAGTCTTTTTCCTAACCGGAGATTTCCCATTGACATCCATTGAGCGCCCGAAGGCTCAAAAGCACTCTGCACCCAGCCGCCCGAGTGGCCCTGGCAGTGAAAACTCTATTCCTTCCTACTTCCCCACTTGCCCTGAGTAAGTGACCAGGAGCCCAGCTCCCACAGCCACGTGGCTTGCCAGTCAGCAGCCACCAAACAAGGCCCCCCTATCCCTCTCAGGATAACATTGGGCCTAACTCTCTCTGCACCCCGCCGCCCTAGAGCCGCTGAGGGTGAACCAACTGTACCTACCTGACCCTAGAGACCCCTGAGTCTGTGCCCAGAACCTCAATTCTTCCAGTCGAGTACTTACCCTTAAACCGCAAACTCTATTTTCCCCATAGGGTAACATTGACTGGCTTTTTCCTGAAATTTCTTCTAAGTGTGGACTTTTCAAATCTTCAAATATTCACCAAAAATCAGCCGAGTGACAAAAACGAATTTACTCACCTGTTCCTAGGTGAACTCCCAGTGCTGGATCTTGGTGCCCAGCACTGACTCTGAAAAATCTCTACAACTGTACTTACCCTTAACTCAATTTTCTTCCACAGGAAACCAGTGACTGTTTTTCTGTGAAATTTCTTCTAAGTGTCGATTTCTGCAATCTTTAAATATTCTTCAAAACTCGTATAATATCTGAAAACGTAATTGCTTACCTGTTTTGGATAAAGGTCCCAGTACTGAGTCTAGGCACCCAGTACTGGATTACAAAATTAAAGAGAACGTACTGTACCTGTAACCTGCATTTTCTTCCATAGGGAATCATTGATTGTTTTCTCTGAAATATTTTCAAAGTGTCAACTTTTAAAATAGCTAAATATTAGTTAATAATCACTACAGTACTGAAGTCGACTTTCATCACTTGATTCTGAGAACTGACCCAGGACTGAATCTAAGATCCAGTCCTGGAATTCCAAAAGTAATCTAAAAAGTAATCTGTTGCAAATAACTTGAATTTACCATTGAGCTCAATGTATTGTTGTGTTTAAAAATAGAGTTGCCTACTGCAACCTCTTGTAACTGTTTACTAAAATCTACTGCATATTGCAAAAGTATTTATATGAAACATCTACTGTTGAGAAAGTATATTTTACCTCCAAGTGTTGGTTCTAAAATAAAACAAGCATATATTTTTTATATATAAAGCATTGGCCTAGAGTTCAGTTATTGAGCGTGTGAAACCATTTGCTGACTGAGTGTGTACAACAATTGCTTTACACTGTCCTCTGGTACTGCCTTACTGCTCGACCAAGCTACCACTTCAGAGAGTAAGGTTATACTTAACTTTGACCTCTGTCAAACCCTGGGGGACTGTGGACTCTGTACACCCTATACCTATTAAGGAACAGTATATACAGAGCCACTTTCTCACAATGCCTTCCCTAGACCGGAAACAAGCTTCCTAGGACCGGTTTCTGGCATTTCAGCCGTCTTCAGCCAGGCTTGCTTGAATCCAGTGGCAAAGTGAGCAAGGGACCCACGTCTGAGCATACCCTACTAACTTATGGCGAACAAAGCGGTACAAAAGGGGGTGGTGATGGAAGGAGCATCAGAACCAATCAAACACTCACACCCAGTCAACAGATCTGGGTTTGATCCATCAAAGTTCTTTAGCCCACTCTGCCACCCTAGTTCAGACATGGCCATATGCAAATCAGTCTGACCCTGTGCCTCATGGGAGCAGTCCAGCCCGAACTGCCAAGCTATGCTTTCTCTGGACCGGAAACAAGCTTCCTAGGACCGGTTTCTATCATTTCAGCCATCTTCAGCAAGGCTTGCTTGAATCCAATGGCAAAGTGAGCAAGGCACTCACGTTTGAGCATACGCTGCCAACTTATGGCAAACAAAGCGGTACAAAATGGGGTGGTGATGGACAGAGCATCAGAACCAATCAAACACTCACACCCAGTCAACAGATCTGGGTTTGATCCATCACCATTCTTTAGCCCACTCTGCCACCCCAGTTCAGACATGGCCATATGCAAATCAGTCTGACCCTGTGCCTCATGGGAGCAGTCCAGCCCGAACTGCTAAGCCATGCCTGTGAGAAAGTGTCATCTTTCTTGCCTGGTATGCCCCCACTTTTTGCTGAATTGCTGAATGTACTTTGATTGAGTGTGCCCTGGACTCCTGCCAATCAGGTGCCCAGGACCTATGTTCCTTCCCTAAAACAAACCAAACCCAAATTGGCAAACCTTGGCCACATGTCAGCCCCTGGTAAATGGTACCCTAAGTACCCAGGGCTTTGTGACCCAGGAAGGCCTCTAAGAGCTGCAGCACTCATTGTGCCACTCTTAGAGGCCCTGTACCCTTACACACACACACTGCCTTTGCAGGCTGAGTGTTTGGGTGCAAGACAAAAACAAAGTTGAAAGGGCACACATCACTGTGTGCCATGCCCATCACATACACTGCCATGGCATACATCAGTCACCCCTCTAGCTGGGTGCCTTATGCCAATGGTGTGGGCATAGGAGCAAGAGCCCTGTGCCCCTACAGTGCCCAGGTCCATCCCTGAGCCCTGTAAGTGCAGTGCTGCCATTTAAAGAGTACATGGTGCTGGGAGCTCGTCAAACACGGGCTCCACAGCACCATAATGGCAACACTAAAGACTGTGAAGTTTGGTATCAAACTTCTCAGCACATTAAACCCACACTGATGCCAGTGTGGGATTTAATGTACCCAGCACCCCAGAGGGCATCTTAGAGGTGCTCCCTCGAAACCTAACCTACAAATCCACGTCTGCTCTGAGGCTGCCTAGGCTGCCACCCAGCAGACATGTTGCTGGACCCCTGGGTAGGAGAGCCCCTGCTCTCCTGGTCCTGCAACAATGCACATCCTGGGCGAGGTGCTAAATCCCCTCCCCCAGGATGGGCAGGGGGAAGCTTCAAAGGCATGCCGCCTCTGTGAGTTTCCCCAGGCCCCTGCAACCCCCCACTCTGGCGGGAAGCTTTGACCGGAAACCCCAAATAAGGACAAGGGATGTGCCAGCCTGCCAACCCCACCCCTCAGGTGGGGGAGGCGAGGTGAAGCACATCTCCGGGCTCTCGCCATCTTGAAGATGGGGAGCCCTACCCTATCAGGACTAGGCTACTGCCCCCCTCCCACAGGAGAGAGGCAGGATAGGGGGTGTACCCACCCCAGGACGGGGACCCATTGGTCCCTGCCCTTCACCTACCTGTAACGCCCCTAAATCTAGTATTTAGGGGCACCCTGAACCTTCCTTCCCCAGATTCCAGATTTGAAACTACAAGAAGAGCAAGAAGAACAAAGACCTGCCCTGCAGCTGCTAAAAAGAGGAAGACACCAACTGCTTTGGCCCTAGCCCTACCGCCCTGTCGACCCTCGAACCTGCTCCTGCTGCAGCACGGCATCTCTTGTGGCCAGCAACCTCACCAACCCCGGAGGACCTGGCTACCTTTTGGCTCTAAGCCCCTGGGACTCCCATGAGTAGAGGCTCTACTCGAAACCTATTTCTAACCCCTGGCAGCAGCCCTGAACCGCAAACCCTGCACACTCTGCACCAGCCGAGCCTGGCCAGTGCCGGAGTGAACAAAGACCCTGAGGACGACCCCACGGTGACTGTGACCCCGAGTCCGGCACCCAAGGACCTCCCTCGACATTCCTGAAGAAGGCTGCAGCCTCAGAACCAGGTGCCCCCCCAACCGCGATCAACTGAGGGTAAGATTTCCCGACACCTAAAGGCACCCCTGCATGCGGCGTCCCACGGCCCCCTGTGTCCAACCCCGGGGTACCTACCTATCCTCCAACTACCCAACTTACCTCTCGAAGTGGTGGTGGCACCTGAAGAGTCCTCGTCCCCGAGCTTGCAGTCTTTTTTCCTAACCGGAGATTTCCCATTGACATCCATTGAGCGCCCGAAGGCTCAAAAGCACTCTGCACCCAGCCGCCCGAGTGGCCCTGGCAGTGAAAACTCTATTCCTTCCTACTTCCCCACTTGCCCTGAGTAAGTGGCCAGGAGCCCAGCTCCCACAGCCGCGTGGCTTGCCAGTCAGCAGCCACCAAACAAGGCCCCCCTATTCCTTTCAGGATAACATTGGGCCTAACTCTCTCTGCACCCGGCCGCCCTAGAGCCGCTGAGGGTGAACCAACTGTACCTACCTGACCCTGGGAGACCCCTGAGTCTGTGCCCAGAACCTCAACTCTGCCAGTCGAGTACTTACCCTTAAACCGCAAACACTATTTTCCTCATAGGGTAACATTGACTGGCTTTTTCCTGAAATTTCTTCCAAGTGTGGACTTTTCAAATCTTAAATAATATTCACCAAAAATCAGCCGAGTGACAAAAACGAATTTACTCACCTGTTCCTAGGTGAACTCCCAGTGCTGGATCTTGGTGCCCAGCACTGACTCTGAAAAATCTCTACAAATGTACTTACCCTTAACTCAATTTTCTTCCATAGGAAACCATTGACTGTTTTTCTGTGAAATTTCTTCTAAGTGTCGATTTCTGCAATCTTTAAATATTCTTCAAAAATCGTATAATATCTGAAAACTTAATTGCTTACCTGTTTTGGATAAAGGTCCCAGTACTGAGTCTAGGCACCCAGTACTGGATTACAAAAGTAAAGAGAACGTACTGTACCTGTAACCTGCATTTTCTTCCATAGGGAATCATTGATTGTTTTCTCTGAAATATTTTCAGTGTCAACTTTTAAAATAGCTAAATATTAGTTAAAAATCACTACAGTACTAAAGTCGACTTTCATCACTTGATTCTGAGAACTGACCCAGGACTGAATCTAAGATCCAGTCCTGGAATTCCAAAAGTAATCTAAAAAGTAATCTGTTGCAAATAACTTGAATTTACCATTGAGCTCAATGTATTGTTGTGTTTAAAAATAGAGTTGCCTACTGCAACCTCTTGTAACTGTTTACTAAAATCTACTGCATATTGCAAAAGTATTTATATGAAACATCTACTGTTGAGAAAGTATATTTTACCTCCAAGTGTTGGTTCTAAAATAAAACAAGCATATCTTTTTTATATATAAAGCATTTGCCTAGAGTTCAGTTATTGAGTGTGTGAAACCATTTGCTGACTGAGTGTGTACAACAAATGCTTTACACTGTCCTCTGGTACTGCCTTACTGCTCGACCAAGCTACCACTTCAGAGAGTAAGGTTAAACCTAACTTTGACCTCTGTCAAACCCTGGGGGACTGTGGACTCTGTACACCCTATACCTATTAAGGAACAGTATATACAGAGCCACTTTCTCACAATGCCTTCCCTAGACCGGAAACAAGCTTCCTAGGACCGGTTTCTGGCATTTCAGCCGTCTTCAGCCAGGCTTGTTTGAATCCAGTGGCAAAGTGAGCAAGGGACTCACGTCTGAGCATACCCTACCAACTTATGGCGAACAAAGCGGTACAAAAGAGGGTGGTGATGGACGGAGCATCAGAACCAATCAAACACTCACACCCAATCAACAGATGTAGGTTTGATCCATCACCGTCTTTTAGCCCACTCTGCCACCCCAGTTCAGACATGGTCATATGCAAATCAGTCTGACCCTGTGCCTCATGGGAACAGTCCAGCCCAAACTGCCAAGCCATGCCTTCTCTGGACCAGAAACAAGCTTCCTAGGACCGGTTTCTGGCATTTCAGCAGTCTTCAGCCAGGCTTGCTTGAATCCAGAGGCAAATTGAACAAGGGACTCACGTCTGAGCATACCCTGCCAACTTATGGTGAACAAAGCGGTACAAAAGGGGGTGGTAATGGATGGAGCATCAGAACCAATCAAACACTCACACCCAGTCAACAGATCTGGGTTTGATCCATCACTGTTCTTTAGCCCACTCTGCCACCCCAGTTCAGACAGGGCCATATGCAAATCAGTCTGACCCTGTGCCTCATGGGAACAGTCCAGCCCGAACTACCATGCCATGCCTTCCCTGGACCAGAAACAAGCTTCCTAGGACCGGTTTCTGGCATTTCAGCCGTCTTCAGCCAGGCTTGCTTGAATCCAGAGGCAAACTGAACAAGGGACTCACGTCTGAGCATACCCTGCCAACTTATGGTGAACAAAGCGGTACAAAAGGGGGTGGTGATGGACGGAGCATCAGAACCAATCAAACACTCACACCCAGTCAACAGATCTGGGTTTGATCCATCACTGTTCTTTAGCCCACTTTGCCACCCCAGTTCAGACAAGGCCATATGCAAATCAGTCTGACCCTGTGCCTCATGGGAACAGTCCAGCCCGAACTGCCAAGCCATGCCTTCTCTGGACCAGAAACAAGCTTCCTAGGACCGGTTTCTGGCATTTCAGCCGTCTTCAACCAGGCTTGCTTGAATCCAGTGGCAAAGTGAACAAGAGACTCACGTCTGAGCATACCCTGCCAACTTATGGTGAACAAAGCGGTACAAAAGGGGGTGGTGATGGACGGAGCATCAGAACCAATCAAACACTCACACCCAGTCAACAGATCTGGGTTTGATCCATCACTGTTCTTTAGCCCACTCTGCCACCCCAGTTCAGACATGGCCATATGCAAATCAGTCTGACCCTGTGCCTCATGGGAACAGTCCAGCCCGAACTGCTAACCTATGCCTGTGAGAAAGTGTCATCTTTCTTGCCTGGTATGCCCCCACTTTTTGCTGAATTGCTGAATGTACTTTGGTTGAGTGTGCCCTGGACTCCTGCCAATCAGGTGCCCAGGGCCTATGTTCCTTCCCTAAAACAAACCAAACCCAAATTGGCAAACCTTGGCCACATGTCAGCCCCTGGTAAATGGTACCCTAAGTACCCAGGGCTTTGTGACCCAGGAAGGCCTCTAAGAGCTGCAGCACTCATTGTGCCACTCTTAGAGGCCCTGTACCCTTACACACACACACTGCCTTTGCAGGCTGAGTGTTTGGGTGCAAGACAAAAACAAAGTCGACATGGCACACATCACTGTGTGCCATGCCCATCACATACACTGCCATGGCATACATCAGTCACCCCTCTAGCTGGGTGCCTTATGCCAATGGTGTGGGCATAGGAGCAAGAGCCCTGTGCCCCTACAGTGCCCCGGTCCATCCCTGAGCCCTGTAAGTGCAGTGCTGCAATTTAAAGAGTACATGGTGCTTGGAGCTCGTCAAACACGAGCTCCACAGCACCATGATGGCAACACTAAAGACTGTGAAGTTTGGTATCAAACTTCTCAGCACATTAAACCCACACTGATGCCAGTGTGGGATTTAATGTACCCAGCACCCCAGAGGGCATCTTAGAGGTGCCCCCTCGAACCTAACCTACAAATCCACGTCTGCTCTGAGGCTGCCTAGGCTGCCACCCAGCAGACATGTTGCTGGACCCCTGGGTAGGAGAGCCCCTGCTCTCCTGGTCCTGCAACAATGCACATCCTGGGCGAGGTGCTAAATCCCCTCCCCCAGGATGGGCAGGGGGAAGCTTCAAAGGCATGCCGCCTCTGTGAGTTTCCCCAGGCCCCTGCAACCCCCCACTCTGGCGGGAAGCTTTGGCCGGAAACCCCAAATAAGGACAAGGGATGTGCCAGCCTGCCAACCCCACCCCTCAGGTGGGGGAGGCGAGGGGAAGCACATCTCCGGGCTCTCGCCATCTTGAAGATGGGGAGCCCTACCCTATCAGGACTAGGCTACTGCCCCCCTCCCACAGGAGAGAGGCAGGATAGGGGGTGTACCCACCCCAGGACGAGGACCCATTGGTCCCTGCCCTTCACCTACCTGTAACGCCCCTAAATCTAGTATTTAGGGGCACCCTGAACCTTCCTTCCCCAGATTCGAAACTACAAGAAGAGCAAGAAGAACAAAGACCTGCCCTGCAGCTGCTAAAAAGAGGAAGACACCAACTGCTTTGGCCCCAGCCCTACCGGCCTGTCGACCCTCAAACCTGCTCCTGCTCCAGAGCGGCATCTCTTGTGGCCAGCAACCTCACCAACCCCGGAGGACCTGGCTACCTTTTGGCTCTAAGCCCCTGGGACTCCCATGAGTAGAGGCTCTACTCGCAACCTATTTCTAACCCCTGGCAGCAGCCCGGAACCGCGAACCCAGCACACTCTGCACCAGCCGAGCCCGGCCAGTGCCGGAGTGAACAAAGACCCTGAGGACGACCCCAGGGCGACTGTGACCCCGAGTCCGGCACCCAAGGACCTCCCTCGACATTCCTGAAGAAGCCTGCAGCCTCAGAACCAGGTGCCCCCCCCAACCGCGATCAACTGAGGGTAAGATTTCCCGACACCTAAAGGCACCCCTGCACGCGGCGCCCCACGGCCCCCTGTGTCCAACCACGGGGTACCTACCTATCCTCCAGCTACCCAACATACCTCTCGAAGTGGTGGTGGCACCTGAAGAGTCCTCGTCCCCGAGCTTGCAGTCTTTTTCCTAACCGGAGATTTCCCATTGACATCCATTGAGCGCCCGAAGGCTCAAAAGCACTCTGCACCCAGCCGCCCGAGTGGCCCTGGCAGTGAAAACTCTATTCCTTCCTACTTCCCCACTTGCCCTGAGTAAGTGACCAGGAGCCCAGCTCCCACAGCCACGTGGCTTTCCAGTCAGCAGCCACCAAACAAGGCCCCCCTATCCCTCTCAGGATAACATTGGGCCTAACTCTCTCTGCACCCCGCCGCCCTAGAGCCGCTGAGGGTGAACCAACTGTACCTACCTGACCCTAGAGACCCCTGAGTCTGTGCCCAGAACCTCAATTCTTCCAGTCGAGTACTTACCCTTAAACCGCAAACTCTATTTTCCCCATAGGGTAACATTGACTGGCTTTTTCCTGAAATTTCTTCTAAGTGTGGACTTTTCAAATCTTCAAATATTCACCAAAAATCAGCCGAGTGACAAAAACGAATTTACTCACCTGTTCCTAGGTGAACTCCCAGTGCTGGATCTTGGTGCCCAGCACTGACTCTGAAAAATCTCTACAACTGTACTTACCCTTAACTCAATTTTCTTCCACAGGAAACCAGTGACTGTTTTTCTGTGAAATTTCTTCTAAGTGTCGATTTCTGCAATCTTTAAATATTCTTCAAAACTCGTATAATATCTGAAAACGTAATTGCTTACCTGTTTTGGATAAAGGTCCCAGTACTGAGTCTAGGCACCCAGTACTGGATTACAAAATTAAAGAGAACGTACTGTACCTGTAACCTGCATTTTCTTCCATAGGGAATCATTGATTGTTTTCTCTGAAATATTTTCAAAGTGTCAACTTTTAAAATAGCTAAATATTAGTTAATAATCACTACAGTACTGAAGTCGACTTTCATCACTTGATTCTGAGAACTGACCCAGGACTGAATCTAAGATCCAGTCCTGGAATTCCAAAAGTAATCTAAAAAGTAATCTGTTGCAAATAACTTGAATTTACCATTGAGCTCAATGTATTGTTGTGTTTAAAAATAGAGTTGCCTACTGCAACCTCTTGTAACTGTTTACTAAAATCTACTGCATATTGCAAAAGTATTTATATGAAACATCTACTGTTGAGAAAGTATATTTTACCTCCAAGTGTTGGTTCTAAAATAAAACAAGAATATATTTTTTATATATAAAGCATTTGCCTAGAGTTCAGTTATTGAGTGTGTGAAACCATTTGCTGACTGAGTGTGTACAACAAATGCTTTACACTGTCCTCTGGTACTGCCTTACTGCTCGACCAAGCTACCACTTCAGAGAGTAAGGTTAAACCTAACTTTGACCTCTGTCAAACCCTGGGGGACTGTGGACTCTGTACACCCTATACCTATTAAGGAACAGTATATACAGAGCCACTTTCTCACAATGCCTTCCCTAGACCGGAAACAAGCTTCCTAGGACCGGTTTCTGGCATTTCAGCCGTCTTCAGCCAGGCTTGCTTGAATCCAGTGGCAAAGTGAGCAAGGGACCCACGTCTGAGCATACCCTACTAACTTATGGCGAACAAAGCGGTACAAAAGGGGGTGGTGATGGAAGGAGCATCAGAACCAATCAAACACTCACACCCAGTCAACAGATCTGGGTTTGATCCATCAAAGTTCTTTAGCCCACTCTGCCACCCTAGTTCAGACATGGCCATATGCAAATCAGTCTGACCCTGTGCCTCATGGGAGCAGTCCAGCCCGAACTGCCAAGCTATGCTTTCTCTGGACCGGAAACAAGCTTCCTAGGACCGGTTTCTATCATTTCAGCCATCTTCAGCAAGGCTTGCTTGAATCCAATGGCAAAGTGAGCAAGGCACTCACGTTTGAGCATACGCTGCCAACTTATGGCAAACAAAGCGGTACAAAATGGGGTGGTGATGGACAGAGCATCAGAACCAATCAAACACTCACACCCAGTCAACAGATCTGGGTTTGATCCATCACCATTCTTTAGCCCACTCTGCCACCCCAGTTCAGACATGGCCATATGCAAATCAGTCTGACCCTGTGCCTCATGGGAACAGTCCAGCCCGAACTGCCAAGCCATGCTTTCCCTGGACCAGAAACAAGCTTCCTAGAACCGGTTTTTGGCATTTCAGCCGTCTTCAGCCAGGCTTGCTTGAATCCACTGGTAAAGTGAGCAAGGGACTCACGTCTGAGCATACCCTACTAATTTATGGCGAACAAAGCGGTACAAAAGGGGGTGGTGATGGACGGAGCATCAGAACCAATCAAACACTCACACCCAGTCAACAGATCTGGGTTTGATCCATCACTGTTCTTTAGCCTACTCTGCCACCCCAGTTCAGACATGGCCATATGCAAATCAGTCTGACCCTGTGCCTCATGGGAGCAGTCCAGCCCGAACTGCTAAGCCATGCCTGTGAGAAAGTGTCATCTTTCTTGCCTGGTATGCCCCCACTTTTTGCTGAATTGCTGAATGTTCTTTGATTGAGTGTGCCCTGGACTCCTGCCAATCAGGTGCCCAGGACCTATGTTCCTTCCCTAAAACAAACCAAACCCAAATTGGCAAACCTTGGCCGCATGTCAGCCCCTGGTAAATGGTACCCTAAGTACCCAGGGCTTTGTGACCCAGGAAGGCCTCTAAGAGCTGCAGCACTCATTGTGCCACTCTTAGAGGCCCTGTACCCTTACACACACACACTGCCTTTGCAGGCTGAGTGTTTGGGTGCAAGACAAAAACAAAGTTGAAAGGGCACACATCACTGTGTGCCATGCCCATCACATACACTGCCATGGCATACATCAGTCACCCCTCTAGCTGGGTGCCTTATGCCAATGGTGTGGGCATAGGAGCAAGAGCCCTGTGCCCCTACAGTGCCCAGGTCCATCCCTGAGCCCTGTAAGTGCAGTGCTGCCATTTAAAGAGTACATGGTGCTTGGAGCTCGTCAAACACGGGCTCCACAGCACCATAATGGCAACACTAAAGACTGTGAAGTTTGGTATCAAACTTCTCAGCACATTAAACCCACACTGATGCCAGTGTGGGATTTAATGTACCCAGCACCCCAGAGGGCATCTTAGAGGTGCTCCCTCGAAACCTAACCTACAAATCCACGTCTGCTCTGAGGCTGCCTAGGCTGCCACCCAGCAGACATGTTGCTGGACCCCTGGGTAGGAGAGCCCCTGCTCTCCTGGTCCTGCAACAATGCACATCCTGGGCGAGGTGCTAAATCCCCTCCCCCAGGATGGGCAGGGGGAAGCTTCAAAGGCATGCCGCCTCTGTGAGTTTCCCCAGGCCCCTGCACCCCCCACTCTGGCGGGAAGCTTTGACCGGAAACCCCAAATAAGGACAAGGGATGTGCCAGCCTGCCAACCCCACCCCTCAGGTGGGGGAGGCGAGGTGAAGCACATCTCCGGGCTCTCGCCATCTTGAAGATGGGGAGCCCTACCCTATCAGGACTAGGCTACTGCCCCCCTCCCACAGGAGAGAGGCAGGATAGGGGGTGTACCCACCCCAGGACGGGGACCCATTGGTCCCTGCCCTTCACCTACCTGTAACGCCCCTAAATCTAAATCTTCCTTCCCCAGATTCCAGATTCGAAACTACAAGAAGAGCAAGAAGAACAAAGACCTGCCCTGCAGCTGCTAAAAAGAGGAAGACACCAACTGCTTTGGCCCCAGCCCTACCGCCCTGTCGACCCTCGAACCTGCTCCTGCTGCAGCACGGCATCTCTTGTGGCCAGCAACCTCACCAACCCCGGAGGACCTGGCTACCTTTTGGCTCTAAGCCCCTGGGACTCCCATGAGTAGAGGCTCTACTCGAAACCTATTTCTAACCCCTGGCAGCAGCCCTGAACCGCAAACCCTGCACACTCTGCACCAGCCGAGCCTGGCCAGTGCCGGAGTGAACAAAGACCCTGAGGACGACCCCACGGTGACTGTGACCCCGAGTCCGGCACCCAAGGACCTCCCTCGACATTCCTGAAGAAGCCTGCAGCCTCAGAACCAGGTGCCCCCCCAACCGCGATCAACTGAGGGTAAGATTTCCCGACACCTAAAGGCACCCCTGCACGCGGCGTCCCACGGCCCCCTGTGTCCAACCCCGGGGTACCTACCTATCCTCCAACTACCCAACTTACCTCTCGAAGTGGTGGTGGCACCTGAAGAGTCCTCGTCCCCGAGCTTGCAGTCTTTTTTCCTAACCGGAGATTTCCCATTGACATCCATTGAGCGCCCGAAGGCTCAAAAGCACTCTGCACCCAGCCGCCCGAGTGGCCCTGGCAGTGAAAACTCTATTCCTTCCTACTTCCCCACTTGCCCTGAGTAAGTGGCCAGGAGCCCAGCTCCCACAGCCGCGTGGCTTGCCAGTCAGCAGCCACCAAACAAGGCCCCCCTATCCCTTTCAGGATAACATTGGGCCTAACTCTCTCTGCACCCGGCCGCCCTAGAGCCGCTGAGGGTGAACCAACTGTACCTACCTGACCCTGGGAGACCCCTGAGTCTGTGCCCAGAACCTCAACTCTGCCAGTCGAGTACTTACCCTTAAACCGCAAACACTATTTTCCTCATAGGGTAACATTGACTGGCTTTTTCCTGAAATTTCTTCTAAGTGTGGACTTTTCAAATCTTAAAATATTCACCAAAAATCAGCCGAGTTACAAAAACGAATTTACTCACCTGTTCCTAGGTGAACTCCCAGTGCTGGATCTTGGTGCCCAGCACTGACTCTGAAAAATCTCTACAACTGTACTTACCCTTAACTCAATTTTCTTCCATAGGAAACCATTGACTGTTTTTCTGTGAAATTTCTTCTAAGTGTCGATTTCTGCAATCTTTAAATATTCTTCAAAAATCGTATAATATCTGAAAACTTAATTGCTTACCTGCTTTGGATAAAGGTCCCAGTACTGAGTCTAGGCACTCAGTACTGGATTACAAAAGTAAAGAGAACGTACTGTACCTGTAACCTGCATTTTCTTCCATAGGGAATCATTGATTGTTTTCTCTGAAATATTTTCAGTCTCAAATTTTAAAATAGCTAAATATTAGTTAAAAATCACTACAGTACTAAAGTCGACTTTCATCACTTGATTCTGAGAACTGACCCAGGACTGAATCTAAGATCCAGTCCTGGAATTCCAAAAGTAATCTAAAAAGTAATCTGTTGCAAATAACTTGAATTTACCATTGAGCTCAATGTATTGTTGTGTTTAAAAATAGAGTTGCCTACTGCAACCTCTTGTAACTGTTTACTAAAATCTACTGCATATTGCAAAAGTATTTATATGAAACATCTACTGTTGAGAAAGTATATTTTACCTCCAAGTGTTGGTTCTAAAATAAAACAAGCATATCTTTTTTATATATAAAGCATTTGCCTAGAGTTCAGTTATTGAGTGTGTGAAACCATTTGCTGACTGAGTGTGTACAACAAATGCTTTACACTGTCCTCTGGTACTGCCTTACTGCTTGACCAAGCTACCACTTCAGAGAGTAAGGTTAAACCTAACTTTGACCTCTGTCAAACCCTGGGGGACTGTGGACTCTGTACACCCTATACCTATTAAGGAACAGTATATACAGAGCCACTTTCTCACAATGCCTTCCCTAGACCGGAAACAAGCTTCCTAGGACCGGTTTCTGGCATTTCAGCCGTCTTCAGCCAGGTTTGTTTGAATCCAGTGGCAAAGTGAGCAAGGGACTCACATCTGAGCATACCCTACCAACTTATGGCGAACAAAGCGGTACAAAAGAGGGTGGTGATGGACGGAGCATCAGAACCAATCAAACACTCACACCCAATCAACAGATGTAGGTTTGATCCATCACCGTCTTTTAGCCCACTCTGCCACCCCAGTTCAGACATGGTCATACGCAAATCAGTCTGACCCTGTGCCTCATGGGAACAGTCCAGCTCAATCTGCCAAGCCATGCCTTCTCTGGACCAGAAACAAGCTTCCTAGGACCGGTTTCTGGCATTTCAGCAGTCTTCAGCCAGGCTTGCTTGAATCCAGAGGCAAATTGAACAAGGGACTCACGTCTGAGCATACCCTGCCAAATTATGGTGAACAAAGCGGTACAAAAGGGGGTGGTAATGGATGGAGCATCAGAACCAATCAAACACTCACACCCAGTCAACAGATCTGGGTTTGATCCATCACTGTTCTTTAGCCCACTCTGCCACCCCAGTTCAGACAGGGCCATATGCAAATCAGTCTGACCCTGTGCCTCATGGGAACAGTCCAGCCCGAACTACCATGCCATGCCTTCCCTGGACCAGAAACAAACTTCCTAGGACCGGTTTCTGGCATTTCAGCCATCTTCAGCCAGGCTTGCTTGAATCCAGAGGCAAACTGAACAAGGGACTCACGTCTGAGCATACCCTGCCAACTTATGGTGAACAAAGCGGTACAAAAGGGGGTGGTGATGGACGGAGCATCAGAACCAATCAAACACTCACACCCAGTCAACAGATCTGGGTTTGATCCATCACTGTTCTTTAGCCCACTTTGCCACCCCAGTTCAGACAAGGCCATATGCAAATCAGTCTGACCCTGTGCCTCATGGGAACAGTCCAGCCCGAACTGCCAAGCCATGCCTTCTCTGGACCAGAAACAAGCTTCCTAGGACCAGTTTCTGGCATTTCAGCCGTCTTCAACCAGGCTTGCTTGAATCCAGTGGCAAAGTGAACAAGAGACTCACGTCTGAGCATACCCTGCCAACTTATGGTGAACAAAGCGGTACAAAAGGGGGTGGTGATGGACGGAGCATCAGAACCAATCAAACACTCACACCCAGTCAACAGATCTGGGTTTGATCCATCACTGTTCTTTAGCCCACTCTGCCACCCCAGTTCAGACATGGCCATATGCAAATCAGTCTGACCCTGTGCCTCATGGGAACAGTCCAGCCCGAACTGCTAACCTATGCCTGTGAGAAAGTGTCATCTTTCTTGCCTGGTATGCCCCCACTTTTTGCTGAATTGCTGAATGTACTTTGGTTGAGTGTGCCCTGGACTCCTGCCAATCATGTGCCCAGGGCCTATGTTCCTTCCCTAAAACAAACCAAACCCAAATTGGCAAACCTTGGCCACATGTCAGCCCCTGGTAAATGGTACCCTAAGTACCCAGGGCTTTGTGACCCAGGAAGGCCTCTAAGAGCTGCAGCACTCATTGTGCCACTCTTTGAGGCCCTGTACCCTTACACACACACACTGCCTTTGCAGGCTGAGTGTTTGGGTGCAAGACAAAAACAAAGTCGACATGGCACACATCACTGTGTGCCATGCCCATCACATACACTGCCATGGCATACATCAGTCACCCCTCTAACTGGGTGCCTTATGCCAATGGTGTGGGCATAGGAGCAAGAGCCCTGTGCCCTTACAGTGCCCAGGTCCATCCCTGAGCCCTGTAAGTGCAGTGCTGCAATTTAAAGAGTACATGGTGCTTGGAGCTCGTCAAACACGAGCTCCACAGCACCATGATGGCAACACTAAAGACTGTGAAGTTTGGTATCAAACTTCTCAGCACATTAAACCCACACTGATGCCAGTGTGGGATTTAATGTACCCAGCACCCCAGAGGGCATCTTAGAGGTGCCCCCTCGAACCTAACCTACAAATCCACGTCTGCTCTGAGGCTGCCTAGGCTGCCACCCAGCAGACATGTTGCTGGACCCCTGGGTAGGAGAGCCCCTGCTCTCCTGGTCCTGCAACAATGCACATCCTGGGCGAGGTGCTAAATCCCCACCCCCAGGATGGGCAGGGGGAAGCTTCAAAGGCATGCCGCCTCTGTGAGTTTCCCCAGGCCCCTGCAACCCCCCACTCTGGCGGGAAGCTTTGGCCGGAAACCCCAAATAAGGACAAGGGATGTGCCAGCCTGCCAACCCCACCCCTCAGGTGGGGGAGGCGAGGGGAAGCACATCTCCGGGCTCTCGCCATCTTGAAGATGGGGAGCCCTACCCTATCAGGACTAGGCTACTGCCCCCCTCCCACAGGAGAGAGGCAGGATAGGGGGTGTACCCACCCCAGGACGAGGACCCATTGGTCCCTGCCCTTCACCTACCTGTAACGCCCCTAAATCTAGTATTTAGGGGCACCCTGAACCTTCCTTCCCCAGATTCGAAACTACAAGAAGAGCAAGAAGAACAAAGACCTGCCCTGCAGCTGCTAAAAAGAGGAAGACACCAACTGCTTTGGCCCCAGCCCTACCGGCCTGTCGACCCTCAAACCTGCTCCTGCTCCAGAGCGGCATCTCTTGTGGCCAGCAACCTCACCAACCCCGGAGGACCTGGCTACCTTTTGGCTCTAAGCCCCTGGGACTCCCATGAGTAGAGGCTCTACTCGCAACCTATTTCTAACCCCTGGCAGCAGCCCGGAACCGCGAACCCAGCACACTCTGCACCAGCTGAGCCTGGCCAGTGCCGGAGTGAACAAAGACCCTGAGGACGACCCCAGGGCGACTGTGACCCCGAGTCCGGCACCCAAGGACCTCCCTCGACATTCCTGAAGAAGCCTGCAGCCTCAGAACCAGGTGCCCCCCAACCGCGATCAACTGAGGGTAAGATTTCCCGACACCTAAAGGCACCCCTGCACGCGGCGCCCCACGGCCCCCTGTGTCCAACCACGGGGTACCTACCTATCCTCCAGCTACCCAACATACCTCTCGAAGTGGTGGTGGCACCTGAAGAGTCCTCGTCCCCGAGCTTGCAGTCTTTTTCCTAACCGGAGATTTCCCATTGACATCCATTGAGCGCCCGAAGGCTCAAAAGCACTCTGCACCCAGCCGCCCGAGTGGCCCTGGCAGTGAAAACTCTATTCCTTCCTACTTCCCCACTTGCCCTGAGTAAGTGACCAGGAGCCCAGCTCCCACAGCCACGTGGCTTGCCAGTCAGCAGCCACCAAACAAGGCCCCCCTATCCCTCTCAGGATAACATTGGGCCTAACTCTCTCTGCACCCCGCCGCCCTAGAGCCGCTGAGGGTGAACCAACTGTACCTACCTGACCCTAGAGACCCCTGAGTCTGTGCCCAGAACCTCAATTCTTCCAGTCGAGTACTTACCCTTAAACCGCAAACTCTATTTTCCCCATAGGGTAACATTGACTGGCTTTTTCCTGAAATTTCTTCTAAGTGTGGACTTTTCAAATCTTCAAATATTCACCAAAAATCAGCCGAGTGACAAAAACGAATTTACTCACCTGTTCCTAGGTGAACTCCCAGTGCTGGATCTTGGTGCCCAGCACTGACTCTGAAAAATCTCTACAACTGTACTTACCCTTAACTCAATTTTCTTCCATAGGAAACCATTGACTGTTTTTCTGTGAAATTTCTTCTAAGTGTCGATTTCTGCAATCTTTAAATATTCTTCAAAAATCGTATAATATCTGAAAACTTAATTGCTTACCTGTTTTGGATAAAGGTCCCAGTACTGAGTCTAGGCACTCAGTACTGGATTACAAAAGTAAAGAGAACGTACTGTACCTGTAACCTGCATTTTCTTCCATAGGGAATCATTGATTGTTTTCTCTGAAATATTTTCAGTGTCAACTTTTAAAATAGCTAAATATTAGTTAAAAATCACTACAGTACTAAAGTCGACTTTCATCACTTGATTCTGAGAACTGACCCAGGACTGAATCTAAGATCCAGTCCTGGAATTCCAAAAGTAATCTAAAAAGTAATCTGTTGCAAATAACTTGAATTTACCATTGAGCTCAATGTATTGTTGTGTTTAAAAATAGAGTTGCCTACTGCAACCTCTTGTAACTGTTTACTAAAATCTACTGCATATTGCAAAAGTATTTATATGAAACATCTACTGTTGAGAAAGTATATTTTACCTCCAAGTGTTGGTTCTAAAATAAAACAAGCATATCTTTTTTATATATAAAGCATTTGCCTAGAGTTCAGTTATTGAGTGTGTGAAACCATTTGCTGACTGAGTGTGTACAACAAATGCTTTACACTGTCCTCTGGTACTGCCTTACTGCTCGACCAAGCTACCACTTCAGAGAGTAAGGTTAAACCTAACTTTGACCTCTGTCAAACCCTGGGGGACTGTGGACTCTGTACACCCTATACCTATTAAGGAACAGTATATACAGAGCCACTTTCTCACAATGCCTTCCCTAGACCGGAAACAAGCTTCCTAGGACCGGTTTCTGGCATTTCAGCCGTCTTCAGCCAGGTTTGTTTGAATCCAGTGGCAAAGTGAGCAAGGGACTCACGTCTGAGCATACCCTACCAACTTATGGCGAACAAAGCGGTACAAAAGAGGGTGGTGATGGACGGAGCATCAGAACCAATCAAACACTCACACCCAATCAACAGATGTAGGTTTGATCCATCACCGTCTTTTAGCCCACTCTGCCACCCCAGTTCAGACATGGTCATACGCAAATCAGTCTGACCCTGTGCCTCATGGGAACAGTCCAGCCCAATCTGCCAAGCCATGCCTTCTCTGGACCAGAAACAAGCTTCCTAGGACCGGTTTCTGGCATTTCAGCAGTCTTCAGCCAGGCTTGCTTGAATCCAGAGGCAAATTGAACAAGGGACTCACGTCTGAGCATACCCTGCCAAATTATGGTGAACAAAGCGGTACAAAAGGGGGTGGTAATGGATGGAGCATCAGAACCAATCAAACACTCACACCCAGTCAACAGATCTGGGTTTGATCCATCACTGTTCTTTAGCCCACTCTGCCACCCCAGTTCAGACAGGGCCATATGCAAATCAGTCTGACCCTGTGCCTCATGGGAACAGTCCAGCCCGAACTACCATGCCATGCCTTCCCTGGACCAGAAACAAACTTCCTAGGACCGGTTTCTGGCATTTCAGCCGTCTTCAGCCAGGCTTGCTTGAATCCAGAGGCAAACTGAACAAGGGACTCACGTCTGAGCATACCCTGCCAACTTATGGTGAACAAAGCGGTACAAAAGGGGGTGGTGATGGACGGAGCATCAGAACCAATCAAACACTCACACCCAGTCAACAGATCTGGGTTTGATCCATCACTGTTCTTTAGCCCACTTTGCCACCCCAGTTCAGACAAGGCCATATGCAAATCAGTCTGACCCTGTGCCTCATGGGAACAGTCCAGCCCGAACTGCCAAGCAATGCCTTCTCTGGACCAGAAACAAGCTTCCTAGGACCGGTTTCTGGCATTTCAGCCGTCTTCAACCAGGCTTGCTTGAATCCAGTGGCAAAGTGAACAAGAGACTCACGTCTGAGCATACCCTGCCAACTTATGGTGAACAAAGCGGTACAAAAGGGGGTGGTGATGGACGGAGCATCAGAACCAATCAAACACTCACACCCAGTCAACAGATCTGGGTTTGATCCATCACTGTTCTTTAGCCCACTCTGCCACCCCAGTTCAGACATGGCCATATGCAAATCAGTCTGACCCTGTGCCTCATGGGAACAGTCCAGCCCGAACTGCTAACCTATGCCTGTGAGAAAGTGTCATCTTTCTTGCCTGGTATGCCCCCACTTTTTGCTGAATTGCTGAATGTACTTTGGTTGAGTGTGCCCTGGACTCCTGCCAATCAGGTGCCCAGGGCCTATGTTCCTTCCCTAAAACAAACCAAACCCAAATTGGCAAACCTTGGCCACATGTCAGCCCCTGGTAAATGGTACCCTAAGTACCCAGGGCTTTGTGACCCAGGAAGGCCTCTAAGAGCTGCAGCACTCATTGTGCCACTCTTAGAGGCCCTGTACCCTTACACACACACACTGCCTTTGCAGGCTGAGTGTTTGGGTGCAAGACAAAAACAAAGTCGACATGGCACACATCACTGTGTGCCATGCCCATCACATACACTGCCATGGCATACATCAGTCACCCCTCTAGCTGGGTGCCTTATGCCAATGGTGTGGGCATAGGAGCAAGAGCCCTGTGCCCTTACAGTGCCCAGGTCCATCCCTGAGCCCTGTAAGTGCAGTGCTGCAATTTAAAGAGTACATGGTGCTTGGAGCTCGTCAAACACGAGCTCCACAGCACCATGATGGCAACACTAAAGACTGTGAAGTTTGGTATCAAACTTCTCAGCACATTAAACCCACACTGATGCCAGTGTGGGATTTAATGTACCCAGCACCCCAGAGGGCATCTTAGAGGTGCCCCCTCGAACCTAACCTACAAATCCACGTCTGCTCTGAGGCTGCCTAGGCTGCCACCCAGCAGACATGTTGCTGGACCCCTGGGTAGGAGAGCCCCTGCTCTCCTGGTCCTGCAACAATGCACATCCTGGGCGAGGTGCTAAATCCCCTCCCCCAGGATGGGCAGGGGGAAGCTTCAAAGGCATGCCGCCTCTGTGAGTTTCCCCAGGCCCCTGCAACCCCCCACTCTGGCGGGAAGCTTTGGCCGGAAACCCCAAATAAGGACAAGGGATGTGCCAGCCTGCCAACCCCACCCCTCAGGTGGGGGAGGCGAGGGGAAGCACATCTCCGGGCTCTCGCCATCTTGAAGAAGGGGAGCCCTACCCTATCAGGACTAGGCTACTGCCCCCCTCCCACAGGAGAGAGGCAGGATAGGGGGTGTACCCACCCCAGGACGAGGACCCATTGGTCCCTGCCCTTCACCTACCTGTAACGCCCCTAAATCTAGTATTTAGGGGCACCCTGAACCTTCCTTCCCCAGATTCGAAACTACAAGAAGAGCAAGAAGAACAAAGACCTGCCCTGCAGCTGCTAAAAAGAGGAAGACACCAACTGCTTTGGCCCCAGCCCTACCGGCCTGTCGACCCTCAAACCTGCTCCTGCTCCAGAGCGGCATCTCTTGTGGCCAGGAACCTCACCAACCCCGGAGGACCTGGCTACCTTTTGGCTCTAAGCCCCTGGGACTCCCATGAGTAGAGGCTCTACTCGCAACCTATTTCTAACCCCTGGCAGCAGCCCGGAACCACGAACCCAGCACACTCTGCACCAGCTGAGCCTGGCCAGTGCCGGAGTGAACAAAGACCCTGAGGACGACCCCAGGGCGACTGTGACCCCGAGTCCGGCACCCAAGGACCTCCCTCGACATTCCTGAAGAAGCCTGCAGCCTCAGAACCAGGTGCCCCCCAACCGCGATCAACTGAGGGTAAGATTTCCCGACACCTAAAGGCACCCCTGCACGCGGCGCCCCACGGCCCCCTGTGTCCAACCACGGGGTACCTACCTATCCACCAGCTACCCAACATACCTCTCAAAGTGGTGGTGGCACCTGAAGAGTCCTCGTCCCCGAGCTTGCAGTCTTTTTCCTAACTGGAGATTTCCCATTGACATCCATTGAGCGCCCGAAGGCTCAAAAGCACTCTGCACCCAGCCGCCCGAGTGGCCCTGGCAGTGAAAACTCTATTCCTTCCTACTTCCCCACTTGCCCTGAGTAAGTGACCAGGAGCCCAGCTCCCACAGCCACGTGGCTTGCCAGTCAGCAGCCACCAAACAAGGCCCCCCTATCCCTCTCAGGATAACATTGGGCCTAACTCTCTCTGCACCCCGCCGCCCTAGAGCCGCTGAGGGTGAACCAACTGTACCTACCTGACCCTAGAGACCCCTGAGTCTGTGCCCAGAACCTCAATTCTTCCAGTCGAGTACTTACCCTTAAACCGCAAACTCTATTTTCCCCATAGGGTAACATTGACTGGCTTTTTCCAGAAATTTCTTCTAAGTGTGGACTTTTCAAATCTTCAAATATTCACCAAAAATCAGCCGAGTGACAAAAACGAATTTACTCACCTGTTCCTAGGTGAACTCCCAGTGCTGGATCTTGGTGCCCAGCACTGACTCTGAAAAATCTCTACAACTGTACTTACCCTTAACTCAATTTTCTTCCATAGGAAACCATTGACTGTTTTTCTGTGAAATTTCTTCTAAGTGTCGATTTCTGCAATCTTTAAATATTCTTCAAAAATCGTATAATATCTGAAAACTTAATTGCTTACCTGTTTTGGATAAAGGTCCCAGTACTGAGTCTAGGCACTCAGTACTGGATTACAAAAGTAAAGAGAACGTACTGTACCTGTAACCTGCATTTTCTTCCATAGGGAATCATTGATTGTTTTCTCTGAAATATTTTCAGTGTCAACTTTTAAAATAGCTAAATATTAGTTAAAAATCACTACAGTACTAAAGTCGACTTTCATCACTTGATTCTGAGAACTGACCCAGGACTGAATCTAAGATCCAGTCCTGGAATTCCAAAAGTAATCTAAAAAGTAATCTGTTGCAAATAACTTGAATTTACCATTGAGCTCAATGTATTGTTGTGTTTAAAAATAGAGTTGCCTACTGCAACCTCTTGTAACTGTTTACTAAAATCTACTGCATATTGCAAAAGTATTTATATGAAACATCTACTGTTGAGAAAGTATATTTTACCTCCAAGTGTTGGTTCTAAAATAAAACAAGCATATCTTTTTTATATATAAAGCATTTGCCTAGAGTTCAGTTATTGAGTGTGTGAAACCATTTGCTGACTGAGTGTGTACAACAAATGCTTTACACTGTCCTCTGGTACTGCCTTACTGCTCGACCAAGCTACCACTTCAGAGAGTAAGGTTAAACCTAACTTTGACCTCTGTCAAACCCTGGGGGACTGTGGACTCTGTACACCCTATACCTAGTAAGGAACAGTATATACAGAGCCACTTTCTCACAATGCCTTCCCTAGACCGGAAACAAGCTTCCTAGGACCGGTTTCTGGCATTTCAGCCGTCTTCAGCCAGGTTTGTTTGAATCCAGTGGCAAAGTGAGCAAGGGACTCACGTCTGAGCATACCCTACCAACTTATGGCAAACAAAGCGGTACAAAAGAGGGTGGTGATGGACGGAGCATCAGAACCAATCAAACACTCACACCCAATCAACAGATGTAGGTTTGATCCATCACCGTCTTTTAGCCCACTCTGCCACCCCAGTTCAGACATGGTCATACGCAAATCAGTCTGACCCTGTGCCTCATGGGAACAGTCCAGCCCAATCTGCCAAGCCATGCCTTCTCTGGACCAGAAACAAGCTTCCTAGGACCGGTTTCTGGCATTTCAGCAGTCTTCAGCCAGGCTTGCTTGAATCCAGAGGCAAATTGAACAAGGGACTCACGTCTGAGCATACCCTGCCAACTTATGGTGAACAAAGCGGTACAAAAGGGGGTGGTAATGGATGGAGCATCAGAACCAATCAAACACTCACACCCAGTCAACAGATCTGGGTTTGATCCATCACTGTTCTTTAGCCCACTCTGCCACCCCAGTTCAGACATGGCCATATGCAAATCAGTCTGACCCTGTGCCTCATGGGAACAGTCCAGCCCGAACTACCAAGCCATGCCTTCCCTGGACCAGAAACAAGCTTCCTAGGACCGGTTTCTGGCATTTCAGCCGTCTTCAGCCAGGCTTGCTTGAATCCAGAGGCAAACTGAACAAGGGACTCACGTCTGAGCATACCCTGCCAACTTATGGTGAACAAAGCGGTACAAAAGGGGGTGGTGGTGATGGACGGAGCATCAGAACCAATCAAACACTCACACCCAGTCAACAGATCTGGGTTTGATCCATCACTGTTCTTTAGCCCACTTTGCCACCCCAGTTCAGACAAGGCCATATGCAAATCAGTCTGACCCTGTGCCTCATGGGAACAGTCCAGCCCGAACTGCCAAGCCATGTCTTCTCTGGACCAGAAACAAGCTTCCTAGGACCGGTTTCTGGCATTTCAGCCGTCTTCAGCCAGGCTTGCTTGAATCCAGTGGCAAAGTGAACAAGAGACTCACGTCTGAGCATACCCTGCCAACTTATGGTGAACAAAGCGGTACAAAAGGGGGTGGTGATGGACGGAGCATCAGAACCAATCAAACACTCACACCCAGTCAACAGATCTGGGTTTGATCCATCACTGTTCTTTAGCCCACTCTGCCACCCCAGTTCAGACATGGCCATATGCAAATCAGTCTGACCCTGTGCCTCATGGGAACAGTCCAGCCCGAACTGCTAAGCCATGCCTGTGAGAAAGTGTCATCTTTCTTGCCTGGTATGCCCCCACTTTTTGCTGAATTGCTGAATGTACTTTGGTTGAGTGTGCCCTGGACTCCTGCCAATCAGGTGCCCAGGGAATATGTTCCTTCCCTAAAACAAACCAAACCCAAATTGGCAAACCTTGGCCACATGTCAGCCCCTGGTAAATGGTACCCTAAGTACCCAGGGCTTTGTGACCCAGGAAGGCCTCTAAGAGCTGCAGCACTCATTGTGCCACTCTTAGAGGCCCTGTACCCTTACACACACACACTGCCTTTGCAGGCTGAGTGTTTGGGTGCAAGACAAAAACAAAGTCGACATGGCACACATCACTGTGTGCCATGCCCATCACATACACTGCCATGGCATACATCAGTCACCCCTCTAGCTGGGTGCCTTATGCCAATGGTGTGGGCAGAGGAGCAAGAGCCCTGTGCCCCTACAGTGCCCAGGTCCATCCCTGAGCCCTGTAAGTGCAGTGCTGCAATTTAAAGAGTACATGGTGCTTGGAGCTCGTCAAACACGAGCTCCACAGCACCATGATGGCAACACTAAAGACTGTGAAGTTTGGTATCAAACTTCTCAGCACATTAAACCCACACTGATGCCAGTGTGGGATTTAATGTACCCAGCACCCCAGAGGGCATCTTAGAGGTGCCCCCTCGAACCTAACCTACAAATCCACGTCTGCTCTGAGGCTGCCTAGGCTGCCACCCAGCAGACATGTTGCTGGACCCCTGGGTAGGAGAGCCCCTGCTCTCCTGGTCCTGCAACAATGCACATCCTGGGCGAGGTGCTAAATCCCCTCCCCCAGGATGGGCAGGGGGAAGCTTCAAAGGCATGCCGCCTCTGTGAGTTTCCCCAGGCCCCTGCAACCCCCCACTCTGGCGGGAAGCTTTGGCCGGAAACCCCAAATAAGGACAAGGGATGTGCCAGCCTGCCAACCCCACCCCTCAGGTGCGGGAGGCGAGGGGAAGCACATCTCCGGGCTCTCGCCATCTTGAAGATGGGGAGCCCTACCCTATCAGGACTAGGCTACTGCCCCCCTCCCACAGGAGAGAGGCAGGATAGGGGGTGTACCCACCCCAGGACGAGGACCCATTGGTCCCTGCCCTTCACCTACCTGTAACGCCCCTAAATCTAGTATTTAGGGGCACCCTGAACCTTCCTTCCCCAGATTCGAAACTACAAGAAGAGCAAGAAGAACAAAGACCTGCCCTGCAGCTGCTAAAAAGAGGAAGACACCAACTGCTTTGGCCCCAGCCCTACCTGCCTGTCGACCCTCGAACCTGCTCCTGCTCCAGAGCGGCATCTCTTGTGGCCAGCAACCTCACCAACCCCGGAGGACCTGGCTACCTTTTGGCTCTAAGCCCCTGGGACTCCCATGAGTAGAGGCTCTACTCGCAACCTATTTCTAACCCCTGGCAGCAGCCCGGAACCGCGAACCCAGCACACTCTGCACCAGCCGAGCCTGGCCAGTGCCGGAGTGAACAAAGACCCTGAGGACGACCCCACGGCGACTGTGACCCCGAGTCCGGCACCCAAGGACCTCCCTTGACATTCCTGAAGAAGCCTGCAGCCTCAGAACCAGGTGCCCCCCCAACCGCGATCAACTGAGGGTAAGATTTCCCGACACCTAAAGGCACCCCTGCACGCGGCGCCCCACGGCCCCCTGTGTCCAACCCCGGGGTACCTACCTATCCTCCAGCTACCCAACTTACCTCTCGAAGTGGTGGTGGCACCTGAAGAGTCCTCGTCCCCAAGCTTGCAGTCTTTTTCCTAACCGGAGATTTCCCATTGACATCCATTGAGCGCCCGAAGGCTCAAAAGCACTCTGCACCCAGCCGCCCGAGTGGCCCTGGCAGTGAAAACTCTATTCCTTCCTACTTCCCCACTTGCCCTGAGTAAGTGACCAGGAGCCCAGCTCCCACAGCCGCGTGGCTTGCCAGTCAGCAGCCACCAAACAAGGCCCCCCTATCCCTCTCAGGATAACATTGGGCCTAACTCTCTCTGCACCCGTCCGCCCTAGAGCCGCTGAGGGTGAACCAACTGTACCTACCTGACCCTGGGAAACCCCTGAGTCTGTGCCCAGAACCTCAATTCTGCCAGTCGAGTACTTACCCTTAAACCGCAAACTCTATTTTCCCCATAGGGTAACATTGACTGGCTTTTTCCTGAAATTTCTTCTAAGTGTGGACTTTTCAAATCTTCAAATATTCACCAAAAATCAGCCGAGTGACAAAAACGAATTTACTCACCTGTTCCTAGGTGAACTCCCAGTGCTGGATCTTGGTGCCCAGCACTGACTCTGAAAAATCTCTACAACTGTACTTACCCTTAACTCAATTTTCTTCCATAGGAAACCATTGACTGTTTTTCTGTGAAATTTCTTCTAAGTGTCGATTTCTGCAATCTTTAAATATTCTTCAAAAATCGTATAATATCTGAAAACTTAATTGCTTACCTGTTTTGGATAAAGGTCCCAGTACTGAGTCTAGGCACTCAGTACTGGATTACAAAAGTAAAGAGAACGTACTGTACCTGTAACCTGCATTTTCTTCCATAGGGAATCATTGATTGTTTTCTCTGAAATATTTTCAGTGTCAACTTTTAAAATAGCTAAATATTAGTTAAAAATCACTACAGTACTAAAGTCGACTTTCATCACTTGATTCTGAGAACTGACCCAGGACTGAATCTAAGATCCAGTCCTGGAATTCCAAAAGTAATCTAAAAAGTAATCTGTTGCAAATAACTTGAATTTACCATTGAGCTCAATGTATTGTTGTGTTTAAAAATAGAGTTGCCTACTGCAACCTCTTGTAACTGTTTACTAAAATCTACTGCATATTGCAAAAGTATTTATATGAAACATCTACTGTTGAGAAAGTATATTTTACCTCCAAGTGTTGGTTCTAAAATAAAACAAGCATTTCTTTTTTATATATAAAGCATTTGCCTAGAGTTCAGTTATTGAGTGTGTGAAACCATTTGCTGACTGAGTGTGTACAACAAATGCTTTACACTGTCCTCTGGTACTGCCTTACTGCTCGACCAAGCTACCACTTCAGAGAGTAAGGTTAAACCTAACTTTGACCTCTGTCAAACCCTGGGGGACTGTGGACTCTGTACACCCTATACCTATTAAGGAACAGTATATACAGAGCCACTTTCTCACAATGCCTTCCCTAGACCGGAAACAAGCTTCCTAGGACCGGTTTCTGGCATTTCAGTCGTCTTCAGCCAGGCTTGTTTGAATCCAGTGGCAAAGTGAGCAAGGGACTCACGTCTGAGCATACCCTACCAACTTATGGCGAACAAAGCGGTACAAAAGAGGGTGGTGATGGACGGAGCATCAGAACCAATCAAACACTCACACCCAATCAACAGATGTAGGTTTGATCCATCACCGTCTTTTAGCCCACTCTGCCACCCCAGTTCAGACATGGCCATATGCAAATCAGTCTGACCCTGTGCCTCATGGGAACAGTCCAGCCCGAACTACCAAGCCATGCCTTCCCTGGACCAGAAACAAGCTTCCTAGGACCGGTTTCTGGCATTTCAGCCGTCTTCAGCCAGGCTTGCTTGAATCCAGAGGCAAACTGAACAAGGGACTCACGTCTGAGCATACCCTGCCAACTTATGGTGAACAAAGCGGTACACATGGAGGTGGTGATGGACGGAGCATCAGAACCAATCAAACACTCACACCCAGTCAACAGATCTGGGTTTGATCCATCACTGTTCTTTAGCCCACTTTGCCACCCCAGTTCAGACAAGGCCATATGCAAATCAGTCTGACCCTGTGCCTCATAGGAACAGTCCAGACCGAACTGCCAAGCCATGCCTTCTCTGGACCAGAAACAAGCTTCGTAGGACCGATTTCTGGCATTTCAGCCGTCTTCAGCCAGGCTTGCTTGAATCCAGTGGCAAAGTGAACAAGAGATTCACGTCTGAGCATACCCTGCCAACTTATGGTGAACAAAGCGGTACAAAAGGGGGTGGTGATGGACGGAGCATCAGAACCAATCAAACACTCACACCCAGTCAACAGATCTGGGTTTGATCCATCACTGTTCTTTAGCCCACTCTGCCACCCCAGTTCAGACATGGCCATATGCAAATCAGTCTGACCCTGTGCCTCATGGGAACAGTCCAGCCCGAACTGCTAAGCCATGCCTGTGAGAAAGTGTCATCTTTCTTGCCTGGTATGCCCCCACTTTTTGCTGAATTGCTGAATGTACTTTGGTTGAGTGTGCCCTGGACTCCTGCCAATCAGGTGCCCAGGGCCTATGTTCCTTCCCTAAAACAAACCAAACCCAAATTGGCAAACCTTGGCCACATGTCAGCCCCTGGTAAATGGTACCCTAAGTACCCAGGGCTTTGTGACCCAGGAAGGCCTCTAAGAGCTGCAGCACTCATTGTGCCACTCTTAGAGGCCCTGTACCCTTACACACACACACTGCCTTTGCAGGCTGAGTGTTTGGGTGCAAGACAAAAACAAAGTCGACATGGCACACATCACTGTGTGCCATGCCCATCACATACACTGCCATGGCATACATCAGTCACCCCTCTAGCTGGGTGCCTTATGCCAATGGTGTGGGCATAGGAGCAAGAGCCCTGTGCCCCTACAGTGCCCAGGTCCATCCCTGAGCCCTGTAAGTGCAGTGCTGCAATTTAAAGAGTACATGGTGCTTGGAGCTCGTCAAACACGAGCTCCACAGCACCATGATGGCAACACTAAAGACTGTGAAGTTTGGTATCAAACTTCTCAGCACATTAAAGCCACACTGATGCCAGTGTGGGATTTAATGTACCCAGCACCCCAGAGGGTATCTTAGAGGTGCCCCCTCGAACCTAACCTACAAATCCACGTCTGCTCTGAGGCTGCCTAGGCTGCCACCCAGCAGACATGTTGCTGGACCCCTGGGTAGGAGAGCCCCTGCTCTCCTGGTCCTGCAACAATGCACATCCTGGGCGAGGTGCTAAATCCCCTCCCCCAGGATGGGCAGGGGGAAGCTTCAAAGGCATGCCGCCTCTGTGAGTTTCCCCAGGCCCCTGCAACCCCCCACTCTGGCGGGAAGCTTTGGCCGGAAACCCCAAATAAGGACAAGGGATGTGCCAGCCTGCCAACCCCACCTCTCAGGTGGGGGAGGCGAGGGGAAGCACATCTCCGGGCTCTCGCCATCTTGAAGATGGGGAGCCCTACCCTATCAGGACTAGGCTACTGCCCCCCTCCCACAGGAGAGAGGCAGGATAGGGGGTGTACCCACCCCAGGACGAGGACCCATTGGTCCCTGCCCTTCACCTACCTGTAACGCCCCTAAATCTAGTATTTAGGGGCACCCTGAACCTTCCTTCTCCAGATTCGAAACTACAAGAAGAGCAAGAAGAACAAAGACCTGCCCTGCAGCTGCTAAAAAGAGGAAGACACCAACTGCTTTGGCCCCAGCCCTACCGGCCTGTCGACCCTCAAACCTGCTCCTGCTCCAGAGCGGCATCTCTTGTGGCCAGCAACCTCACCAACCCCGGAGGACCTGGCTACCTTTTGGCTCTAAGCCCCTGGGACTCCCATGAGTAGAGGCTCTACTCGCAACCTATTTCTAACCCCTGGCAGCAGCCCGGAACCGCGAACCCAGCACACTCTGCACCAGCCGAGCCTGGCCAGTGCCGGAGTGAACAAAGACCCTGAGGACGACCCCAGGGCGACTGTGACCCCGAGTCCGGCACCCAAGGACCTCCCTCGACATTCCTGAAGAAGCCTGCAGCCTCAGAACCAGGTGCCCCCCCAACCGCGATCAACTGAGGGTAAGATTTCCCGACACCTAAAGGCACCCCTGCACGCGGCGCCCCACGGCCCCCTGTGTCCAACCACGGGGTACCTACCTATCCTCCAGCTACCCAACATACCTCTCGAAGTGGTGGTGGCACCTGAAGAGTCCTCGTCCCCGAGCTTGCAGTCTTTTTCCTAACCGGAGATTTCCCATTGACATCCATTGAGCGCCCGAAGGCTCAAAAGCACTCTGCACCCAGCCGCCCGAGTGGCCCTGGCAGTGAAAACTCTATTCCTTCCTACTTCCCCACTTGCCCTGAGTAAGTGACCAGGAGCCCAGCTCCCACAGCCACGTGGCTTGCCAGTCAGCAGCCACCAAACAAGGCCCCCCTATCCCTCTCAGGATAACATTGGGCCTAACTCTCTCTGCACCCGGCCGCCCTAGAGCCGCTGAGGGTGAACCAACTGTACCTACCTGACCCTGGGAGACCCCTGAGTCTGTGCCCAGAACCTCAATTCTGCCAGTCGAGTACTTACCCTTAAACCACAAACTCTATTTTCCCCATAGGGTAACATTGACTGGCTTTTTCCTGAAATTTCTTGCAAGTGTGGACTTTTCAAATCTTCAAATATTCACCAAAAATCAGCCAAGTGACAAAAACCAATTTACTCACCTGTTCCTAGGTGAACTCCCAGTGCTGGATCTTGGTGCCCAGCACTGACTCTGAAAAATCTCTACAACTGTACTTACCCTTAACTCAATTTTCTTCCATAGGAAACCAGTGACTGTTTTTCTGTGAAATTTCTTCTAAGTGTCGATTTCTGCAATCTTTAAATATTCTTCAAAAATCGTATAATATCTGAAAACGTAATTGCTTACCTGTTTTGGATAAAGGTCCCAGTACTGAGCCTAGGCACCCAGTACTGGATTACAAAAGTAACGTGAACGTACTGTACCTGTAACCTGCATTTTCTTCCATAGGGAATCATTGATTGTTTTCTCTGAAATATTTTCAAAGTGTCAACTTTTAAAATATCTAAATATTAGTTAAAAATCACTACAGTACTAAAGTCGACTTTCATCACTTGATTCTGAGAACTGACCCAGGACTGAATCTAAGATCCAGTCCTGGAATTCCAAAAGTAATCTAAAAAGTAATCTGTTGCAAATAACTTGAATTTACCATTGAGCTCAATGTATTGTTGTGTTTAAAAATAGAGTTGCCTACTGCAACCTCTTGTAACTGTTTACTAAAATCTACTGCATATTGCAAAAGTATTTATATGAAACATCTACTGTTGAGAAAGTATATTTTACCTCCAAGTGTTGGTTCTAAAATAAAACAAGCATATCTTTTTTATATATAAAGCATTTGCCTAGAGTTCAGTTATTGAGTGTGTGAAACCATTTGCTGACTGAGTGTGTACAACAAATGCTTTACACTGTCCTCTGGTACTGCCTTACTGCTCGACCAAGCTACCACTTCAGAGAGTAAGGTTAAACCTAACTTTGACCTCTGTCAAACCCTGGGGGACTGTGGACTCTGTACACCCTATACCTATTAAGGAACAGTAGATACAGAGCCACTTTCTCACAATGCCTTCCCTAGACCGGAAACAAGCTTCCTAGGACCGGTTTCTGGCATTTCAGCCGTCTTCAGCCAGGCTTGCTTGAATCCAGTGGCAAAGTGAGCAAGGGACTCACGTCTGAGCATACCCTACCAACTTATGGCGAACAAAGCGGTACAAAAGAGGGTGGTGATGGACGGAGCATCAGAACCAATCAAACACTCACACCCAATCAACAGATCTAGGTTTGATCCATCACCGTCTTTTAGCCCACTCTGCCACCCCAGTTCAGACATGGCCATATGCAAATCAGTCTGACCCTGTGCCTCATGGGAACAGTCCAGCCTGAACTGCCAAGCCATGCCTTCTCTGGACCAGAAACAAGCTTCCTAGGACCGGTTTCTGGCATTTCAGCAGTCTTCAGCCAGGCTTGCTTGAATCCAGAGGCAAAGTGAACAAGGGACTCACGTCTGAGCATACCCTGCCAACTTATGGTGAACAAAGCGGTACAAAAGGGGGTGGTGATGGATGGAGCATCAGAACCAATCAAACACTCACACCCAGTCAACAGATCTGGGTTTGATCCATCACTGTTCTTTAGCCCACTCTGCCACCCCAGTTCAGACATGGCCATATGCAAATCAGTCTGACCCTGTGCCTCATGGGAACAGTCCATCCCGAACTACCAAGCCATGCCTTCCCTGGACCAGAAACAAGCTTCCTAGGACCGGTTTCTGGCATTTCAGCCGTCTTCAGCCAGGCTTGCTTGAATCCAGAGGCAAAGTTAACAAGGGACTCACGTCTGAGCATACCCTGCCAACTTATGGTGAACAAAGCGGTACAAAAGGGAGTGATGATGGACGGAGCATCAGAACCAATCAAACACTCACACCAAGTCAACAGATCTGGGTTTGATCCATCACTGTTCTTTAGCCAACTTTGCCACCCCAGTTCAGACAAGGCCATATGCAAATCAGTCTGACCCTGTGCCTCATGGGAACAGTCCAGCCCGAACTGCCAAGCCATGCCTTCTCTGGACCAGAAACAAGCTTCCTAGGACCGGTTTCTGGTATTTCAGCCGTTTTCAGCCAGGCTTGCTTGAATCCAGTGGCAAAGTGAACAAGAGACTCACGTCTGAGCATACCCTGCCAACTTATGGTGAACAAAGCGGTACAAAAGGGGGTGGTGATGGACGGAGCATCAGAACCAATCAAACACTCACACCCAGTCAACAGATCTGGGTTTGATCCATCACTGTTCTTTAGCCCACTCTGCCACCCCAGTTCAGACATGGCCATATGCAAATCAGTCTGACCCTGTGCCTCATGGGAACAGTCCAGCCCGAACTGCTAAGCCATGCCTGTGAGAACGTGTCATCTTTCTTGCCTGGTATGCCCCCACTTTTTGCTGAATTGCTGAATGTACTTTGGTTGAGTGTGCCCTGGACTCCTGCCAATCAGGTGCCCAGGGCCTATGTTCCTTCCCTAAAACAAACCAAACCCAAATTGGCAAACCTTGGCCACATGTCAGCCCCTGGTAAATGGTACCCTAAGTACCCAAGGCTTTGTGACCCAGGAAGGCCTCTAAGAGCTGCAGCACTCATTGTGCCACTCTTAGAGGCCCTGTACCCTTACACACACACACTGCCTTTGCAGGCTGAGTGTTTGGGTGCAAGACAAAAACAAAGTCGACATGGCACACATCACTGTGTGCCATGCCCATCACATACACTGCCATGGCATACATCAGTCACCCCTCTAGCTGGGTGCCTTATGCCAATGGTGTGGGCATAGGAGCAAGAGCCCTGTGCCCCTACAGTGCCCAGGTCCATCCCTGAGCCCTGTAAGTGCAGTGCTGCAATTTAAAGAGTACATGGTGCTTGGAGCTCGTCAAACACGAGCTCCACAGCACCATGATGGCAACACTAAAGACTGTGAAGTTTGGTATCAAACTTCTCAGCACATTAAACCCACACTGATGCCAGTGTGGGATTTAATGTACCCAGCACCCCAGAGGGCATCTTAGAGGTGCCCCCTCGAACCTAACCTACAAATCCACGTCTGCTCTGAGGCTGCCTAGGCTGCCACCCAGCAGACATGTTGCTGGACCCCTGGGTAGGAGAGCCCCTGCTCTCCTGGTCCTGCAACAATGCACATCCTGGGCGAGGTGCTAAATCCCCTCCCCCAGGATGGGCAGGGGGAAGCTTCAAAGGCATGCCGCCTCTGTGAGTTTCCCCAGGCCCCTGCAACCCCCCACTCTGGTGGGAAGCTTTGGCCGGAAACCCCAAATAAGGACAAGGGATGTGCCAGCCTGCCAACCCCACCCCTCAGGTGGGGGAGGCGAGGTGAAGCACATCTCCGGGCTCTCGCCATCTTGAAGATGGGGAGCCCTACCCTATCAGGACTAGGTTACTGCCCCCCTCCCACAGGAGAGAGGCAGGATAGGGGGTGTACCCACCCCAGGACGAGGACCCATTGGTCCCTGCCCTTCACCTACCTGTAACGCCCCTAAATCTAGTATTTAGGGGCACCCTGAACCTTCCTTCCCCAGATTCCAGATTCGAAACTACAAGAAGAGCAAGAAGAACAAAGACCTGCCCTGCAGCTGCTAAAAAGAGGAAGACACCAACTGCTTTGGCCCCAACCCTACCGGCCTGTCGACCCTCAAACCTGCTCCTGCTCCAGCGCGTCATCTCTTGTGGCCAGCAACCTCACCAACCCCGGAGGACCTGGCTACCTTTTGGCTCTAAGCCCCTGGGACTCCCATGAGTAGAGGCTCTACTCGCAACCTATTTCTAACCCCTGGCAGCAGCCCGGAACCGCGAACCCAGCACACTCTGCACCAGCCAAGCCTGGCCAGTGCCGGAGTGAACAAAGACCCTGAGGACGACCCCACGGCGACTGTGACCCCGAGTCCGGCACCCAAGGACCTCCCTCGACATTCCTGAAGAAGCCTGCAGCCTCAGAACCAGGTGCCCCCCCAACCGCGATCAACTGAGGGTAAGATTTCCCGACACCTAAAGGCAGCCCTGCACGCGGCGCCCCACGGCCCCCTGTGTCCAACCCCGGGGTACCTACCTATCCTCCAGCTACCCAACTTACCTCTCAAAGTGGTGGTCGCACCTGAAGAGTCCTCGTCCCCGAGCTTGCAGTCTTTTTCCTAACCGGAGATTATCCATTGACATCCATTGAGCGCCCGAAGGCTCAAAAGCACTCTGCACCCAGCCGCCCGAGTGGCCCTGGCAGTGAAAACTCTATTCCTTCCTACTTCCCCACTTGCCCTGAGTAAGTGACCAGGAGCCCAGCTCCCACAGCCGCGTGGCTTGCCAGTCAGCAGCCACCAAACAAGGCCCCCCTATCCCTCTCAGGATAACATTGGGCCTAACTCTCTCTGCACCCCGCCGCCCTAGAGCCGCTGAGGGTGAACCAACTGTACCTACCTGACCCTGGAGACCCCTGAGTCTGTGCCCAGAACCTCAATTCTTCCAGTCGAGTACTTACCCTTAAACCGCAAACTCTATTTTCCCCATAGGGTAACATTGACTGGCTTTTTCCTGAAATTTCTTCTAAGTGTGGACTTTTCAAATCTTCAAATATTCACCAAAAATCAGCCGAGTGACAAAAACGAATTTACTCACCTGTTCCTAGGTGAACTCCCAGTGCTGGATCTTGGTGCCCAGCACTGACTCTGAAAAATCTCTACAACTGTACTTACCCTTAACTCAATTTTCTTCCATAGGAAACCAGTGACTGTTTTTCTGTGAAATTTCTTCTAAGTGTCGATTTCTGCAATCTTTAAATATTCTTCAAAAATCGTATAATATCTGAAAACGTAATTGCTTACCTGTTTTGGATAAAGGTCCCAGTACTGAGCCTAGGCACCCAGTACTGGATTACAAAAGTAACGTGAACGTACTGTACCTGTAACCTGCATTTTCTTCCATAGGGAATCATTGATTGTTTTCTCTGAAATATTTTCAAAGTGTCAACTTTTAAAATAGCTAAATATTAGTTAAAAATCACTACAGTACTAAAGTCGACTTTCATCACTTGATTCTGAGAACTGACCCAGGACTGAATCTAAGATCCAGTCCTGGAATTCCAAAAGTAATCTAAAAAGTAATCTGTTGCAAATAACTTGAATTTACCATTGAGCTCAATGTATTGTTGTGTTTAAAAATAGAGTTGCCTACTGCAACCTCTTGTAACTGTTTACTAAAATCTACTGCATATTGCAAAAGTATTTATATGAAACATCTACTGTTGAGAAAGTATATTTTACCTCCAAGTGTTGGTTCTAAAATAAAACAAGCATATCTTTTTTATATATAAAGCATTGGCCTAGAGTTCAGTTATTGAGTGTGTGAAACCATTTGCTGACTGAGTGTGTACAACAAATGCTTTACACTGTCCTCTGGTACTTCCTTACTGCTTGACCAAGCTACCACTTCAGAGAGTAAGGTTAAACCTAACTTTGACCTCTGTCAAACCCTGGGGGACTGTGGACTCTGTACACCCTATACCTATTAAGGAACAGTATATACAGAGCCACTTTCTCACAATGCCTTCCCTAGACCGGAAACAAGCTTCCTAGGACCGTTTTCTGGCATTTCAGCCGTCTTCAGCCAGGCTTGCTTGAATCCAGTGGCAAAGTGAGCAAGGGACTCACGTCTGAGCATACCCTACCAACTTATGGCGAACAAAGCAGTACAAAAGAGGGTGGTGATGGACGGAGCATCAGAACCAATCAAACACTCACACCCAATCAACAGATCTAGGTTTGATCCATAACCGTCTTTTAGCCCACTCTGCCACCCCAGTTCAGACATGGCCATATGCAAATCAGTCTGACCCTGTGCCTCATGGGAACAGTCCAGCCTGAACTGCCAAGCCATGCCTTCTCTGGACCAGAAACAAGCTTCCTAGGACCGGTTTCTGGCATTTCAGCAGTCTTCAGCCAGGCTTGCTTGAATCCAGAGGCAAAGTGAACAAGGGACTCACGTCTGAGCATACCCTGCCAACTTATGGTGAACAAAGCGGTACAAAAGGGGGTGGTGATGGATGGAGCATCAGAACCAATCAAACACTCACACCCAGTCAACAGATCTGGGTTTGATCCATCACTGTTCTTTAGCCCACTCTGCCACCCCAGTTCAGACATGGCCATATGCAAATCAGTCTGACCCTGTGCCTCATGGGAACAGTCCAGCCCGAACTACCAAGCCATGCCTTCCCTGGACCAGAAACAAGCTTCCTAGGACCGGTTTCTGGCATTTCAGCCGTCTTCAGCCAGGCTTGCTTGAATCCAGAGGCAAAGTGAACAAGGGACTCACGTCTGAGCATACCCTGCCAACTTATGGTGAACAAAGCGGTACAAAAGGGAGTGGTGATGGACGGAGCATCAGAACCAATCAAACACTCACACCAAGTCAACAGATCTGGGTTTGATCCATCACTGTTCTTTAGCCCACTTTGCCACCCCAGTTCAGACAAGGCCATATGCAAATCAGTCTGACCCTGTGCCTCATGGGAACAGTCCAGCCCGAACTGCCAAGCCATGCCTTCTCTGGACCAGAAACAAGCTTCCTAGGACCGGTTTCTGGTATTTCAGCCGTCTTCAGCCAGGCTTGCTTGAATCCAGTGGCAAAGTGAACAAGAGACTCACGTCTGAGCATACCCTGCCAACTTATGGTGAACAAAGCGGTACAAAAGGGGGTGGTGATGGACGGAGCATCAGAACCAATCAAACACTCACACCCAGTCAACAGATCTGGGTTTGATCCATCACTGTTCTTTAGCCCACTCTGCCACCCCAGTTCAGACATGGCCATATGCAAATCAGTCTGACCCTGTGCCTCATGGGAACAGTCCAGCCCGAACTGCTAAGCCATGCCTGTGAGAAAGTGTCATCTTTCTTGCCTGGTATGCCCCCACTTTTTGCTGAATTGCTGAATGTACTTTGGTTGAGTGTGCCCTGGACTCCTGCCAATCAGGTGCCCAGGGCCTATGTTCCTTCCCTAAAACAAACCAAACCCAAATTGGCAAACCTTGGCCACATGTCAGCCCCTGGTAAATGGTACCCTAAGTACCCAAGGCTTTGTGACCCAGGAAGGCCTCTAAGAGCTGCAGCACTCATTGTGCCACTCTTAGAGGCCCTGTACCCTTACACACACACACTGCCTTTGCAGGCTGAGTGTTTGGGTGCAAGACAAAAACAAAGTCGACATGGCACACATCACTGTGTGCCATGCCCATCACATACACTGCCATGGCATACATCAGTCACCCCTCTAGCTGGGTGCCTTATGCCAATGGTGTGGGCATAGGAGCAAGAGCCCTGTGCCCCTACAGTGCCCAGGTCCATCCCTGAGCCCTGTAAGTGCAGTGCTGCAATTTAAAGAGTACATGGTGCTTGGAGCTCGTCAAACACGAGCTCCACAGCACCATGATGGCAACACTAAAGACTGTGAAGTTTGGTATCAAACTTCTCAGCACATTAAACCCACACTGATGCCAGTGTGGGATTTAATGTACCCAGCACCCCAGAGGGCATCTTAGAGGTGCCCCCTCGAACCTAACCTACAAATCCACGTCTGCTCTGAGGCTGCCTAGGCTGCCACCCAGCAGACATGTTGCTGGACCCCTGGGTAGGAGAGCCCCTGCTCTCCTGGTCCTGCAACAATGCACATCCTGGGCGAGGTGCTAAATCCCCTCCCCCAGGATGGGCATGGGGAAGCTTCAAAGGCATGCCGCCTCTGTGAGTTTCCCCAGGCCCCTGCAACCCCCCACTCTGGCGGGAAGCTTTGGCCGGAAACCCCAAATAAGGACAAGGGATGTGCCAGCCTGCCAACCCCACCCCTCAGGTGGGGGAGGCGAGGTGAAGCACATCTCCGGGCTCTCGCCATCTTGAAGATGGGGAGCCCTACCCTATCAGGACTAGGCTACTGCCCCCCTCCCACAGGAGAGAGGCAGGATAGGGGGTGTACCCACCCCAGGACGAGGACCCATTGGTCCCTGCCCTTCACCTACCTGTAACGCCCCTAAATCTAGTATTTAGGGGCACCCTGAACCTTCCTTCCCCAGATTCCAGATTCGAAACTACAAGAAGAGCAAGAAGAACAAAGACCTGCCCTGCAGCTGCTAAAAAGAGGAAGACACCAACTGCTTTGGCCCCAGCCCTACCGGCCTGTCGACCCTCAAACCTGCTCCTGCTCCAGCGCGTCATCTCTTGTGGCCAGCAACCTCACCAACCCCGGAGGACCTGGCTACCTTTTGGCTCTAAGCCCCTGGGACTCCCATGAGTAGAGGCTCTACTCGCAACCTATTTCTAACCCCTGGCAGCAGCCCGGAACCGCGAACCCAGCACACTCTGCACCAGCCGAGCCTGGCCAGTGCCGGAGTGAACAAAGACCCTGAGGACGACCCCACGGCGACTGTGACCCCGAGTCCGGCACCCAAGGACCTCCCTCGACATTCCTGAAGAAGCCTGCAGCCTCAGAACCAGGTGCCCCCCCAACCGCGATCAACTGAGGGTAAGATTTCCCAACACCTAAAGGCAGCCCTGCACGCGGCGCCCCACGGCCCCCTGTGTCCAACCCCGGGGTACCTACCTATCCTCCAGCTACCCAACTTACCTCTCAAAGTGGTGGTCGCACCTGAAGAGTCCTCGTCCCCGAGCTTGCAGTCTTTTTCCTAACCGGAGATTTCCCATTGACATCCATTGAGCGCCCGAAGGCTCAAAAGCACTCTGCACCCAGCCGCCCGAGTGGCCCTGGCAGTGAAAACTCTATTCCTTCCTACTTCCCCACTTGCCCTGAGTAAGTGACCAGGAGCCCAGCTCCCACAGCCGCGTGGCTTGCCAGTCAGCAGCCACCAAACAAGGCCCCCCTATCCCTCTCAGGATAACATTGGGCCTAACTCTCTCTGCACCCCGCCGCCCTAGAGCCGCTGAGGGTGAACCAACTGTACCTACCTGACCCTGGAGACCCCTGAGTCTGTGCCCAGAACCTCAATTCTTCCAGTCGAGTACTTACCCTTAAACCGCAAACTCTATTTTCCCCATAGGGTAACATTGACTGGCTTTTTCCTGAAATTTCTTCTAAGTGTGGACTTTTCAAATCTTCAAATATTCACCAAAAATCAGCCGAGTGACAAAAACGAATTTACTCACCTGTTCCTAGGTGAACTCCCAGTGCTGGATCTTGGTGCCCAGCACTGACTCTGAAAAATCTCTACAACTGTACTTACCCTTAACTCAATTTTCTTCCATAGGAAACCAGTGACTGTTTTTCTGTGAAATTTCTTCTAAGTGTCGATTTCTGCAATCTTTAAATATTCTTCAAAAATCGTATAATATCTGAAAACGTAATTGCTTACCTGTTTTGGATAAAGGTCCCAGTACTGAGCCTAGGCACCCAGTACTGGATTACAAAAGTAACGTGAACGTACTGTACCTGTAACCTGCATTTTCTTCCATAGGGAATCATTGATTGTTTTCTCTGAAATATTTTCAAAGTGTCAACTTTTAAAATAGCTAAATATTAGTTAAAAATCACTACAGTACTAAAGTCGACTTTCATCACTTGATTCTGAGAACTGACCCAGGACTGAATCTAAGATCCAGTCCTGGAATTCCAAAAGTAATCTAAAAAGTAATCTGTTGCAAATAACTTGAATTTACCATTGAGCTCAATGTATTGTTGTGTTTAAAAATAGAGTTGCCTACTGCAACCTCTTGTAACTGTTTACTAAAATCTACTGCATATTGCAAAAGTATTTATATGAAACATCTACTGTTGAGAAAGTATATTTTACCTCCAAGTGTTGGTTCTAAAATAAAACAAGCATATCTTTTTTATATATAAAGCATTGGCCTAGAGTTCAGTTATTGAGTGTGTGAAACCATTTGCTGACTGAGTGTGTACAACAAATGCTTTACACTGTCCTCTGGTACTGCCTTACTGCTTGACCAAGCTACCACTTCAGAGAGTAAGGTTAAACCTAACTTTGACCTCTGTCAAACCCTGGGGGACTGTGGACTCTGTACACCCTATACCTATTAAGGAACAGTATATACAGAGCCACTTTGTCACAATGCCTTCCCTAGACCGGAAACAAGCTTCCTAGGACCGGTTTCTGGCATTTCAGCCGTCTTCAGCCAGGCTTGCTTGAATCCAGTGGCAAAGTGAGCAAGGGACTCACGTCTGAGCATACCCTACCAACTTATGGCGAACAAAGCAGTACAAAAGAGAGTGGTGATGGACGGAGCATCAGAACCAATCAAACACTCACACCCAATCAACAGATCTAGGTTTGATCCATAACCGTCTTTTAGCCCACTCTGCCACCCCAGTTCAGACATGGCCATATGCAAATCAGTCTGACCCTGTGCCTCATGGGAACAGTCCAGCCTGAACTGCCAAGCCATGCCTTCTCTGGACCAGAAACAAGCTTCCTAGGACCGGTTTCTGGCATTTCGGCAGTCTTCAGCCAGGCTTGCTTGAATCCAGAGGCAAAGTGAACAAGGGACTCACGTCTGAGCATACCCTGCCAACTTATGGTGAACAAAGCGGTACAAAAGGGGGTGGTGATGGATGGAGCATCAGAACCAATCAAACACTCACACCCAATCAACAGATCTAGGTTTGATCCATAACCGTCTTTTAGCCCACTCTGCCACCCCAGTTCAGACATGGCCATATGCAAATCAGTCTGACCCTGTGCCTCATGGGAACAGTCCAGCCTGAACTGCCAAGCCATGCCTTCTCTGGACCAGAAACAAGCTTCCTAGGACCGGTTTCTGGCATTTCAGCAGTCTTCAGCCAGGCTTGCTTGAATCCAGAGGCAAAGTGAACAAGGGACTCACGTCTGAGCATACCCCTGCCAACTTATGGTGAACAAAGCGGTACAAAAGGGGGTGGTGATGGATGGAGCATCAGAACCAATCAAACACTCACACCCAGTCAACAGATCTGGGTTTGATCCATCACTGTTCTTTAGCCCACTCTGCCACCCCAGTTCAGACATGGCCATATGCAAATCAGTCTGACCCTGTGCCTCATGGGAACAGTCCAGCCCGAACTACCAAGCCATGCCTTCCCTGGACCAGAAACAAGCTTCCTAGGACCGGTTTCTGGCATTTCAGCCGTCTTCAGCCAGGCTTGCTTGAATCCAGAGGCAAAGTGAACAAGGGACTCACGTCTGAGCATACCCTGCCAACTTATGGTGAACAAAGCGGTACAAAAGGGAGTGGTGATGGACGGAGCATCAGAACCAATCAAACACTCACACCAAGTCAACAGATCTGGGTTTGATCCATCACTGTTCTTTAGCCCACTTTGCCACCCCAGTTCAGACAAGGCCATATGCAAATCAGTCTGACCCTGTGCCTCATGGGAACAGTCCAGCCCGAACTGCCAAGCCATGCCTTCTCTGGACCAGAAACAAGCTTCCTAGGACCGGTTTCTGGTATTTCAGCCGTCTTCAGCCAGGCTTGCTTGAATCCAGTGGCAAAGTGAACAAGAGACTCACGTCTGAGCATACCCTGCCAACTTATGGTGAACAAAGCGGTACAAAAGGGGGTGGTGATGGACGGAGCATCAGAACCAATCAAACACTCACACCCAGTCAACAGATCTGGGTTTGATCCATCACTGTTCTTTAGCCCACTCTGCCACCCCAGTTCAGACATGGCCATATGCAAATCAGTCTGACCCTGTGCCTCATGGGAACAGTCCAGCCCGAACTGCTAAGCCATGCCTGTGAGAAAGTGTCATCTTTCTTGCCTGGTATGCCCCCACTTTTTGCTGAATTGCTGAATGTACTTTGGTTGAGTGTGCCCTGGACTCCTGCCAATCAGGTGCCCAGGGCCTATGTTCCTTCCCTAAAACAAACCAAACCCAAATTGGCAAACCTTGGCCACATGTCAGCCCCTGGTAAATGGTACCCTAAGTACCCAAGGCTTTGTGACCCAGGAAGGCCTCTAAGAGCTGCAGCACTCATTGTGCCACTCTTAGAGGCCCTGTACCCTTACACACACACACTGCCTTTGCAGGCTGAGTGTTTGGGTGCAAGACAAAAACAAAGTCGACATGGCACACATCACTGTGTGCCATGCCCATCACATACACTGCCATGGCATACATCAGTCACCCCTCTAGCTGGGTGCCTTATGCCAATGGTGTGGGCATAGGAGCAAGAGCCCTGTGCCCCTACAGTGCCCAGGTCCATCCCTGAGCCCTGTAAGTGCAGTGCTGCAATTTAAAGAGTACATGGTGCTTGGAGCTCGTCAAACACAAGCTCCACAGCACCATGATGGCAACACTAAAGACTGTGAAGTTTGGTATCAAACTTCTCAGCACATTAAACCCACACTGATGCCAGTGTGGGATTTAATGTACCCAGCACCCCAGAGGGCATCTTAGAGGTGCCCCCTCGAACCTAACCTACAAATCCACGTCTGCTCTGAGGCTGCCTAGGCTGCCACCCAGCAGACATGTTGCTGGACCCCTGGGTAGGAGAGCCCCTGCTCTCCTGGTCCTGCAACAATGCACATCCTGGGCGAGGTGCTAAATCCCCTCCCCCAGGATGGGCAGGGGGAAGCTTCAAAGGCATGCCGCCTCTGTGAGTTTCCCCAGGCCCCTGCAACCCCCCACTCTGGCGGGAAGCTTTGGCCGGAAACCCCAAATAAGGACAAGGGATGTGCCAGCCTGCCAACCCCACCCCTCAGGTGGGGGAGGCGAGGTGAAGCACATCTCCGGGCTCTCGCCATCTTGAAGATGGGGAGCCCTACCCTATCAGGACTAGGCTACTGCCCCCCTCCCACAGGAGAGAGGCAGGATAGGGGGTGTACCCACCCCAGGACGAGGACCCATTGGTCCCTGCCCTTCACCTACCTGTAACGCCCCTAAATCTAGTATTTAGGGGCACCCTGAACCTTCCTTCCCCAGATTCGAAACTACAAGAAGAGCAAGAAGAACAAAGACCTGCCCTGCAGCTGCTAAAAAGAGGAAGACACCAACTGCTTTGGCCCCAGCCCTACCGGCCTGTCGACCCTCAAACCTGCTCCTGCTCCAGAGCGGCATCTCTTGTGGCCAGCAACCTCCCCAACCCCGGAGGACCTGGCTACCTTTTGGCTCTAAGCCCCTGGGACTCCCATGAGTAGAGGCTCTACTCGCAACCTATTTCTAACCCCTGGCAGCAGCCCGGAACCGCGAACCCAGCACACTCTGCACCAGCCGAGCCTGGCCAGTGCCGGAGTGAACAAAGACCCTGAGGACGACCCCAGGGCGACTGTGACCCCGAGTCCGGCACCCAAGGACCTCCCTCGACATTCCTGAAGAAGCCTGCAGCCTCAGAACCAGGTGCCCCCCCAACCGCGATCAACTGAGGGTAAGATTTCCCGACACCTAAAGGCACCCCTGCACGCGGCGCCCCACGGCCCCCTGTGTCCAACCACGGGGTACCTACCTATCCTCCAGCTACCCAACATACCTCTCGAAGTGGTGGTGGCACCTGAAGAGTCCTCGTCCCCGAGCTTGCAGTCTTTTTCCTAACCGGAGATTTCCCATTGACATCCATTGAGCGCCCGAAGGCTCAAAAGCACTCTGCACCCAGCCGCCAGAGAGGCCCTGGCAGTGAAAACTCTATTCCTTCCTACTTCCCCACTTGCCCTGAGTAAGTGACCAGGAGCCCAGCTCCCACAGCCGCGTGGCTTGCCAGTCAGCAGCCACCAAACAAGGCCCCCCTATCCCTCTCAGGATAGCATTGGGCCTAACTCTCTCTGCACCCGTCCGCCCTAGAGCCGCTGAGGGTGAACCAACTGTACCTACCTGACCCTGGGAAACCCCTGAGTCTGTGCCCAGAACCTCAATTCTGCCAGTCGAGTACTTACCCTTAAACCGCAAACTCTATTTTCCCCTAGGGTAACATTGACTGGCTTTTTCCTGAAATTTCTTCTAAGTGTGGACTTTTCAAATCTTCAAATATTCACCAAAAATCAGCCGAGTGACAAAAACGAATTTACTCACCTGTTCCTAGGTGAACTCCCAGTGCTGGATCTTGGTGCCCAGCACTGACTCTGAAAAATCTCTACAACTGTACTTACCCTTAACTCAATTTTCTTCCATAGGAAACCAGTGACTGTTTTTCTGTGAAATTTCTTCTAAGTGTCGATTTCTGCAATCTTTAAATATTCTTCAAAAATCGTATAATATCTGAAAACGTAATTGCTTACCTGTTTTGGATAAAGGTCCCAGTACTGAGCCTAGGCACCCAGTACTGGATTACAAAAGTAACGTGAACGTACTGTACCTGTAACCTGCATTTTCTTCCATAGGGAATCATTGATTGTTTTCTCTGAAATATTTTCAAAGTGTCAACTTTTAAAATATCTAAATATTAGTTAAAAATCACTACAGTACGAAAGTCGACTTTCATCACTTGATTCTGAGAACTGACCCAGGACTGAATCTAAGATCCAGTCCTGGAATTCCAAAAGTAATCTAAAAAGTAATCTGTTGCAAATAACTTGAATTTACCATTGAGCTCAATGTATTGTTGTGTTTAAAAATAGAGTTGCCTACTGCAACCTCTTGTAACTGTTTACTAAAATCTACTGCATATTGCAAAAGTATTTATATGAAACATCTACTGTTGAGAAAGTATATTTTACCTCCAAGTGTTGGTTCTAAAATAAAACAAGCATATCTTTTTTATATATAAAGCATTTGCCTAGAGTTCAGTTATTGAGTGTGTGAAACCATTTGCTGACTGAGTGTGTACAACAAATGCTTTACACTGTCCTCTGGTACTGCCTTACTGCTCGACCAAGCTACCACTTCAGAGAGTAAGGTTAAACCTAACTTTGACCTCTGTCAAACCCTGGGGGACTGTGGACTCTGTACACCCTATACCTATTAAGGAACAGTATATACAGAGCCACTTTCTCACAATGCCTTCCCTAGACCGGAAACAAGCTTCCTAGGACCGGTTTCTGGCATTTCAGCCGTCTTCAGCCAGGCTTGCTTGAATCCAGTGGCAAAGTGAGCAAGGGACTCACGTCTGAGCATACCCTACCAACTTATGGCGAACAAAGCGGTACAAAAGAGGGTGGTGATGGACGGAGCATCAGAACCAATCAAACACTCACACCCAATCAACAGATCTAGGTTTGATCCATCACCGTCTTTTAGCCCACTCTGCCCCCCCAGTTCAGACATGGCCATATGCAAATCAGTCTGACCCTGTGCCTCATGGGAACAGTCCAGCCTGAACTGCCAAGCCATGCCTTCTCTGGACCAGAAACAAGCTTCCTAGGACCGGTTTCTGGCATTTCAGCAGTCTTCAGCCAGGCTTGCTTGAATCCAGAGGCAAAGTGAACAAGGGACTCACGTCTGAGCATACCCTGCCAACTTATGGTGAACAAAGCGGTACAAAAGGGGGTGGTGATGGATGGAGCATCAGAACCAATCAAACACTCACACCCAGTCAACAGATCTGGGTTTGATCCATCACTGTTCTTTAGCCCACTCTGCCACCCCAGTTCAGACATGGCCATATGCAAATCAGTCTGACCCTGTGCCTCATGGGAACAGTCCAGCCCGAACTACCAAGCCATGCCTTCCCTGGACCAGAAACAAGCTTCCTAGGACCGGTTTCTGGCATTTCAGCCGTCTTCAGCCAGGCTTGCTTGAATCCAGAGGCAAAGTGAACAAGGGACTCACGTCTGAGCATACCCTGCCAACTTATGGTGAACAAAGCGGTACAAAAGGGAGTAGTGATGGACGGAGCATCAGAACCAATCAAACACTCACACCAAGTCAACAGATCTGGGTTTGATCCATCACTGTTCTTTAGCCCACTTTGCCACCCCAGTTCAGACAAGGCCATATGCAAATCAGTCTGACCCTGTGCCTCATGGGAACAGTCCAGCCCGAACTGCCAAGCCATGCCTTCTCTGGACCAGAAACAAGCTTCCTAGGACCGGTTGCTGGTATTTCAGCCGTCTTCAGCCAGGCTTGCTTGAACCCAGTGGCAAAGTGAACAAGAGACTCACGTCTGAGCATACCCTGCCAACTTATGGTGAACAAAGCGGTACAAAAGGGGGTGGTGATGGACGGAGCATCAGAACCAATCAAACACTCACACCCAGTCAACAGATCTGGGTTTGATCCATCACTGTTCTTTAGCCCACTCTGCCACCCCAGTTCAGACATGGCCATATGCAAATCAGTCTGACCCTGTGCCTCATGGGAACAGTCCAGCCCGAACTGCTAAGCCATGCCTGTGAGAAAGTGTCATCTTTCTTGCCTGGTATGCCCCCACTTTTTGCTGAATTGCTGAATGTACTTTGGTTGAGTGTGCCCTGGACTCCTGCCAATCAGGTGCCCAGGGCCTATGTTCCTTCCCTAAAACAAACCAAACCCAAATTGGCAAACCTTGGCCACATGTCAGCCCCTGGTAAATGGTACCCTAAGTACCCAAGGCTTTGTGACCCAGGAAGGCCTCTAAGAGCTGCAGCACTCATTGTGCCACTCTTAGAGGCCCTGTACCCTTACACACACACACTGCCTTTGCAGGCTGAGTGTTTGGGTGCAAGACAAAAACAAAGTCGACATGGCACACATCACTGTGTGCCATGCCCATCACATACACTGCCATGGCATACATCAGTCACCCCTCTAGCTGGGTGCCTTATGCCAATGGTGTGGGCATAGGAGCAAGAGCCCTGTGCCCCTACAGTGCCCAGGTCCATCCCTGAGCCCTGTAAGTGCAGTGCTGCAATTTAAAGAGTACATGGTGCTTGGAGCTCGTCAAACACGAGCTCCACAGCACCATGATGGCAACACTAAAGACTGTGAAGTTTGGTATCAAACTTCTCAGCACATTAAACCCACACTGATGCCAGTGTGGGATTTAATGTACCCAGCACCCCAGAGGGCATCTTAGAGGTGCCCCCTCGAACCTAACCTACAAATCCACGTCTGCTCTGAGGCTGCCTAGGCTGCCACCCAGCAGACATGTTGCTGGACCCCTGGGTAGGAGAGCCCCTGCTCTCCTGGTCCTGCAACAATGCACATCCTGGGCGAGGTGCTAAATCCCCTCCCCCAGGATGGGCAGGGGGAAGCTTCAAAGGCATGCCGCCTCTGTGAGTTTCCCCAGGCCCCTGCAACCCCCCACTCTGGCGGGAAGCTTTGGCCGGAAACCCCAAATAAGGACAAGGGATGTGCCAGCCTGCCAACCCCACCCCTCAGGTGGGGGAGGCGAGGTGAAGCACATCTCCGGGCTCTCGCCATCTTGAAGATGGGGAGCCCTACCCTATCAGGACTAGGCTACTGCCCCCCTCCCACAGGAGAGAGGCAGGATAGGGGGTGTACCCACCCCAGGACGAGGACCCATTGGTCCCTGCCCTTCACCTACCTGTAACGCCCCTAAATCTAGTATTTAGGGGCACCCTGAACCTTCCTTCCCCAGATTCCAGATTCGAAACTACAAGAAGAGCAAGAAGAACAAAGACCTGCCCTGCAGCTGCTAAAAAGAGGAAGACACCAACTGCTTTGGCCCCAGCCCTACCGGCCTGTCGACCCTCAAACCTGCTCCTGCTCCAGCGCGTCATCTCTTGTGGCCAGCAACCTCACCAACCCCGGAGGACCTGGCTACCTTTTGGCTCTAAGCCCCTGGGACTCCCATGAGTAGAGGCTCTACTCGCAACCTATTTCTAACCCCTGGCAGCAGCCCGGAACCGCGAACCCAGCACACTCTGCACCAGCCGAGCCTGGCCAGTGCCGGAGTGAACAAAGACCCTGAGGACGACCCCACGGCGACTGTGACCCCGAGTCCGGCACCCAAGGACCTCCCTCGACATTCCTGAAGAAGCCTGCAGCCTCAGAACCAGGTGCCCCCCCAACCGCGATCAACTGAGGGTAAGATTTCCCGACACCTAAAGGCAGCCCTGCACGCGGCGCCCCACGGCCCCCTGTGTCCAACCCCGGGGTACCTACCTATCCTCCAGCTACCCAACTTACCTCTCAAAGTGGTGGTCGCACCTGAAGAGTCCTCGTCCCCGAGCTTGCAGTCTTTTTCCTAACCGGAGATTTCCCATTGACATCCATTGAGCGCCCGAAGGCTCAAAAGCACTCTGCACCCAGCCGCCCGAGTGGCCCTGGCAGTGAAAACTCTATTCCTTCCTACTTCCCCACTTGCCCTGAGTAAGTGACCAGGAGCCCAGCTCCCACAGCCGCATGGCTTGCCAGTCAGCAGCCACCAAACAAGGCCCCCCTATCCCTCTCAGGATAACATTGGGCCTAACTCTCTCTGCACCCCGCCGCCCTAGAGCCGCTGAGGGTGAACCAACTGTACCTACCTGACCCTGGAGACCCCTGAGTCTGTGCCCAGAACCTCAATTCTTCCAGTCGAGTACTTACCCTTAAACCGCAAACTCTATTTTCCCCATAGGGTAACATTGACTGGCTTTTTCCTGAAATTTCTTCTAAGTGTGGACTTTTCAAATCTTCAAATATTCACCAAAAATCAGCCGAGTGACAAAAACGAATTTACTCACCTGTTCCTAGGTGAACTCCCAGTGCTGGATCTTGGTGCCCAGCACTGACTCTGAAAAATCTCTACAACTGTACTTACCCTTAACTCAATTTTCTTCCATAGGAAACCAGTGACTGTTTTTCTGTGAAATTTCTTCTAAGTGTCGATTTCTGCAATCTTTAAATATTCTTCAAAAATCGTATAATATCTGAAAACGTAATTGCTTACCTGTTTTGGATAAAGGTCCCAGTACTGAGCCTAGGCACCCAGTACTGGATTACAAAAGTAACGTGAACGTACTGTACCTGTAACCTGCATTTTCTTCCATAGGGAATCATTGATTGTTTTCTCTGAAATATTTTCAAAGTGTCAACTTTTAAAATAGCTAAATATTAGTTAAAAATCACTACAGTACTACAGTCGACTTTCATCACTTGATTCTGAGAACTGACCCAGGACTGAATCTAAGATCCAGTCCTGGAATTCCAAAAGTAATCTAAAAAGTAATCTGTTGCAAATAACTTGAATTTACCATTGAGCTCAATGTATTGTTGTGTTTAAAAATAGAGTTGCCTACTGCAACCTCTTGTAACTGTTTACTAAAATCTACTGCATATTGCAAAAGTATTTATATGAAACATCTACTGTTGAGAAAGTATATTTTACCTCCAAGTGTTGGTTCTAAAATAAAACAAGCATATCTTTTTTATATATAAAGCATTGGCCTAGAGTTCAGTTATTGAGTGTGTGAAACCATTTGCTGACTGAGTGTGTACAACAAATGCTTTACACTGTCCTCTGGTACTGCCTTACTGCTTGACCAAGCTACCACTTCAGAGAGTAAGGTTAAACCTAACTTTGACCTCTGTCAAACCCTGGGGGACTGTGGACTCTGTACACCCTATACCTATTAAGGAACAGTATATACAGAGCCACTTTCTCACAATGCCTTCCCTAGACCGGAAACAAGCTTCCTAGGACCGGTTTCTGGCATTTCAGCTGTCTTCAGCCAGGCTTGCTTGAATCCAGTGGCAAAGTGAGCAAGGGACTCACGTCTGAGCATACCCTACCAACTTATGGCGAACAAAGCAGTACAAAAGAGGGTGGTGATGGACGGAGCATCAGAACCAATCAAACACTCACACCCAATCAACAGATCTAGGTTTGATCCATAACCGTCTTTTAGCCCACTCTGCCACCCCAGTTCAGACATGGCCATATGCAAATCAGTCTGACCCTGTGCCTCATGGGAACATTCCAGCCTGAACTGCCAAGCCATGCCTTCTCTGGACCAGAAACAAGCTTCCTAGGACCGGTTTCTGGCATTTCAGCAGTCTTCAGCCAGGCTTGCTTGAATCCAGAGGCAAAGTGAACAAGGGACTCACGTCTGAGCATACCCTGCCAACTTATGGTGAACAAAGCGGTACAAAAGGGGGTGGTGATGGATGGAGCATCAGAACCAATCAAACACTCACACCCAGTCAACAGATCTGGGTTTGATCCATCACTGTTCTTTAGCCCACTCTGCCACGCCAGTTCAGACATGGCCATATGCAAATCAGTCTAATCCTGTGCCTCATGGGAACAGTCCAGCCCGAACTACCAAGCCATGCCTTCCCTGGACCAGAAACAAGCTTCATAGGACCGGTTTCTGGCATTTCAGCCGTCTTCAGCCAGGCTTGCTTGAATCCAGAGGCAAAGTGAACAAGGGACTCACGTCTGAGCATACCCTGCCAACTTATGGTGAACAAAGCGGTACAAAAGGGAGTGGTGATGGACGGAGCATCAGAACCAATCAAACACTCACACCAAGTCAACAGATCTGGGTTTGATCCATCACTGTTCTTTAGCCCACTTTGCCACCCCAGTTCAGACAAGGCCATATGCAAATCAGTCTGACCCTGTGCCTCATGGGAACAGTCCAGCCCGAACTGCCAAGCCATGCCTTCTCTGGACCAGAAACAAGCTTCCTAGGACCGGTTTCTGGTATTTCAGCCGTCTTCAACCAGGCTTGCTTGAATCCAGTGGCAAAGTGAACAAGAGACTCACGTCTGAGCATACCCTGCCAACTTATGGTGAACAAAGCGGTACAAAAGGGGGTGGTGATGGACGGAGCATCAGAACCAATCAAACACTCACACCCAGTCAACAGATCTGGGTTTGATCCATCACTGTTCTTTAGCCCACTCTGCCACCCCAGTTCAGACATGGCCATATGCAAATCAGTCTGACCCTGTGCCTCATGGGAACAGTCCAGCCCGAACTGCTAAGCCATGACTGTGAGAAAGTGTCATCTTTCTTGCCTGGTATGCCCCCACTTTTTGCTGAATTGCTGAATGTACTTTGGTTGAGTGTGCCCTGGACTCCTGCCAATCAGGTGCCCAGGGCCTATGTTCCTTCCCTAAAACAAACCAAACCCAAATTGGCAAACCTTGGCCACATGTCAGCCCCTGGTAAATGGTACCCTAAGTACCCAAGGCTTTGTGACCCAGGAAGGCCTCTAAGAGCTGCAGCACTCATTGTGCCACTCTTAGAGGCCCTGTACCCTTACACACACACACTGCCTTTGCAGGCTGAGTGTTTGGGTGCAAGACAAAAACAAAGTCGACATGGCACACATCACTGTGTGCCATGCCCATCACATACACTGCCATGGCATACATCAGTCACCCCTCTAGCTGGGTGCCTTATGCCAATGGTGTGGGCATAGGAGCAAGAGCCCTGTGCCCCTACAGTGCCCAGGTCCATCCCTGAGCCCTGTAAGTGCAGTGCTGCAATTTAAAGAGTACATGGTGCTTGGAGCTCGTCAAACACGAGCTCCACAGCACCATGATGGCAACACTAAAGACTGTGAAGTTTGGTATCAAACTTCTCAGCACATTAAACCCACACTGATGCCAGTGTGGGATTTAATGTACCCAGCACCCCAGAGGGCATCTTAGAGGTGCCCCCTCGAACCTAACCTACAAATCCACGTCTGCTCTGAGGCTGCCTAGGCTGCCACCCAGCAGACATGTTGCTGGACCCCCGGGTAGGAGAGCCCCTGCTCTCCTGGTCCTGCAACAATGCACATCCTGGGCGAGGTGCTAAATCCCCTCCCCCAGGATGGGCAGGGGGAAGCTTCAAAGGCATGCCGCCTCTGTGAGTTTCCCCAGGCCCCTGCAACCCCCCACTCTGGCGGGAAGCTTTGGCCGGAAACCCCAAATAAGGACAAGGGATGTGCCAGCCTGCCAACCCCACCCCTCAGGTGGGGGAGGCGAGGTGAAGCACATCTCCGGGCTCTCGCCATCTTGAAGATGGGGAGCCCTACCCTATCAGGACTAGGCTACTGCCCCCCTCCCACAGGAGAGAGGCAGGATAGGGGGTGTACCCACCCCAGGACGAGGACCCATTGGTCCCTGCCCTTCACCTACCTGTAACGCCCCTAAATCTAGTATTTAGGGGCACCCTGAACCTTCCTTCCCCAGATTCCAGATTCGAAACTACAAGAAGAGCAAGAAGAACAAAGACCTGCCCTGCAGCTGCTAAAAAGAGGAAGACACCAACTGCTTTGGCCCCAGCCCTACCGGCCTGTCGACCCTCAAACCTGCTCCTGCTCCAGCGCGTCATCTCTTGTGGCCAGCAACCTCACCAACCCCGGAGGACCTGGCTACCTTTTGGCTCTAAGCCCCTGGGACTCCCATGAGTAGAGGCTCTACTCGCAACCTATTTCTAACCCCTGGCAGCAGCCCGGAACCGCGAACCCAGCACACTCTGCACCAGCCGAGCCTGGCCAGTGCCGGAGTGAACAAAGACCCTGAGGACGACCCCACGGCGACTGTGACCCCGAGTCCGGCACCCAAGGACCTCCCTCGACATTCCTGAAGAAGCCTGCAGCCTCAGAACCAGGTGCCCCCCCAACCGCGATCAACTGAGGGTAAGATTTCCCGACACCTAAAGGCAGCCCTGCACGCGGCGCCCCACGGCCCCCTGTGTCCAACCCCGGGGTACCTACCTATCCTCCAGCTACCCAACTTACCTCTCTAAGTGGTGGTCGCACCTGAAGAGTCCTCGTCCCCGAGCTTGCAGTCTTTTTCCTAACCGGAGATTTCCCATTGACATCCATTGAGCGCCCGAAGGCTCAAAAGCACTCTGCACCCAGCCGCCCGAGTGGCCCTGGCAGTGAAAACTCTATTCCTTCCTACTTCCCCACTTGCCCTGAGTAAGTGACCAGGAGCCCAGCTCCCACAGCCGCGTGGCTTGCCAGTCAGCAGCCACCAAACAAGGCCCCCCTATCCCTCTCAGGATAACATTGGGCCTAACTCTCTCTGCACCCCGCCGCCCTAGAGCCGCTGAGGGTGAACCAACTGTACCTACCTGACCCTGGAGACCCCTGAGTCTGTGCCCAGAACCTCAATTCTTCCAGTCGAGTACTTACCCTTAAACCGCAAACTCTATTTTCCCCATAGGGTAACATTGACTGGCTTTTTCCTGAAATTTCTTCTAAGTGTGGACTTTTCAAATCTTCAAATATTCACCAAAAATCAGCCGAGTGACAAAAACGAATTTACTCACCTGTTCCTAGGTGAACTCCCAGTGCTGGATCTTGGTGCCCAGCACTGACTCTGAAAAATCTCTACAACTGTACTTACCCTTAACTCAATTTTCTTCCATAGGAAACCAGTGACTGTTTTTCTGTGAAATTTCTTCTAAGTGTCGATTTCTGCAATCTTTAAATATTCTTCAAAAATCGTATAATATCTGAAAACGTAATTGCTTACCTGTTTTGGATAAAGGTCCCAGTACTGAGCCTAGGCACCCAGTACTGGATTACAAAAGTAACGTGAACGTACTGTACCTGTAACCTGCATTTTCTTCCATAGGGAATCATTGATTGTTTTCTCTGAAATATTTTCAAAGTGTCAACTTTTAAAATAGCTAAATATTAGTTAAAAATCACTACAGTACTAAAGTCGACTTTCATCACTTGATTCTGAGAACTGACCCAGGACTGAATCTAAGATCCAGTCCTGGAATTCCAAAAGTAATCTAAAAAGTAATCTGTTGCAAATAACTTGAATTTACCATTGAGCTCAATGTATTGTTGTGTTTAAAAATAGAGTTGCCTACTGCAACCTCTTGTAACTGTTTACTAAAATCTACTGCATATTGCAAAAGTATTTATATGAAACATCTACTGTTGAGAAAGTATATTTTACCTCCAAGTGTTGGTTCTAAAATAAAACAAGCATATCTTTTTTATATATAAAGCATTGGCCTAGAGTTCAGTTATTGAGTGTGTGAAACCATTTGCTGACTGAGTGTGTACAACAAATGCTTTACACTGTCCTCTGGTACTGCCTTACTGCTTGACCAAGCTACCACTTCAGAGAGTAAGGTTAAACCTAACTTTGACCTCTGTCAAACCCTGGGGGACTGTGGACTCTGTACACCCTATACCTATTAAGGAACAGTATATACAGAGCCACTTTCTCACAATGCCTTCCCTAGACCGGAAACAAGCTTCCTAGGACCGGTTTCTGGCATTTCAGCCGTCTTCAGCCAGGCTTGCTTGAATCCAGTGGCAAAGTGAGCAAGGGACTCACGTCTGAGCATACCCTACCAACTTATGGCGAACAAAGCAGTACAAAAGAGGGTGGTGATGGACGGAGCATCAGAACCAATCAAACACTCACACCCAATCAACAGATCTAGGTTTGATCCATAACCGTCTTTTAGCCCACTCTGCCACCCCAGTTCAGACATGGCCATATGCAAATCAGTCTGACCCTGTGCCTCATGGGAACAGTCCAGCCTGAACTGCCAAGCCATGCCTTCTCTGGACCAGAAACAAGCTTCCTAGGACCGGTTTCTGGCATTTCGGCAGTCTTCAGCCAGGCTTGCTTGAATCCAGAGGCAAAGTGAACAAGGGACTCACGTCTGAGCATACCCTGCCAACTTATGGTGAACAAAGCGGTACAAAAGGGGGTGGTGATGGATGGAGCATCAGAACCAATCAAACACTCACACCCAATCAACAGATCTAGGTTTGATCCATAACCGTCTTTTAGCCCACTCTGCCACCCCAGTTCAGACATGGCCATATGCAAATCAGTCTGACCCTGTGCCTCATGGGAACAGTCCAGCCTGAACTGCCAAGCCATGCCTTCTCTGGACCAGAAACAAGCTTCCTAGGACCGGTTTCTGGCATTTCAGCAGTCTTCAGCCAGGCTTGCTTGAATCCAGAGGCAAAGTGAACAAGGGACTCACGTCTGAGCATACCCCTGCCAACTTATGGTGAACAAAGCGGTACAAAAGGGGGTGGTGATGGATGGAGCATCAGAACCAATCAAACACTCACACCCAGTCAACAGATCTGGGTTTGATCCATCACTGTTCTTTAGCCCACTCTGCCACCCCAGTTCAGACATGGCCATATGCAAATCAGTCTGACCCTGTGCCTCATGGGAACAGTCCAGCCCGAACTACCAAGCCATGCCTTCCCTGGACCAGAAACAAGCTTCCTAGGACCGGTTTCTGGCATTTCAGCCGTCTTCAGCCAGGCTTGCTTGAATCCAGAGGCAAAGTGAACAAGGGACTCACGTCTGAGCATACCCTGCCAACTTATGGTGAACAAAGCGGTACAAAAGGGAGTGGTGATGGACGGAGCATCAGAACCAATCAAACACTCACACCAAGTCAACAGATCTGGGTTTGATCCATCACTGTTCTTTAGCCCACTTTGCCACCCCAGTTCAGACAAGGCCATATGCAAATCAGTCTGACCCTGTGCCTCATGGGAACAGTCCAGCCCGAACTGCCAAGCCATGCCTTCTCTGGACCAGAAACAAGCTTCCTAGGACCGGTTTCTGGTATTTCAGCCGTCTTCAGCCAGGCTTGCTTGAATCCAGTGGCAAAGTGAACAAGAGACTCACGTCTGAGCATACCCTGCCAACTTATGGTGAACAAAGCGGTACAAAAGGGGGTGGTGATGGACGGAGCATCAGAACCAATCAAACACTCACACCCAGTCAACAGATCTGGGTTTGATCCATCACTGTTCTTTAGCCCACTCTGCCACCCCAGTTCAGACATGGCCATATGCAAATCAGTCTGACCCTGTGCCTCATGGGAACAGTCCAGCCCGAACTGCTAAGCCATGCCTGTGAGAAAGTGTCATCTTTCTTGCCTGGTATGCCCCCACTTTTTGCTGAATTGCTGAATGTACTTTGGTTGAGTGTGCCCTGGACTCCTGCCAATCAGGTGCCCAGGGCCTATGTTCCTTCCCTAAAACAAACCAAACCCAAATTGGCAAACCTTGGCCACATGTCAGCCCCTGGTAAATGGTACCCTAAGTACCCAAGGCTTTGTGACCCAGGAAGGCCTCTAAGAGCTGCAGCACTCATTGTGCCACTCTTAGAGGCCCTGTACCCTTACACACACACACTGCCTTTGCAGGCTGAGTGTTTGGGTGCAAGACAAAAACAAAGTCGACATGGCACACATCACTGTGTGCCATGCCCATCACATACACTGCCATGGCATACATCAGTCACCCCTCTAGCTGGGTGCCTTATGCCAATGGTGTGGGCATAGGAGCAAGAGCCCTGTGCCCCTACAGTGCCCAGGTCCATCCCTGAGCCCTGTAAGTGCAGTGCTGCAATTTAAAGAGTACATGGTGCTTGGAGCTCGTCAAACACGAGCTCCACAGCACCATGATGGCAACACTAAAGACTGTGAAGTTTGGTATCAAACTTCTCAGCACATTAAACCCACACTGATGCCAGTGTGGGATTTAATGTACCCAGCACCCCAGAGGGCATCTTAGAGGTGCCCCCTCGAACCTAACCTACAAATCCACGTCTGCTCTGAGGCTGCCTAGGCTGCCACCCAGCAGACATGTTGCTGGACCCCTGGGTAGGAGAGCCCCTGCTCTCCTGGTCCTGCAACAATGCACATCCTGGGCGAGGTGCTAAATCCCCTCCCCCAGGATGGGCAGGGGGAAGCTTCAAAGGCATGCCGCCTCTGTGAGTTTCCCCAGGCCCCTGCAACCCCCCACTCTGGCGGGAAGCTTTGGCCGGAAACCCCAAATAAGGACAAGGGATGTGCCAGCCTGCCAACCCCACCCCTCAGGTGGGGGAGGCGAGGTGAAGCACATCTCCGGGCTCTCGCCATCTTGAAGATGGGGAGCCCTACCCTATCAGGACTAGGCTACTGCCCCCCTCCCACAGGAGAGAGGCAGGATAGGGGGTGTACCCACCCCAGGACGAGGACCCATTGGTCCCTGCCCTTCACCTACCTGTAACGCCCCTAAATCTAGTATTTAGGGGCACCCTGAACCTTCCTTCCCCAGATTCCAGATTCGAAACTACAAGAAGAGCAAGAAGAACAAAGACCTGCCCTGCAGCTGCTAAAAAGAGGAAGACACCAACTGCTTTGGCCCCAGCCCTACCGGCCTGTCGACCCTCAAACCTGCTCCTGCTCCAGCGCGTCATCTCTTGTGGCCAGCAACCTCACCAACCCCGGAGGACCTGGCTACCTTTTGGCTCTAAGCCCCTGGGACTCCCATGAGTAGAGGCTCTACTCGCAACCTATTTCTAACCCCTGGCAGCAGCCCGGAACCGCGAACCCAGCACACTCTGCACCAGCCGAGCCTGGCCAGTGCCGGAGTGAACAAAGACCCTGAGGACGACCCCACGGCGACTGTGACCCCGAGTCCGGCACCCAAGGACCTCCCTCGACATTCCTGAAGAAGCCTGCAGCCTCAGAACCAGGTGCCCCCCCAACCGCGATCAACTGAGGGTAAGATTTCCCGACACCTAAAGGCAGCCCTGCACGCGGCGCCCCACGGCCCCCTGTGTCCAACCCCGGGGTACCTACCTATCCTCCAGCTACCCAACTTACCTCTCTAAGTGGTGGTCGCACCTGAAGAGTCCTCGTCCCCGAGCTTGCAGTCTTTTTCCTAACCGGAGATTTCCCATTGACATCCATTGAGCGCCCGAAGGCTCAAAAGCACTCTGCACCCAGCCGCCCGAGTGGCCCTGGCAGTGAAAACTCTATTCCTTCCTACTTCCCCACTTGCCCTGAGTAAGTGACCAGGAGCCCAGCTCCCACAGCCGCGTGGCTTGCCAGTCAGCAGCCACCAAACAAGGCCCCCCTATCCCTCTCAGGATAACATTGGGCCTAACTCTCTCTGCACCCCGCCGCCCTAGAGCCGCTGAGGGTGAACCAACTGTACCTACCTGACCCTGGAGACCCCTGAGTCTGTGCCCAGAACCTCAATTCTTCCAGTCGAGTACTTACCCTTAAACCGCAAACTCTATTTTCCCCATAGGGTAACATTGACTGGCTTTTTCCTGAAATTTCTTCTAAGTGTGGACTTTTCAAATCTTCAAATATTCACCAAAAATCAGCCGAGTGACAAAAACGAATTTACTCACCTGTTCCTAGGTGAACTCCCAGTGCTGGATCTTGGTGCCCAGCACTGACTCTGAAAAATCTCTACAACTGTACTTACCCTTAACTCAATTTTCTTCCATAGGAAACCAGTGACTGTTTTTCTGTGAAATTTCTTCTAAGTGTCGATTTCTGCAATCTTTAAATATTCTTCAAAAATCGTATAATATCTGAAAACGTAATTGCTTACCTGTTTTGGATAAAGGTCCCAGTACTGAGCCTAGGCACCCAGTACTGGATTACAAAAGTAACGTGAACGTACTGTACCTGTAACCTGCATTTTCTTCCATAGGGAATCATTGATTGTTTTCTCTGAAATATTTTCAAAGTGTCAACTTTTAAAATAGCTAAATATTAGTTAAAAATCACTACAGTACTAAAGTCGACTTTCATCACTTGATTCTGAGAACTGACCCAGGACTGAATCTAAGATCCAGTCCTGGAATTCCAAAAGTAATCTAAAAAGTAATCTGTTGCAAATAACTTGAATTTACCATTGAGCTCAATGTATTGTTGTGTTTAAAAATAGAGTTGCCTACTGCAACCTCTTGTAACTGTTTACTAAAATCTACTGCATATTGCAAAAGTATTTATATGAAACATCTACTGTTGAGAAAGTATATTTTACCTCCAAGTGTTGGTTCTAAAATAAAACAAGCATATCTTTTTTATATATAAAGCATTGGCCTAGAGTTCAGTTATTGAGTGTGTGAAACCATTTGCTGACTGAGTGTGTACAACAAATGCTTTACACTGTCCTCTGGTACTGCCTTACTGCTTGACCAAGCTACCACTTCAGAGAGTAAGGTTAAACCTAACTTTGACCTCTGTCAAACCCTGGGGGACTGTGGACTCTGTACACCCTATACCTATTAAGGAACAGTATATACAGAGCCACTTTCTCACAATGCCTTCCCTAGACCGGAAACAAGCTTCCTAGGACCGGTTTCTGGCATTTCAGCCGTCTTCAGCCAGGCTTGCTTGAATCCAGTGGCAAAGTGAGCAAGGGACTCACGTCTGAGCATACCCTACCAACTTATGGCGAACAAAGCAGTACAAAAGAGGGTGGTGATGGACGGAGCATCAGAACCAATCAAACACTCACACCCAATCAACAGATCTAGGTTTGATCCATAACCGTCTTTTAGCCCACTCTGCCACCCCAGTTCAGACATGGCCATATGCAAATCAGTCTGACCCTGTGCCTCATGGGAACAGTCCAGCCTGAACTGCCAAGCCATGCCTTCTCTGGACCAGAAACAAGCTTCCTAGGACCGGTTTCTGGCATTTCGGCAGTCTTCAGCCAGGCTTGCTTGAATCCAGAGGCAAAGTGAACAAGGGACTCACGTCTGAGCATACCCTGCCAACTTATGGTGAACAAAGCGGTACAAAAGGGGGTGGTGATGGATGGAGCATCAGAACCAATCAAACACTCACACCCAATCAACAGATCTAGGTTTGATCCATAACCGTCTTTTAGCCCACTCTGCCACCCCAGTTCAGACATGGCCATATGCAAATCAGTCTGACCCTGTGCCTCATGGGAACAGTCCAGCCTGAACTGCCAAGCCATGCCTTCTCTGGACCAGAAACAAGCTTCCTAGGACCGGTTTCTGGCATTTCAGCAGTCTTCAGCCAGGCTTGCTTGAATCCAGAGGCAAAGTGAACAAGGGACTCACGTCTGAGCATACCCTACCAACTTATGGTGAACAAAGCGGTACAAAAGGGGGTGGTGATGGATGGAGCATCAGAACCAATCAAACACTCACACCCAGTCAACAGATCTGGGTTTGATCCATCACTGTTCTTTAGCCCACTCTGCCACCCCAGTTCAGACATGGCCATATGCAAATCAGTCTGACCCTGTGCCTCATGGGAACAGTCCAGCCCGAACTACCAAGCCATGCCTTCCCTGGACCAGAAACAAGCTTCCTAGGACCGGTTTCTGGCATTTCAGCCGTCTTCAGCCAGGCTTGCTTGAATCCAGAGGCAAAGTGAACAAGGGACTCACGTCTGAGCATACCCTGCCAACTTATGGTGAACAAAGCGGTACAAAAGGGAGTGGTGATAGACGGAGCATCAGAACCAATCAAACACTCACACCAAGTCAACAGATCTGGGTTTGATCCATCACTGTTCTTTAGCCCACTTTGCCACCCCAGTTCAGACAAGGCCATATGCAAATCAGTCTGACCCTGTGCCTCATGGGAACAGTCCAGCCCGAACTGCCAAGCCATGCCTTCTCTGGACCAGAAACAAGCTTCCTAGGACCGGTTTCTGGTATTTCAGCCGTCTTCAGCCAGGCTTGCTTGAATCCAGTGGCAAAGTGAACAAGAGACTCACGTCTGAGCATACCCTGCCAACTTATGGTGAACAAAGTGGTACAAAAGGGGGTGGTGATGGACGGAGCATCAGAACCAATCAAACACTCACACCCAGTCAACAGATCTGGGTTTGATCCATCACTGTTCTTTAGCCCACTCTGCCACCCCAGTTCAGACATGGCCATATGCAAATCAGTCTGACCCTGTGCCTCATGGGAACAGTCCAGCCCGAACTGCTAAGCCATGCCTGTGAGAAAGTGTCATCTTTCTTGCCTGGTATGCCCCCACTTTTTGCTGAATTGCTGAATGTACTTTGGTTGAGTGTGCCCTGGACTCCTGCCAATCAGGTGCCCAGGGCCTATGTTCCTTCCCTAAAACAAACCAAACCCAAACTGGCAAACCTTGGCCACATGTCAGCCCCTGGTAAATGGTACCCTAAGTACCCAAGGCTTTGTGACCCAGGAAGGCCTCTAAGAGCTGCAGCACTCATTGTGCCACTCTTAGAGGCCCTGTACCCTTACACACACACACTGCCTTTGCAGGCTGAGTGTTTGGGTGCAAGACAAAAACAAAGTCGACATGGCACACATCACTGTGTGCCATGCCCATCACATACACTGCCATGGCATACATCAGTCACCCCTCTAGCTGGGTGCCTTATGCCAATGGTGTGGGCATAGGAGCAAGAGCCCTGTGCCCCTACAGTGCCCAGGTCCATCCCTGAGCCCTGTAAGTGCAGTGCTGCAATTTAAAGAGTACATGGTGCTTGGAGCTCGTCAAACACGAGCTCCACAGCACCATGATGGCAACACTAAAGACTGTGAAGTTTGGTATCAAACTTCTCAGCACATTAAACCCACACTGATGCCAGTGTGGGATTTAATGTACCCAGCACCCCAGAGGGCATCTTAGAGGTGCCCCCTCGAACCTAACCTACAAATCCACGTCTGCTCTGAGGCTGCCTAGGCTGCCACCCAGCAGACATGTTGCTGGACCCCTGGGTAGGAGAGCCCCTGCTCTCCTGGTCCTGCAACAATGCACATCCTGGGCGAGGTGCTAAATCCCCTCCCCCAGGATGGGCAGGGGGAAGCTTCAAAGGCATGCCGCCTCTGTGAGTTTCCCCAGGCCCCTGCAACCCCCCACTCTGGCGGGAAGCTTTGGCCGGAAACCCCAAATAAGGACAAGGGATGTGCCAGCCTGCCAACCCCACCCCTCAGGTGGGGGAGGCGAGGTGAAGCACATCTCCGGGCTCTCGCCATCTTGAAGATGGGGAGCCCTACCCTATCAGGACTAGGCTACTGCCCCCCTCCCACAGGAGAGAGGCAGGATAGGGGGTGTACCCACCCCAGGACGAGGACCCATTGGTCCCTGCCCTTCACCTACCTGTAACGCCCCTAAATCTAGTATTTAGGGGCACCCTGAACCTTCCTTCCCCAGATTCGAAACTACAAGAAGAGCAAGAAGAACAAAGACCTGCCCTGCAGCTGCTAAAAAGAGGAAGACACCAACTGCTTTGGCCCCAGCCCTACCGGCCTGTCGACCCTCAAACCTGCTCCTGCTCCAGAGCGGCATCTCTTGTGGCCAGCAACCTCCCCAACCCCGGAGGACCTGGCTACCTTTTGGCTCTAAGCCCCTGGGACTCCCATGAGTAGAGGCTCTACTCGCAACCTATTTCTAACCCCTGGCAGCAGCCCGGAACCGCGAACCCAGCACACTCTGCACCAGCCGAGCCTGGCCAGTGCCGGAGTGAACAAAGACCCTGAGGACGACCCCAGGGCGACTGTGACCCCGAGTCCGGCACCCAAGGACCTCCCTCGACATTCCTGAAGAAGCCTGCAGCCTCAGAACCAGGTGCCCCCCCAACCGCGATCAACTGAGGGTAAGATTTCCCGACACCTAAAGGCACCCCTGCACGCGGCGCCCCACGGCCCCCTGTGTCCAACCACGGGGTACCTACCTATCCTCCAGCTACCCAACATACCTCTCGAAGTGGTGGTGGCACCTGAAGAGTCCTCGTCCCCGAGCTTGCAGTCTTTTTCCTAACCGGAGATTTCCCATTGACATCCATTGAGCGCCCGAAGGCTCAAAAGCACTCTGCACCCAGCCGCCCGAGTGGCCCTGGCAGTGAAAACTCTATTCCTTCCTACTTCCCCACTTGCCCTGAGTAAGTGACCAGGAGCCCAGCTCCCACAGCCACGTGGCTTGCCAGTCAGCAGCCACCAAACAAGGCCCCCCTATCCCTCTCAGGATAACATTGGGCCTAACTCTCTCTGCACCCGGCCGCCCTAGAGCCGCTGAGGGTGAACCAACTGTACCTACCTGACCCTGGGAGACCCCTGAGTCTGTGCCCAGACCCTCAATTCTGCCAGTCGAGTACTTACCCTTAAACCACAAACTCTATTTTCCCCATAGGGTAACATTGACTGGCTTTTTCCTGAAATTTCTTCCAAGTGTGGACTTTTCAAATCTTCAAATATTCACCAAAAATCAGCCAAGTGACAAAAACGAATTTACTCACCTGTTCCTAGGTGAACTCCCAGTGCTGGATCTTGGTGCCCAGCACTGACTCTGAAAAATCTCTACAACTGTACTTACCCTTAACTCAATTTTCTTCCATAGGAAACCATTGACTGTTTTTCTGTGAAATTTCTTCTAAGTGTCGATTTCTGCAATCTTTAAATATTCTTCAAAAATCGTATAATATCTGAAAACGTAATTGCTTACCTGTTTTGGATAAAGGTCCCAGTACTGAGTCTAGGCACCCAGTACTGGATTACAAAAGTAACGTGAACGTACTGTACCTTTAACCTGCATTTTCTTCCATAGGGAATCATTGATTGTTTTCTCTGAAATATTTTCAAAGTGTCAACTTTTAAAATAGCTAAATATTAGTTAAAAATCACTACAGTACTAAAGTCGACTTTCATCACTTGATTCTGAGAACTGACCCAGGACTGAATCTAAGATCCAGTCCTGGAATTCCAAAAGTAATCTAAAAAGTAATCTGTTGCAAATAACTTGAATTTACCATTGAGCTCAATGTATTGCTGTGTTTAAAAATAGAGTTGCCTACTGCAACCTCTTGTAACTGTTTACTAAAATCTACTGCATATTGCAAAAGTATTTATATGAAACATCTACTGTTGAGAAAGTATATTTTACCTCCAAGTGTTGGTTCTAAAATAAAACAAGCATATATTTTTTATATATAAAGCATTGGCCTAGAGTTCAGTTATTGAGTGTGTGAAACCATTTGCTGACTGAGTGTGTACAACAAATGCTTTACACTGTCCTCTGGTACTGCCTTACTGCTCGACCAAGCTACCACTTCAGAGAGTAAGGTTAAACCTAACTTTGACCTCTGTCAAACCCTGGGGGACTGTGGACTCTGTACACCGTATACCTATTAAGGAACAGTATATACAGAGCCACTTTCTCACAATGCCTTCCCTAGACCGGAAACAAGCTTCCTAGTACCGGTTTCTGGCATTTCAGCCGTCTTCAGACAGGCTTGCTTGAATCCAGTGGCAAAGTGAGCAAGGGACTCACGTCTGAGCATACCCTACCAACTTATGGCGAACAAAGCGGTACAAAAGAGGGTGGTGATGGACGGAGCATCAGAACCAATCAAACACTCACACCCAATCAACAGATCTGGGCTTGATCCATCACCGTCTTTTAGCCCACTCTGCCACCCCCGTTCAGAAATGGCCAAATGCAAATCAGTCTGACCCTGTGCCTCATGGGAACAGTCCAGCCCGAACTGCCAAGCCATGACTTCTCTGGACCAGAAACAAGCTTCCTAGGACCGGTTTCTGGCACTTCAGCCGTCTTCAGCCAGTCTTGCTTGAATCCAGAGACAAAGTGAACAAGGGACTCACGTCTGAGCATACCCTGCCAAAATATGGTGAACAAAGCGGTACAAAAGGGGGTGGTGATGGACGGAGCATCAGAACCAATCAAACACTCACACCCAGTCAACAGATCTGGGTTTGATCCGTCACTGTTCTTTAGCCCACTCTGCCACCCCAGTTCAGACATAGCCATATGCAAATCAGTTTGACCCTGTGCCTCATGGGAACAGTCCAGCCCAAACTGCCAAGCCATGCCTTCTCTGGACCAGAAACAAGCTTCCTAGGACCGGTTTCTGGCATTTCAGCCGTCTTCAGCCAGGCTTGCTTGATTCCAGAGGCAAAGTGAACAAGGGACTCACGTCTGAGCATACCCTGCCAACTTTTGGTGAACAAAGCGGTACAAAATCGGGTGGTGATGGACGGAGCATCAGAACCAATCAAACACTCACACCCAGTCAACAGATCTGGGTTTGATCCATCATTGTTCTTTAGCCCACTCTGCCACCCCAGTTCAGACATGGCCATATGCAAATCAGTCTGACCCTGTGCCTCATGGGAACAGTCCAGCCCGAACTGCTAAGCCATGCCTGTGAGAAAGTGTCATCTTTCTTGCCTGGTATGCCCCCACTTTTTGCTGAATTGCTTAATGTACTTTGATTGAGTGTGCCCTGGACTCCTGCCAATCGGGTGCCCAGGGCCTATGTTCCTTCCCTAAAACAAACCAAACCCAAATTGGCAAACCTTGGCCACATGTCAGCCCCTGGTAAATGGTACCCTAAGTACCCAGGGCTTTGTGACCCAGGAAGGCCTCTAAGAGCTGCAGCACTCATTGTGCCACTCTTAGAGGCCCTGTACCCTTACACACACACACTGCCTTTGCAGGCTGAGTGTTTGGGTGCAAGACAAAAACAAAGTCGACATGGCACACATCACTGTGTGCCATGCCCATCACATACACTGCCATGGCATACATCAGTCACCCCTCTAGCTGGGTGCCTTATGCCAATGGTGTGGGCATAGGAGCAAGAGCCCTGTGCCCCTACAGTGCCCAGGTCCATCCCTGAGCCCTGTAAGTGCAGTGCTGCCATTTAAAGAGTACATGGTGCTTGGAGCTCGTCAAACACGAGCTCCACAGCACCATAATGGCAACACTAAAGACTGTGAAGTTTGGTATCAAACTTCTCAGCACATTAAACCCACACTGATGCCAGTGTGGGATTTAATGTACCCAGCACCCCAGAGGGCATCTTAGAGGTGCCCCCTCGAACCTAACCTACAAATCCACGTCTGCTCTGAGGCTGCCTAGGCTGCCACCCAGCAGACATGTTGCTGGACCCCTGGGTAGGAGAGCCCCTGCTCTCCTGGTCCTGCAACAATGCACATCCTGGGCGAGGTGCTAAATCCCCTCCCCCAGGATGGGCAGGGGGAAGCTTCAAAGGCATGCCGCCTCTGTGAGTTTCCCCAGGCCCCTGCAACCCCCCACTCTGGCGGGAAGCTTTGGCCGGAAACCCCAAATAAGGACAAGGGATGTGCCAGCCTGCCAACCCCACCCCTCAGGTGGGGGAGGCGAGGTGAAGCACATCTCCGGGCTCTCGCCATCTTGAAGATGGGGAGCCCTACCCTATCAGGACTAGGCTACTGCGCCCCTCCCACAGGAGAGAGGCAGGATAGGGGGTGTACCCACCCCAGGACGAGGACCCATTGGTCCCTGCCCTTCACCTACCTGTAACGCCCCTAAATCTAGTATTTAGGGGCACCCTGAACCTTCCTTCCCCAGATTCCAGATTCGAAACTACAAGAAGAGCAAGAAGAACAAAGACCTGCCCTGCAGCTGCTAAAAAGAGGAAGACACCAACTGCTTTGGCCCCAGCCCTACCGGCCTGTCGACCCTCAAACCTGCTCCTGCTCCAGCGCGGCATCTCTTGTGGCCAGCAACCTCACCAACCCCGGAGGACCTGGCTACCTTTTGGCTCTAAGCCCCTGGGACTCCCATGAGTAGAGGCTCTACTCGCAACCTATTTCTAACCCCTGGCAGCAGCCCGGAACCGCGAACCCAGCACACTCTGCACCAGCCGAGCCTGGCCAGTGCCGGAGTGAACAAAGACCCTGAGGACGACCCCACGGCGACTGTGACCCCGAGTCCGGCACCCAAGGACCTCCCTCGACATTCCTGAAGAAGCCTGCAGCCTCAGAACCAGGTGCCCCCCCAACCGCGATCAACTGAGGGTAAGATTTCCCGACACCTAAAGGCAGCCCTGCACGCGGCGCCCCACGGCCCCCTGTGTCCAACCCCGGGGTACCTACCTATCCTCCAGCTACCCAACTTACCTCTCAAAGTGGTGGTCGCACCTGAAGAGTCCTCGTCCCCGAGCTTGCAGTCTTTTTCCTAACCGGAGATTTCCCATTGACATCCATTGAGCGCCCGAAGGCTCAAAAGCACTCTGCACCCAGCCGCCAGAGTGGCCCTGGCAGTGAAAACTCTATTCCTTCCTACTTCCCCACTTGCCCTGAGTAAGTGACCAGGAGCCCAGCTCCCACAGCCGCGTGGCTTGCCAGTCAGCAGCCACCAAACAAGGCCCCCCTATCCCTCTCAGGATAGCATTGGGCCTAACTCTCTCTGCACCCGTCCGCCCTAGAGCCGCTGAGGGTGAACCAACTGTACCTACCTGACCCTGGGAAACCCCTGAGTCTGTGCCCAGAACCTCAATTCTGCCAGTCGAGTACTTACCCTTAAACCGCAAACTCTATTTTCCCCTAGGGTAACATTGACTGGCTTTTTCCTGAAATTTCTTCTAAGTGTGGACTTTTCAAATCTTCAAATATTCACCAAAAATCAGCCGAGTGACAAAAACGAATTTACTCACCTGTTCCTAGGTGAACTCCCAGTGCTGGATCTTGGTGCCCAGCACTGACTCTGAAAAATCTCTACAACTGTACTTACCCTTAACTCAATTTTCTTCCATAGGAAACCAGTGACTGTTTTTCTGTGAAATTTCTTCTAAGTGTCGATTTCTGCAATCTTTAAATATTCTTCAAAAATCGTATAATATCTGAAAACGTAATTGCTTACCTGTTTTGGATAAAGGTCCCAGTACTGAGCCTAGGCACCCAGTACTGGATTACAAAAGTAACGTGAACGTACTGTACCTGTAACCTGCATTTTCTTCCATAGGGAATCATTGATTGTTTTCTCTGAAATATTTTCAAAGTGTCAACTTTTAAAATATCTAAATATTAGTTAAAAATCACTACAGTACTAAAGTCGACTTTCATCACTTGATTCTGAGAACTGACCCAGGACTGAATCTAAGATCCAGTCCTGGAATTCCAAAAGTAATCTAAAAAGTAATCTGTTGCAAATAACTTGAATTTACCATTGAGCTCAATGTATTGTTGTGTTTAAAAATAGAGTTGCCTACTGCAACCTCTTGTAACTGTTTACTAAAATCTACTGCATATTGCAAAAGTATTTATATGAAACATCTACTGTTGAGAAAGTATATTTTACCTCCAAGTGTTGGTTCTAAAATAAAACAAGCATATCTTTTTTATATATAAAGCATTTGCCTAGAGTTCAGTTATTGAGTGTGTGAAACCATTTGCTGACTGAGTGTGTACAACAAATGCTTTACACTGTCCTCTGGTACTGCCTTACTGCTCGACCAAGCTACCACTTCAGAGAGTAAGGTTAAACCTAACTTTGACCTCTGTCAAACCCTGGGGGACTGTGGACTCTGTACACCCTATACCTATTAAGGAACAGTATATACAGAGCCACTTTCTCACAATGCCTTCCCTAGACCGGAAACAAGCTTCCTAGGACCGGTTTCTGGCATTTCAGCCGTCTTCAGCCAGGCTTGCTTGAATCCAGTGGCAAAGTGAGCAAGGGACTCACGTCTGAGCATACCCTACCAACTTATGGCGAACAAAGCGGTACAAAAGAGGGTGGTGATGGACGGAGCATCAGAACCAATCAAACACTCACACCCAATCAACAGATCTAGGTTTGATCCATCACCGTCTTTTAGCCCACTCTGCCACCCCAGTTCAGACATGGCCATATGCAAATCAGTCTGACCCTGTGCCTCATGGGAACAGTCCAGCCTGAACTGCCAAGCCATGCCTTCTCTGGACCAGAAACAAGCTTCCTAGGACCGGTTTCTGGCATTTCAGCAGTCTTCAGCCAGGCTTGCTTGAATCCAGAGGCAAAGTGAACAAGGGACTCACGTCTGAGCATACCCTGCCAACTTATGGTGAACAAAGCGGTACAAAAGGGGGTGGTGATGGATGGAGCATCAGAACCAATCAAACACTCACACCCAGTCAACAGATCTGGGTTTGATCCATCACTGTTCTTTAGCCCACTCTGCCACCCCAGTTCAGACATGGCCATATGCAAATCAGTCTGACCCTGTGCCTCATGGGAACAGTCCAGCCCGAACTACCAAGCCATGCCTTCCCTGGACCAGAAACAAGCTTCCTAGGACCGGTTTCTGGCATTTCAGCCGTCTTCAGCCAGGCTTGCTTGAATCCAGTGGCAAAGTGAACAAGAGACTCACGTCTGAGCATACCCTGCCAACTTATGGTGAACAAAGCGGTACAAAAGGGGGTGGTGATGGACGGAGCATCAGAACCAATCAAACACTCACACCCAGTCAACAGATCTGGGTTTGATCCATCACTGTTCTTTAGCCCACTCTGCCACCCCAGTTCAGACATGGCCATATGCAAATCAGTCTGACCCTGTGCCTCATGGGAACAGTCCAGCCCGAACTGCTAAGCCATGACTGTGAGAAAGTGTCATCTTTCTTGCCTGGTATGCCCCCACTTTTTGCTGAATTGCTGAATGTACTTTGGTTGAGTGTGCCCTGGACTCCTGCCAATCAGGTGCCCAGGGCCTATGTTCCTTCCCTAAAACAAACCAAACCCAAATTGGCAAACCTTGGCCACATGTCAGCCCCTGGTAAATGGTACCCTAAGTACCCAAGGCTTTGTGACCCAGGAAGGCCTCTAAGAGCTGCAGCACTCATTGTGCCACTCTTAGAGGCCCTGTACCCTTACACACACACACTGCCTTTGCAGGCTGAGTGTTTGGGTGCAAGACAAAAACAAAGTCGACATGGCACACATCACTGTGTGCCATGCCCATCACATACACTGCCATGGCATACATCAGTCACCCCTCTAGCTGGGTGCCTTATGCCAATGGTGTGGGCATAGGAGCAAGAGCCCTGTGCCCCTACAGTGCCCAGGTCCATCCCTGAGCCCTGTAAGTGCAGTGCTGCAATTTAAAGAGTACATGGTGCTTGGAGCTCGTCAAACACGAGCTCCACAGCACCATGATGGCAACACTAAAGACTGTGAAGTTTGGTATCAAACTTCTCAGCACATTAAACCCACACTGATGCCAGTGTGGGATTTAATGTACCCAGCACCCCAGAGGGCATCTTAGAGGTGCCCCCTCGAACCTAACCTACAAATCCACGTCTGCTCTGAGGCTGCCTAGGCTGCCACCCAGCAGACATGTTGCTGGACCCCTGGGTAGGAGAGCCCCTGCTCTCCTGGTCCTGCAACAATGCACATCCTGGGCGAGGTGCTAAATCCCCTCCCCCAGGATGGGCAGGGGGAAGCTTCAAAGGCATGCCGCCTCTGTGAGTTTCCCCAGGCCCCTGCAACCCCCCACTCTGGCGGGAAGCTTTGGCCGGAAACCCCAAATAAGGACAAGGGATGTGCCAGCCTGCCAACCCCACCCCTCAGGTGGGGGAGGCGAGGTGAAGCACATCTCCGGGCTCTCGCCATCTTGAAGATGGGGAGCCCTACCCTATCAGGACTAGGCTACTGCCCCCCTCCCACAGGAGAGAGGCAGGATAGGGGGTGTACCCACCCCAGGACGAGGACCCATTGGTCCCTGCCCTTCACCTACCTGTAACGCCCCTAAATCTAGTATTTAGGGGCACCCTGAACCTTCCTTCCCCAGATTCCAGATTCGAAACTACAAGAAGAGCAAGAAGAACAAAGACCTGCCCTGCAGCTGCTAAAAAGAGGAAGACACCAACTGCTTTGGCCCCAGCCCTACCGGCCTGTCGACCCTCAAACCTGCTCCTGCTCCAGCGCGTCATCTCTTGTGGCCAGCAACCTCACCAACCCCGGAGGACCTGGCTACCTTTTGGCTCTAAGCCCCTGGGACTCCCATGAGTAGAGGCTCTACTCGCAACCTATTTCTAACCCCTGGCAGCAGCCCGGAACCGCGAACCCAGCACACTCTGCACCAGCCGAGCCTGGCCAGTGCCGGAGTGAACAAAGACCCTGAGGACGACCCCACGGCGACTGTGACCCCGAGTCCGGCACCCAAGGACCTCCCTCGACATTCCTGAAGAAGCCTGCAGCCTCAGAACCAGGTGCCCCCCCAACCGCGATCAACTGAGGGTAAGATTTCCCGACACCTAAAGGCAGCCCTGCACGCGGCGCCCCACGGCCCCCTGTGTCCAACCCCGGGGTACCTACCTATCCTCCAGCTACCCAACTTACCTCTCTAAGTGGTGGTCGCACCTGAAGAGTCCTCGTCCCCGAGCTTGCAGTCTTTTTCCTAACCGGAGATTTCCCATTGACATCCATTGAGCGCCCGAAGGCTCAAAAGCACTCTGCACCCAGCCGCCCGAGTGGCCCTGGCAGTGAAAACTCTATTCCTTCCTACTTCCCCACTTGCCCTGAGTAAGTGACCAGGAGCCCAGCTCCCACAACCGCGTGGCTTGCCAGTCAGCAGCCACCAAACAAGGCCCCCCTATCCCTCTCAGGATAACATTGGGCCTAACTCTCTCTGCACCCCGCCGCCCTAGAGCCGCTGAGGGTGAACCAACTGTACCTACCTGACCCTGGAGACCCCTGAGTCTGTGCCCAGAACCTCAATTCTTCCAGTCGAGTACTTACCCTTAAACCGCAAACTCTATTTTCCCCATAGGGTAACATTGACTGGCTTTTTCCTGAAATTTCTTCTAAGTGTGGACTTTTCAAATCTTCAAATATTCACCAAAAATCAGCCGAGTGACAAAAACGAATTTACTCACCTGTTCCTAGGTGAACTCCCAGTGCTGGATCTTGGTGCCCAGCACTGACTCTGAAAAATCTCTACAACTGTACTTACCCTTAACTCAATTTTCTTCCATAGGAAACCAGTGACTGTTTTTCTGTGAAATTTCTTCTAAGTGTCGATTTCTGCAATCTTTAAATATTCTTCAAAAATCGTATAATATCTGAAAACGTAATTGCTTACCTGTTTTGGATAAAGGTCCCAGTACTGAGCCTAGGCACCCAGTACTGGATTACAAAAGTAACGTGAACGTACTGTACCTGTAACCTGCATTTTCTTCCATAGGGAATCATTGATTGTTTTCTCTGAAATATTTTCAAAGTGTCAACTTTTAAAATAGCTAAATATTAGTTAAAAATCACTACAGTACTAAAGTCGACTTTCATCACTTGATTCTGAGAACTGACCCAGGACTGAATCTAAGATCCAGTCCTGGAATTCCAAAAGTAATCTAAAAAGTAATCTGTTGCAAATAACTTGAATTTACCATTGAGCTCAATGTATTGTTGTGTTTAAAAATAGAGTTGCCTACTGCAACCTCTTGTAACTGTTTACTAAAATCTACTGCATATTGCAAAAGTATTTATATGAAACATCTACTGTTGAGAAAGTATATTTTACCTCCAAGTGTTGGTTCTAAAATAAAACAAGCATATCTTTTTTATATATAAAGCATTGGCCTAGAGTTCAGTTATTGAGTGTGTGAAACCATTTGCTGACTGAGTGTGTACAACAAATGCTTTACACTGTCCTCTGGTACTGCCTTACTGCTTGACCAAGCTACCACTTCAGAGAGTAAGGTTAAACCTAACTTTGACCTCTGTCAAACCCTGGGGGACTGTGGACTCTGTACACCCTATACCTATTAAGGAACAGTATATACAGAGCCACTTTCTCACAATGCCTTCCCTAGACCGGAAACAAGCTTCCTAGGACCGGTTTCTGGCATTTCAGCCGTCTTCAGCCAGGCTTGCTTGAATCCAGTGGCAAAGTGAGCAAGGGACTCACGTCTGAGCATACCCTACCAACTTATGGCGAACAAAGCAGTACAAAAGAGGGTGGTGATGGACGGAGCATCAGAACCAATCAAACACTCACACCCAATCAACAGATCTAGGTTTGATCCATAACCGTCTTTTAGCCCACTCTCCCACCCCAGTTCAGACATGGCCATATGCAAATCAGTCTGACCCTGTGCCTCATGGGAACAGTCCAGCCTGAACTGCCAAGCCATGCCTTCTCTGGACCAGAAACAAGCTTCCTAGGACCGGTTTCTGGCATTTCAGCAGTCTTCAGCCAGGCTTGCTTGAATCCAGAGGCAAAGTGAACAAGGGACTCACGTCTGAGCATACCCTGCCAACTTATGGTGAACAAAGCGGTACAAAAGGGGGTGGTGATGGATGGAGCATCAGAACCAATCAAACACTCACACCCAGTCAACAGATCTGGGTTTGATCCATCACTGTTCTTTAGCCCACTCTGCCACCCCAGTTCAGACATGGCCATATGCAAATCAGTCTGACCCTGTGCCTCATGGGAACAGTCCAGCCCGAACTACCAAGCCATGCCTTCCCTGGACCAGAAACAAGCTTCCTAGGACCGGTTTCTGGCATTTCAGCCGTCTTCAGCCAGGCTTGCTTGAATCCAGAGGCAAAGTGAACAAGGGACTCACGTCTGAGCATACCCTGCCAACTTATGGAGAACAAAGCGGTACAAAAGGGAGTGGTGATGGACGGAGCATCAGAACCAATCAAACACTCACACCAAAGTCAACAGATCTGGGTTTGATCCATCACTGTTCTTTAGCCCACTTTGCCACCCCAGTTCAGACAAGGCCATATGCAAATCAGTCTGACCCTGTGCCTCATGGGAACAGTCCAGCCCGAACTGCCAAGCCATGCCTTCTCTGGACCAGAAACAAGCTTCCTAGGACCGGTTTCTGGTATTTCAGCCGTCTTCAACCAGGCTTGCTTGAATCCAGTGGCAAAGTGAACAAGAGACTCACGTCTGAGCATACCCTGCCAACTTATGGTGAACAAAGCGGAACAAAAGGGGGTGGTGATGGACGGAGCATCAGAACCAATCAAACACTCACACCCAGTCAACAGATCTGGGTTTGATCCATCACTGTTCTTTAGCCCACTCTGCCACCCCAGTTCAGACATGGCCATATGCAAATCAGTCTGACCCTGTGCCTCATGGGAACAGTCCAGCCCGAACTGCTAAGCCATGCCTGTGAGAAAGTGTCATCTTTCTTGCCTGGTATGCCCCCACTTTTTGCTGAATTGCTGAATGTACTTTGGTTGAGTGTGCCCTGGACTCCTGCCAATCAGGTGCCCAGGGCATATGTTCCTTCCCTAAAACAAACCAAACCCAAATTGGCAAACCTTGGCCACATGTCAGCCCCTGGTAAATGGTACCCTAAGTACCCAAGGCTTTGTGACCCAGGAAGGCCTCTAAGAGCTGCAGCACTCATTGTGCCACTCTTAGAGGCCCTGTACCCTTACACACACACACTGCCTTTGCAGGCTGAGTGTTTGGGTGCAAGACAAAAACAAAGTCGACATGGCACACATCACTGTGTGCCATGCCCATCACATACACTGCCATGGCATACATCAGTCACCCCTCTAGCTGGGTGCCTTATGCCAATGGTGTGGGCATAGGAGCAAGAGCCCTGTGCCCCTACAGTGCCCAGGTCCATCCCTGAGCCCTGTAAGTGCAGTGCTGCAATTTAAAGAGTACATGGTGCTTGGAGCTCGTCAAACACGAGCTCCACAGCACCATGATGGCAACACTAAAGACTGTGAAGTTTGGTATCAAACTTCTCAGCACATTAAACCCACACTGATGCCAGTGTGGGATTTAATGTACCCAGCACCCCAGAGGGCATCTTAGAGGTGCCCCCTCGAACCTAACCTACAAATCCACGTCTGCTCTGAGGCTGCCTAGGCTGCCACCCAGCAGACATGTTGCTGGACCCCTGGGTAGGAGAGCCCCTGCTCTCCTGGTCCTGCAACAATGCACATCCTGGGCGAGGTGCTAAATCCCCTCCCCCAGGATGGGCAGGGGGAAGCTTCAAAGGCATGCCGCCTCTGTGAGTTTCCCCAGGCCCCTGCAACCCCCCACTCTGGCGGGAAGCTTTGGCCGGAAACCCCAAATAAGGACAAGGGATGTGCCAGCCTGCCAACCCCACCCCTCAGGTGGGGGAGGCGAGGTGAAGCACATCTCCGGGCTCTCGCCATCTTGAAGATGGGGAGCCCTACCCTATCAGGACTAGGCTACTGCCCCCCTCCCACAGGAGAGAGGCAGGATAGGGGGTGTACCCACCCCAGGACGAGGACCCATTGGTCCCTGCCCTTCACCTACCTGTAACGCCCCTAAATCTAGTATTTAGGGGCACCCTGAACCTTCCTTCCCCAGATTCCAGATTCAAAACTACAAGAAGAGCAAGAAGAACAAAGACCTGCCCTGCAGCTGCTAAAAAGAGGAAGACACCAACTGCTTTGGCCCCAGCCCTACCGGCCTGTCGACCCTCAAACCTGCTCCTGCTCCAGCGCGTCATCTCTTGTGGCCAGCAACCTCACCAACCCCGGAGGACCTGGCTACCTTTTGGCTCTAAGCCCCTGGGACTCCCATGAGTAGAGGCTCTACTCGCAACCTATTTCTAACCCCTGGCAGCAGCCCGGAACCGCGAACCCAGCACACTCTGCACCAGCCGAGCCTGGCCAGTGCCGGAGTGAACAAAGACCCTGAGGACGACCCCACGGCGACTGTGACCCCGAGTCCGGCACCCAAGGACCTCCCTCGACATTCCTGAAGAAGCCTGCAGCCTCAGAACCAGGTGCCCCCCCAACCGCGATCAACTGAGGGTAAGATTTCCCGACACCTAAAGGCAGCCCTGCACGCGGCGCCCCACGGCCCCCTGTGTCCAACCTCGGGGTACCTACCTATCCTCCAGCTACCCAACTTACCTCTCAAAGTGGTGGTCGCACCTGAAGAGTCCTCGTCCCCGAGCTTGCAGTCTTTTTCCTAACCGGAGATTTCCCATTGACATCCATTGAGCGCCCGAAGGCTCAAAAGCACTCTGCACCCAGCCGCCCGAGTGGCCCTGGCAGTGAAAACTCTATTCCTTCCTACTTCCCCACTTGCCCTGAGTAAGTGACCAGGAGCCCAGCTCCCACAGCCGCGTGGCTTGCCAGTCAGCAGCCACCAAACAAGGCCCCCCTATCCCTCTCAGGATAATATTGGGCCTAACTCTCTCTGCACCCCGCCGCCCTAGAGCCGCTGAGGGTGAACCAACTGTACCTACCTGACCCTGGAGACCCCTGAGTCTGTGCCCAGAACCTCAATTCTTCCAGTCGAGTACTTACCCTTAAACCGCAAACTCTATTTTCCCCATAGGGTAACATTGACTGGCTTTTTCCTGAAATTTCTTCTAAGTGTGGACTTTTCAAATCTTCAAATATTCACCAAAAATCAGCCGAGTGACAAAAACGAATTTACTCACCTGTTCCTAGGTGAACTCCCAGTGCTGGATCTTGGTGCCCAGCACTGACTCTGAAAAATCTCTACAACTGTACTTACCCTTAACTCAATTTTCTTCCATAGGAAACCAGTGACTGTTTTTCTGTGAAATTTCTTCTAAGTGTCGATTTCTGCAATCTTTAAATATTCTTCAAAAATCGTATAATATCTGAAAACGTAATTGCTTACCTGTTTTGGATAAAGGTCCCAGTACTGAGCCTAGGCACCCAGTACTGGATTACAAAAGTAACGTGAACGTACTGTACCTGTAACCTGCATTTTCTTCCATAGGGAATCATTGATTGTTTTCTCTGAAATATTTTCAAAGTGTCAACTTTTAAAATAGCTAAATATTAGTTAAAAATCACTACAGTACTAAAGTCGACTTTCATCACTTGATTCTGAGAACTGACCCAGGACTGAATCTAAGATCCAGTCCTGGAATTCCAAAAGTAATCTAAAAAGTAATCTGTTGCAAATAACTTGAATTTACCATTGAGCTCAATGTATTGTTGTGTTTAAAAATAGAGTTGCCTACTGCAACCTCTTGTAACTGTTTACTAAAATCTACTGCATATTGCAAAAGTATTTATATGAAACATCTACTGTTGAGAAAGTATATTTTACCTCCAAGTGTTGGTTCTAAAATAAAACAAGCATATCTTTTTTATATATAAAGCATTGGCCTAGAGTTCAGTTATTGAGTGTGTGAAACCATTTGCTGACTGAGTGTGTACAACAAATGCTTTACACTGTCCTCTGGTACTGCCTTACTGCTTGACCAAGCTACCACTTCAGAGAGTAAGGTTAAACCTAACTTTGACCTCTGTCAAACCCTGGGGGACTGTGGACTCTGTACACCCTATACCTATTAAGGAACAGTATATACAGAGCCACTTTCTCACAATGCCTTCCCTAGACCGGAAACAAGCTTCCTAGGACCGGTTTCTGGCATTTCAGCCGTCTTCAGCCAGGCTTGCTTGAATCCAGTGGCAAAGTGAGCAAGGGACTCACGTCTGAGCATACCCTACCAACTTATGGCGAACAAAGCGGTACAAAAGAGGGTGGTGATGGACGGAGCATCAGAACCAATCAAACACTCACACCCAATCAACAGATCTAGGTTTGATCCATCACCGTCTTTTAGCCCACTCTGCCACCCCAGTTCAGACATGGCCATATGCAAATCAGTCTGACCCTGTGCCTCATGGGAACAGTCCAGCCTGAACTGCCAAGCCATGCCTTCTCTGGACCAGAAACAAGCTTCCTAGGACCGGTTTCTGGCATTTCAGCAGTCTTCAGCCAGGCTTGCTTGAATCCAGTGGCAAAGTGAACAAGAGACTCACGTCTGAGCATACCCTGCCAACTTATGGTGAACAAAGCGGTACAAAAGGGGGTGGTGATGGACGGAGCATCAGAACCAATCAAACACTCACACCCAGTCAACAGATCTGGGTTTGATCCATCACTGTTCTTTAGCCCACTCTGCCACCCCAGTTCAGACATGGCCATATGCAAATCAGTCTGACCCTGTGCCTCATGGGAACAGTCCAGCCCGAACTGCTAAGCCAAGACTGTGAGAAAGTGTCATCTTTCTTGCCTGGTATGCCCCCACTTTTTGCTGAATTGCTGAATGTACTTTGGTTGAGTGTGCCCTGGACTCCTGCCAATCAGGTGCCCAGGGCCTATGTTCCTTCCCTAAAACAAACCAAACCCAAATTGGCAAACCTTGGCCACATGTCAGCCCCTGGTAAATGGTACCCTAAGTACCCAAGGCTTTGTGACCCAGGAAGGCCTCTAAGAGCTGCAGCACTCATTGTGCCACTCTTAGAGGCCCTGTACCCTTACACACACACACTGCCTTTGCAGGCTGAGTGTTTGGGTGCAAGACAAAAACAAAGTCGACATGGCACACATCACTGTGTGCCATGCCCATCACATACACTGCCATGGCATACATCAGTCACCCCTCTAGCTGGGTGCCTTATGCCAATGGTGTGGGCATAGGAGCAAGAGCCCTGTGCCCCTACAGTGCCCAGGTCCATCCCTGAGCCCTGTAAGTGCAGTGCTGCAATTTAAAGAGTACATGGTGCTTGGAGCTCGTCAAACACGAGCTCCACAGCACCATGATGGCAACACTAAAGACTGTGAAGTTTGGTATCAAACTTCTCAGCACATTAAACCCACACTGATGCCAGTGTGGGATTTAATGTACCCAGCACCCCAGAGGGCATCTTAGAGGTGCCCCCTCGAACCTAACCTACAAATCCACGTCTGCTCTGAGGCTGCCTAGGCTGCCACCCAGCAGACATGTTGCTGGACCCCTGGGTAGGAGAGCCCCTGCTCTCCTGGTCCTGCAACAATGCACATCCTGGGCGAGGTGCTAAATCCCCTCCCCCAGGATGGGCAGGGGGAAGCTTCAAAGGCATGCCGCCTCTGTGAGTTTCCCCAGGCCCCTGCAACCCCCCACTCTGGCGGGAAGCTTTGGCCGGAAACCCCAAATAAGGACAAGGGATGTGCCAGCCTGCCAACCCCACCCCTCAGGTGGGGGAGGCGAGGTGAAGCACATCTCCGGGCTCTCGCCATCTTGAAGATGGGGAGCCCTACCCTATCAGGACTAGGCTACTGCCCCCCTCCCACAGGAGAGAGGCAGGATAGGGGGTGTACCCACCCCAGGACGAGGACCCATTGGTCCCTGCCCTTCACCTACCTGTAACGCCCCTAAATCTAGTATTTAGGGGCACCCTGAACCTTCCTTCCCCAGATTCCAGATTCGAAACTACAAGAAGAGCAAGAAGAACAAAGACCTGCCCTGCAGCTGCTAAAAAGAGGAAGACACCAACTGCTTTGGCCCCAGCCCTACCGGCCTGTCGACCCTCAAACCTGCTCCTGCTCCAGCGCGTCATCTCTTGTGGCCAGCAACCTCACCAACCCCGGAGGACCTGGCTACCTTTTGGCTCTAAGCCCCTGGGACTCCCATGAGTAGAGGCTCTACTCGCAACCTATTTCTAACCCCTGGCAGCAGCCCGGAACCGCGAACCCAGCACACTCTGCACCAGCCGAGCCTGGCCAGTGCCGGAGTGAACAAAGACCCTGAGGACGACCCCACGGCGACTGTGACCCCGAGTCCGGCACCCAAGGACCTCCCTCGACATTCCTGAAGAAGCCTGCAGCCTCAGAACCAGGTGCCCCCCCAACCGCGATCAACTGAGGGTAAGATTTCCCGACACCTAAAGGCAGCCCTGCACGCGGCGCCCCACGGCCCCCTGTGTCCAACCCCGGGGTACCTACCTATCCTCCAGCTACCCAACTTACCTCTCTAAGTGGTGGTCGCACCTGAAGAGTCCTCGTCCCCGAGCTTGCAGTCTTTTTCCTAACCGGAGATTTCCCATTGACATCCATTGAGCGCCCGAAGGCTCAAAAGCACTCTGCACCCAGCCGCCCGAGTGGCCCTGGCAGTGAAAACTCTATTCCTTCCTACTTCCCCACTTGCCCTGAGTAAGTGACCAGGAGCCCAGCTCCCACAGCCGCGTGGCTTGCCAGTCAGCAGCCACCAAACAAGGCCCCCCTATCCCTCTCAGGATAACATTGGGCCTAACTCTCTCTGCACCCCGCCGCCCTAGAGCCGCTGAGGGTGAACCAACTGTACCTACCTGACCCTGGAGACCCCTGAGTCTGTGCCCAGAACCTCAATTCTTCCAGTCGAGTACTTACCCTTAAACCGCAAACTCTATTTTCCCCATAGGGTAACATTGACTGGCTTTTTCCTGAAATTTCTTCTAAGTGTGGACTTTTCAAATCTTCAAATATTCACCAAAAATCAGCCGAGTGACAAAAACGAATTTACTCACCTGTTCCTAGGTGAACTCCCAGTGCTGGATCTTGGTGCCCAGCACTGACTCTGAAAAATCTCTACAACTGTACTTACCCTTAACTCAATTTTCTTCCATAGGAAACCAGTGACTGTTTTTCTGTGAAATTTCTTCTAAGTGTCGATTTCTGCAATCTTTAAATATTCTTCAAAAATCGTATAATATCTGAAAACGTAATTGCTTACCTGTTTTGGATAAAGGTCCCAGTACTGAGCCTAGGCACCCAGTACTGGATTACAAAAGTAACGTGAACGTACTGTACCTGTAACCTGCATTTTCTTCCATAGGGAATCATTGATTGTTTTCTCTGAAATATTTTCAAAGTGTCAACTTTTAAAATAGCTAAATATTAGTTAAAAATCACTACAGTACTAAAGTCGACTTTCATCACTTGATTCTGAGAACTGACCCAGGACTGAATCTAAGATCCAGTCCTGGAATTCCAAAAGTAATCTAAAAAGTAATCTGTTGCAAATAACTTGAATTTACCATTGAGCTCAATGTATTGTTGTGTTTAAAAATAGAGTTGCCTACTGCAACCTCTTGTAACTGTTTACTAAAATCTACTGCATATTGCAAAAGTATTTATATGAAACATCTACTGTTGAGAAAGTATATTTTACCTCCAAGTGTTGGTTCTAAAATAAAACAAGCATATCTTTTTTATATATAAAGCATTGGCCTAGAGTTCAGTTATTGAGTGTGTGAAACCATTTGCTGACTGAGTGTGTACAACACATGCTTTACACTGTCCTCTGGTACTGCCTTACTGCTTGACCAAGCTACCACTTCAGAGAGTAAGGTTAAACCTAACTTTGACCTCTGTCAAACCCTGGGGGACTGTGGACTCTGTACACCCTATACCTATTAAGGAACAGTATATACAGAGCCACTTTCTCACAATGCCTTCCCTAGACCGGAAACAAGCTTCCTAGGACCGGTTTCTGGCATTTCAGCCGTCTTCAGCCAGGCTTGCTTGAATCCAGTGGCAAAGTGAGCAAGGGACTCACGTCTGAGCATACCCTACCAACTTATGGCGAACAAAGCAGTACAAAAGAGGGTGGTGATGGACGGAGCATCAGAACCAATCAAACACTCACACCCAATCAACAGATCTAGGTTTGATCCATAACCGTCTTTTAGCCCACTCTCCCACCCCAGTTCAGACATGGCCATATGCAAATCAGTCTGACCCTGTGCCTCATGGGAACAGTCCAGCCTGAACTGCCAAGCCATGCCTTCTCTGGACCAGAAACAAGCTTCCTAGGACCGGTTTCTGGCATTTCAGCAGTCTTCAGCCAGGCTTGCTTGAATCCAGAGGCAAAGTGAACAAGGGACTCACGTCTGAGCATACCCTGCCAACTTATGGTGAACAAAGCGGTACAAAAGGGGGTGGTGATGGATGGAGCATCAGAACCAATCAAACACTCACACCCAGTCAACAGATCTGGGTTTGATCCATCACTGTTCTTTAGCCCACTCTGCCACCCCAGTTCAGACATGGCCATATGCAAATCAGTCTGACCCTGTGCCTCATGGGAACAGTCCAGCCCGAACTACCAAGCCATGCCTTCCCTGGACCAGAAACAAGCTTCCTAGGACCGGTTTCTGGCATTTCAGCCGTCTTCAGCCAGGCTTGCTTGAATCCAGAGGCAAAGTGAACAAGGGACTCACGTCTGAGCATACCCTGCCAACTTATGGTGAACAAAGCGGTACAAAAGGGAGTGGTGATGGACGGAGCATCAGAACCAATCAAACACTCACACCAAAGTCAACAGATCTGGGTTTGATCCATCACTGTTCTTTAGCCCACTTTGCCACCCCAGTTCAGACAAGGCCATATGCAAATCAGTCTGACCCTGTGCCTCATGGGAACAGTCCAGCCCGAACTGCCAAGCCATGCCTTCTCTGGACCAGAAACAAGCTTCCTAGGACCGGTTTCTGGTATTTCAGCCGTCTTCAACCAGGCTTGCTTGAATCCAGTGGCAAAGTGAACAAGAGACTCACGTCTGAGCATACCCTGCCAACTTATGGTGAACAAAGCGGAACAAAAGGGGGTGGTGATGGACGGAGCATCAGAACCAATCAAACACTCACACCCAGTCAACAGATCTGGGTTTGATCCATCACTGTTCTTTAGCCCACTCTGCCACCCCAGTTCAGACATGGCCATATGCAAATCAGTCTGACCCTGTGCCTCATGGGAACAGTCCAGCCCGAACTGCTAAGCCATGCCTGTGAGAAAGTGTCATCTTTCTTGCCTGGTATGCCCCCACTTTTTGCTGAATTGCTGAATGTACTTTGGTTGAGTGTGCCCTGGACTCCTGCCAATCAGGTGCCCAGGGCATATGTTCCTTCCCTAAAACAAACCAAACCCAAATTGGCAAACCTTGGCCACATGTCAGCCCCTGGTAAATGGTACCCTAAGTACCCAAGGCTTTGTGACCCAGGAAGGCCTCTAAGAGCTGCAGCACTCATTGTGCCACTCTTAGAGGCCCTGTACCCTTACACACACACACTGCCTTTGCAGGCTGAGTGTTTGGGTGCAAGACAAAAACAAAGTCGACATGGCACACATCACTGTGTGCCATGCCCATCACATACACTGCCATGGCATACATCAGTCACCCCTCTAGCTGGGTGCCTTATGCCAATGGTGTGGGCATAGGAGCAAGAGCCCTGTGCCCCTACAGTGCCCAGGTCCATCCCTGAGCCCTGTAAGTGCAGTGCTGCAATTTAAAGAGTACATGGTGCTTGGAGCTCGTCAAACACGAGCTCCACAGCACCATGATGGCAACACTAAAGACTGTGAAGTTTGGTATCAAACTTCTCAGCACATTAAACCCACACTGATGCCAGTGTGGGATTTAATGTACCCAGCACCCCAGAGGGCATCTTAGAGGTGCCCCCTCGAACCTAACCTACAAATCCACGTCTGCTCTGAGGCTGCCTAGGCTGCCACCCAGCAGACATGTTGCTGGACCCCTGGGTAGGAGAGCCCCTGCTCTCCTGGTCCTGCAACAATGCACATCCTGGGCGAGGTGCTAAATCCCCTCCCCCAGGATGGGCAGGGGGAAGCTTCAAAGGCATGCCGCCTCTGTGAGTTTCCCCAGGCCCCTGCAACCCCCCACTCTGGCGGGAAGCTTTGGCCGGAAACCCCAAATAAGGACAAGGGATGTGCCAGCCTGCCAACCCCACCCCTCAGGTGGGGGAGGCGAGGTGAAGCACATCTCCGGGCTCTCGCCATCTTGAAGATGGGGAGCCCTACCCTATCAGGACTAGGCTACTGCCCCCCTCCCACAGGAGAGAGGCAGGATAGGGGGTGTACCCACCCCAGGACGAGGACCCATTGGTCCCTGCCCTTCACCTACCTGTAACGCCCCTAAATCTAGTATTTAGGGGCACCCTGAACCTTCCTTCCCCAGATTCCAGATTCGAAACTACAAGAAGAGCAAGAAGAACAAAGACCTGCCCTGCAGCTGCTAAAAAGAGGAAGACACCAACTGCTTTGGCCCCAGCCCTACCGGCCTGTCGACCCTCAAACCTGCTCCTGCTCCAGCGCGTCATCTCTTGTGGCCAGCAACCTCACCAACCCCGGAGGACCTGGCTACCTTTTGGCTCTAAGCCCCTGGGACTCCCATGAGTAGAGGCTCTACTCGCAACCTATTTCTAACCCCTGGCAGCAGCCCGGAACCGCGAACCCAGCACACTCTGCACCAGCCGAGCCTGGCCAGTGCCGGAGTGAACAAAGACCCTGAGGACGACCCCACGGCGACTGTGACCCCGAGTCCGGCACCCAAGGACCTCCCTCGACATTCCTGAAGAAGCCTGCAGCCTCAGAACCAGGTGCCCCCCCAACCGCGATCAACTGAGGGTAAGATTTCCCGACACCTAAAGGCAGCCCTGCACGCGGCGCCCCACGGCCCCCTGTGTCCAACCTCGGGGTACCTACCTATCCTCCAGCTACCCAACTTACCTCTCAAAGTGGTGGTCGCACCTGAAGAGTCCTCGTCCCCGAGCTTGCAGTCTTTTTCCTAACCGGAGATTTCCCATTGACATCCATTGAGCGCCCGAAGGCTCAAAAGCACTCTGCACCCAGCCGCCCGAGTGGCCCTGGCAGTGAAAACTCTATTCCTTCCTACTTCCCCACTTGCCCTGAGTAAGTGACCAGGAGCCCAGCTCCCACAGCCGCGTGGCTTGCCAGTCAGCAGCCACCAAACAAGGCCCCCCTATCCCTCTCAGGATAATATTGGGCCTAACTCTCTCTGCACCCCGCCGCCCTAGAGCCGCTGAGGGTGAACCAACTGTACCTACCTGACCCTGGAGACCCCTGAGTCTGTGCCCAGAACCTCAATTCTTCCAGTCGAGTACTTACCCTTAAACCGCAAACTCTATTTTCCCCATAGGGTAACATTGACTGGCTTTTTCCTGAAATTTCTTCTAAGTGTGGACTTTTCAAATCTTCAAATATTCACCAAAAATCAGCCGAGTGACAAAAACGAATTTACTCACCTGTTCCTAGGTGAACTCCCAGTGCTGGATCTTGGTGCCCAGCACTGACTCTGAAAAATCTCTACAACTGTACTTACCCTTAACTCAATTTTCTTCCATAGGAAACCAGTGACTGTTTTTCTGTGAAATTTCTTCTAAGTGTCGATTTCTGCAATCTTTAAATATTCTTCAAAAATCGTATAATATCTGAAAACGTAATTGCTTACCTGTTTTGGATAAAGGTCCCAGTACTGAGCCTAGGCACCCAGTACTGGATTACAAAAGTAACGTGAACGTACTGTACCTGTAACCTGCATTTTCTTCCATAGGGAATCATTGATTGTTTTCTCTGAAATATTTTCAAAGTGTCAACTTTTAAAATAGCTAAATATTAGTTAAAAATCACTACAGTACTAAAGTCGACTTTCATCACTTGATTCTGAGAACTGACCCAGGACTGAATCTAAGATCCAGTCCTGGAATTCCAAAAGTAATCTAAAAAGTAATCTGTTGCAAATAACTTGAATTTACCATTGAGCTCAATGTATTGTTGTGTTTAAAAATAGAGTTGCCTACTGCAACCTCTTGTAACTGTTTACTAAAATCTACTGCATATTGCAAAAGTATTTATATGAAACATCTACTGTTGAGAAAGTATATTTTACCTCCAAGTGTTGGTTCTAAAATAAAACAAGCATATCTTTTTTATATATAAAGCATTGGCCTAGAGTTCAGTTATTGAGTGTGTGAAACCATTTGCTGACTGAGTGTGTACAACAAATGCTTTACACTGTCCTCTGGTACTGCCTTACTGCTTGACCAAGCTACCACTTCAGAGAGTAAGGTTAAACCTAACTTTGACCTCTGTCAAACCCTGGGGGACTGTGGACTCTGTACACCCTATACCTATTAAGGAACAGTATATACAGAGCCACTTTCTCACAACGTCTTCCCTAGACCGGAAACAAGCTTCCTAGGACCGGTTTCTGGCATTTCAGCCGTCTTCAGCCAGGCTTGCTTGAATCCAGTGGCAAAGTGAGCAAGGGACTCACGTCTGAGCATACCCTACCAACTTATGGCGAACAAAGCAGTGCAAAAGAGGGTGGTGATGGACGGAGCATCAGAACCAATCAAACACTCACACCCAATCAACAGATCTAGGTTTGATCCATAACCGTCTTTTAGCCCACTCTGCCACCCCAGTTCAGACATGGCCATATGCAAATCAGTCTGACCCTGTGCCTCATGGGAACAGTCCAGCCTGAACTGCCAAGCCATGCCTTCTCTGGACCAGAAACAAGCTTCCTAGGACCGGTTTCTGGCATTTCAGCAGTCTTCAGCCAGGCTTGCTTGAATCCAGAGGCAAAGTGAACAAGGGACTCACGTCTGAGCATACCCTGCCAACTTATGGTGAACAAAGCGGTACAAAAGGGGGTGGTGATGGATGGAGCATCAGAACCAATCAAACACTCACACCCAGTCAACAGATCTGGGTTTGATCCATAACTGTTCTTTAGCCCACTCTGCCACCCCAGTTCAGACATGGCCATATGCAAATCAGTCTGACCCTGTGCCTCATGGGAACAGTCCAGCCCGAACTACCAAGCCATGCCTTCCCTGGACCAGAAACAAGCTTCCTAGGACCGGTTTCTGGCATTTCAGCCGTTTTCAGCCAGGCTTGCTTGAATCCAGAGGCAAAGTGAACAAGGGACTCACGTCTGAGCATACCCTGCCAACTTATGGTGAACAAAGCGGTACAAAAGGGAGTGGTGATGGACGGAGCATCAGAACCAATCAAACACTCACACCAAGTCAACAGATCTGAGTTTGATCCATCACTGTTCTTTAGCCCACTCTGCCACCCCAGTTCAGACATGGCCATATGCAAATCAGTCTGACCCTGTGCCTCATGGGAACAGTCCAGCCCGAACTACCAAGCCATGCCTTCCCTGGACCAGGAACAAGCTTCCTAGGACCGGTTTCTGGCATTTCAGCCGTCTTCAGCCAGGCTTGCTTGAATCCAGAGGCAAAGTGAACAAGGGACTCACGTCTGAGCATACCCTGCCAACTTATGGTGAACAAAGCTGTACAAAAGGGGGTGGTGATGGACGGAGCATCAGAACCAATCAAACACTCACACCCAGTCAACAGATCTGGGTTTGATCCATCACTGTTCTTTAGCCCACTTTGCCACCCCAGTTCAGACAAGGCCATATGCAAATCAGTCTGACCCTGTGCCTCATGGGAACAGTCCAGCCCGAACTGCCAAGCCATGCCTTCTCTGGACCAGAAACAAGCTTCCTAGGAACGGTTTCTGGCATTTCAGCCATCTTCAGCCAGGCTTGCTTGAATCCAGTGGCAAAGTGAACAAGAGACTCACGTCTGAGCATAACCTGCCAACTTATGGTGAACAAAGCGGTACAAAAGGGGGTGGTGATGGACGGAGCATCAGAACCAATCAAACACTCACACCCAGTCAACAGATCTGGGTTTGATCCATCACTGTTCTTTAGCCCACTCTGCCACCCCAGTTCAGACATGGCCATATGCAAATCAGTCTGACCCTGTGCCTCATGGGAACAGTCCAGCCCGAACTGCTAAGCCATGCCTGTGAGAAAGTGTCATCTTTCTTGCCTGGTATGCCCCCACTTTTTGCTGAATTGCTGAATGTACTTTGGTTGAGTGTGCCCTGGACTCCTGCCAATCAGGTGCCCAGGGCCTATGTTCCTTCCCTAAAACAAACCAAACCCAAATTGGCAAACCTTGGCCACATGTCAGCCCCTGGTAAATGGTACCCTAAGTACCCAGGGCTTTGTGACCCAGGAAGGCCTCTAAGAGCTGCAGCACTCATTGTGCCACTCTTAGAGGCCCTGTACCCTTACACACACACACTGCCTTTGCAGGCTGAGTGTTTGGGTGCAAGACAAAAACAAAGTCGACATGGCACACATCACTGTGTGCCATGCCCATCACATACACTGCCATGGCATACATCAGTCACCCCTCTAGCTGGGTGCCTTATGCCAATGGTGTGGGCATAGGAGCAAGAGCCCTGTGCCCCTACAGTGCCCAGGTCCATCCCTGAGCCCTGTAAGTGCAGTGCTGCCATTTAAAGAGTACATGGTGCTTGGAGCTCGTCAAACACGAGCTCCACAGCACCATAATGGCAACACTAAAGACTGTGAAGTTTGGTATCAAACTTCTCAGCACATTAAACCCACACTGATGCCAGTGTGGGATTTAATGTACCCAGCACCCCAGAGGGCATCTTAGAGGTGCCCCCTCGAACCTAACCTACAAATCCACGTCTGCTCTGAGGCTGCCTAGGCTGCCACCCAGCAGACATGTTGCTGGACCCCTGGGTAGGAGAGCCCCTGCTCTCCTGGTCCTGCAACAATGCACATCCTGGGCGAGGTGCTAAATCCCCTCCCCCAGGATGGGCAGGGGGAAGCTTCAAAGGCATGCCGCCTCTGTGAGTTTCCCCAGGCCCCTGCAACCCCCCACTCTGGCGGGAAGCTTTGGCCGGAAACCCCAAATAAGGACAAGGGATGTGCCAGCCTGCCAACCCCACCCCTCAGGTGGGGGAGGCGAGGTGAAGCACATCTCCGGGCTCTCACCATCTTGAAGATGGGGAGCCCTACCCTATCAGGACTAGGCTACTGCCCCCCTCCCACAGGAGAGAGGCAGGATAGGGGGTGTACCCACCCCAGGACGAGGACCCATTGGTCCCTGCCCTTCACCTACCTGTAACGCCCCTAAATCTAGTATTTAGGGGCACCCTGAACCTTCCTTCCCCAGATTCCAGATTCGAAACTACAAGAAGAGCAAGAAGAACAAAGACCTGCCCTGCAGCTGCTAAAAAGAGGAAGACACCAACTGCTTTGGCCCCAGCCCTACCGGCCTGTCGACCCTCAAACCTGCTCCTGCTCCAGCGCGGCATCTCTTGTGGCCAGCAACCTCACCAACCCCGGAGGACCTGGCTACCTTTTGGCTCTAAGCCCCTGGGACTCCCATGAGTAGAGGCTCTACTCGCAACCTATTTCTAACCCCTGGCAGCAGCCCGGAACCGCGAACCCAGCACACTCTGCACCAGCCGAGCCTGGCCAGTGCCGGAGTGAACAAAGACCCTGAGGACGACCCCACGGCGACTGTGACCCCGAGTCCGGCACCCAAGGACCTCCCTCGACATTCCTGAAGAAGCCTGCAGCCTCAGAACCAGGTGCCCCCCCAACCGCGATCAACTGAGGGTAAGATTTCCCGACACCTAAAGGCAGCCCTGCACGCGGCGCCCCACGGCCCCCTGTGTCCAACCCCGGGGTACCTACCTATCCTCCAGCTACCCAACTTACCTCTCAAAGTGGTGGTCGCACCTGAAGAGTCCTCGTCCCCGAGCTTGCAGTCTTTTTCCTAACCGGAGATTTCCCATTGACATCCATTGAGCGCCCGAAGGCTCAAAAGCACTCTGCACCCAGCCGCCCGAGTGGCCCTGGCAGTGAAAACTCTATTCCTTCCTACTTCCCCACTTGCCCTGAGTAAGTGACCAGGAGCCCAGCTCCCACAGCCGCGTGGCTTGCCAGTCAGCAGCCACCAAACAAGGCCCCCCTATTGTGGAAATGTGGATTTCCCTGATCAGTTATGTCCCCTATCTTGGACCCCAACGGTTCTATGTGCATGTTACAAATACATGTATGTTCCCTTCAGTTCCAGTTTCGAAGACGCAAACACATGTGCGTCCACCGTTAACATGTCCTCTGTCAGATCCGCCATGAATGGGCTGGATATTCGATTCCTAAGTATGAAAGGCCACCGACTTTATATGGCTAAGTTACTCCATTTTTACAGTTCAGGCAAGTAGGCCCGATTCTGTCCTCAAAGCCTTTCCCTGCTCTCTGCCTCTGACAGCTTCAGCTTGAGCTTGCATCTGTGACCATGAACTTTGTCTCATTCTCTGCGCGGCTCACGAAGCCTGACATCAGCCTATTCTCTGCCAAGAGCTGTATTTCACCTTCGAATTATCTATTTTGCTCCTCAGCCGATGCATTCCTGTCTAGTAGTTTAAGTAAACATTCTTCCAGCTACCAAGCAAAAGGCCCGGCCTCTCTGTCCTCATGCAAGTAATTCATAGCCCTGTTACCATGGAAAGTTTCTGCCCCTTGCATCTCATATAGACACTTAGACGCTTGTACACGCACACACAGTCAGTATAGAATAGATTCTGTCCGAGAGCCCTTCCCTTGTGGATAACACAGTTCTTTAAACATAGGATATTAGATATGATTTGGGATTAGGTTGACATAACCCCAGACTTTTGTCTCCACATGTAGAGCTAAATGTCAAGTCCCTTTCACCCTCTAGTTGCACGTCTATCACACGTCATGCTGCTGCACGCGCATCTCTGCCAAGTATTTCTGCTGACATTGCGAAATCATCTCCAGGTATCCACCCACACATGACAATTTACCCCTTATCATCAAGTGGACGCCCACATGGACGCCCACCTTCACGCCTACTTACACGCCCACATGCTCTTATCTCATTCTCTCTTGCTCTTTTGCTTACGTACAATTGAGAAATGTATATATACTGTACTCTGTGAATAATGTTTTGAGAATATCGAGAATACTTTTCAGCCCCGTCCAGATCCTTTTTGGTGATGGAGATATTCTCCCTTTGACTCGAGTTATTGGAATAAAGCCCTTTATGAATCTGATACCACAGACTCAGCCTCTTGCTTTATGCATGATCCTATTGATAATATTTAAAAGTCTGAGAGCGTGATATTTTATTTACCACAGAATGGCGCCCGAACAGTTTAATCTCTTTCCCCACACGCCGGAGATGAAGGTCCTGTTTTGCCCCCTTCCATAGCCGTGATGGACTTCAAGCGTGCACGTCGCGGGTTTTTTCCCGCCAACTCCCTCAGGCCACCGAAGGGGACAGACTGCGACAAGGCATCCATACGAGGCGGTGAGGAACGCAGATTGTCTACCCAGAGCCCACCTGCGAGAGAGCTGCGTCTGAGGTATACAGAGGCCCACCAGGTTTTCAAAGTCCCGATGTCCAGAGGGTCCGATGTCCGCAGTCGTCGAGTCCAGTCCATTCTCTGAGGCCTTCCGTTTCAAGGAGCTACTCGGTGAGTACCATCGCCGGGGAGGCGTGTTGACGCGCACATAGGTTGTGCCGGTCAAGACGGATTTGGGTACACAAATCCGGTCTGCACTGTTTAGCAGTGTATATGAACTGTTTAGCAGTATATCAAGTATTCCGAAGTATTCAGTTATTGTCAAGAATTCAGCGTGGTGATTAGTTAGGCAGACTGTCATCATTGTCGGTCGTTGTTAAAATGTTTAATGTTTAATGTTTAAAGTGTTCAAATATTGTGGTATGAATGATTGTTCATTGTTCACTGTTCATTATTGTGTTTTTTTCGTATTAAGTGAGTTCAAGAGTAAGTATCAGATCAGTTGTCAATATGCCGCTCTTCTCGAAGTTAAGACAGATTACTACCAGAAAAGGGGTGCTTGAAGAAGCAGTTCCTATTCCTCCTAGGGACACTACAGGACATTTTATTTTTCACAAGCATGGCTTAGACGCCATATTATTCCTTGATCTATGGGTGGACTACACCAAAGAGTTACCAGAAAGTCAGAGATGGCCCGAAGCTGGGACCTGGGATGCCGAATGTATCATGAAAGTCGAAGAAGAGTTGTGGAAGAGGAAAGCTAGACAGTCACAGAAAGACGCTGTTGAATTATGGCGTAAAGAATAGCATAGACGCACAGAGTAAGCGCTCAGAAAAGAAGAGAAAAGTATGGAGGATTCAGACAAAGCCCGAGAAAACGTGTTAGTTGAGGAAGGTATCTGAGTAAAAGCAGAACAAGTAGATGGACAACGAAACACTCTTATGAAAGAGAAAATGTAGACCAGCTTGGAAGGATGCCATTGAGTTTTTGGCGCAAGGCGTCACATAGAAGGTCAGAGTAAGTGTTTCACGAAGCAGAGAGGAGTGGACTGGAGTCTGGAAAAGCCAAGGATGAGATGTTACAGGAGGAATTTGAGCTGGTAAAATGAGCGCAGGCTGACAGAAAAAGAAATACTGACGTTGCTGGTATTTATCCCGTCCTTTCAGAGGACCTAGCAAGAGTGGCCCCAGTAAAAAGACCAGTTATAATACATATATTAATTACATAGTAGCCCAAAGGTTCTTGAGCCCCCCACCAAATGAACAGCGCATAGCTGGTGTTTACATGGTCCAACATTTGACTACATTGTCAATAGGAAATTGAGAGGGGTGCAGCTAGAGAAGGAGCAACTCCTGTGATTTGATGACACCCCTAATGTACAAAGTGTTAACGAAAAATAATTAGTGACAAGTTTAGCTTGGAAAAAGAATTGTGGGTATTTCGAATTTGCAAATTTTTCATGAATACAGGTTTGTGTTCTTGATGGTCCAGTGAGCCAATGTGCTGGGTCAAGTCGGTAAGATTATGACCCCCTGAGTGCAAATTGTATGTAAAAATAATTTTTCAATTGAGCGAATTATTGCAGTTTTTATGGAATTGAGTAGTCTTTTTGTCTTTGACAGCTTCAGAGTGAGAAGAAGGTGGGGGCCGTGTAGAGCAGAATGTGATACAGAAATCGGAGACAGTTTTCTGACCTTGTAGCCAGTGTAGGTGGGGGCCGATGAGAGGAGCAGAACAGGGCACTGCTTAGAAGGCTTCTCTGACATCGCATCTGTGTAATGCCTGCAGCTGGAGAGCCTTGGGGCCAGGAGTAGGAAAAACAAACAAAAGATGGCTGGCAGCCCAGGCTCAGGCCGCGCTGAGGGGCTATTTTTAACTTCTCGGATAAGACAGGGCAGCTGAGAAATGTAAGTCGAGAAAGATTCCCTTGTTCTATTCTGTGCAAAACAAGTGCCCCGAGGAAATGTCTATGGAGAAGATTTGTTTTATTTTTTAGCAATTGTTATATTGCTTCTGGTCAGAAAGTAAAATGTTGCTCTTGTTTGGAATTTTAAGGGCTATGTGCCTATATAAAAACGATTTTCAAATTCAGACATTTTTGAATTGTGGCCACAAGCTGCCACCAGTTGCATTGGATAAATGATCCAGTGGTTACGGGTCTGTGAGGAAAGATGTGAGATGCATCTTCGACTAGGACATGAGGGTACATTGTGTACAAAGAAGCATAGCACATTTTTATAAAAAAAAAAAAAAAAAAAAAAAAAAAAATAAAAAAAAAAGAGACAGGTTCGTGTGTTCGTCATTTTTTGATTATTGTTGCTGATCCTGTGTGTCAGACTTGACGCGGTCATCATTGGGATGACCCACTGCCAGATGGGGTTGTATAGGGCAGGTAAATAAGTTATTGATTATAAGCCTGACAAATTAAGCAGGCCAGAATGTTCGCATCTGAGCTGTAGGTACTGTAATTACGCATCGCTGCTCATTTATATATGTTAGTGTAATTATCTATGCTTTCTGTGCCCGGTATACTGATGGCTTGGCACAATTACTAAATTTCACAGACATGATATTACCTTTATCATGCTGTCAAAATAGCAGACAACACGTTATCAGTGTATGTCTAATTGGTGTTGGAGATGAATGAAACAAAAGAAAAAGGCTATGCAAGACTAAAATATTTTTCACATAACTGCCTTTCTCTTATAGACAGGCAGCCTCGGTCATATGTTTCCAGATTGGACATTAAGGAACAATTATGATCTGTGCACTCGCATTTTAACTCTTGAAAGGCCTGTTTTAAATAGGGACTGCCACCACAGAGGGACATATGAGGCCCGGTATTTAGGGTAATGAGAAAATATCTGACAGGATTTCCTTTTTAAAGTTTGCTTTAGTAAGCTCATTCTTGTGAGTGGTGGCCCCAAAAGTTGACTTGTTTTTGAATTAGGCTATTTATTGTATAGGTGGAAATTATTGCACATTGACTGATTTCTTTAGCAGGCCCCTGAGGAGGTTCGCTTCCCGCTAGCCCCTTAAGAAATTAAGCCCCTTAGAAATTAGCCCCCTTAGAAATTAAGCCAAGGAAATAGGTATGGTGTTTTCCCCTTTTTCTCATGTTTTATTGTGATCTTTCAGGGGAATTAGTCCAAGCCCCTAATACAGCTTCTACTAAAGTCCTCCCTTGGACACAAGAACACACTGTGGCATTTGAAGAATTAAAGAGAGCTTTATGTCAAGCACCAGTTTTAGCAAACCCTGATTACAACAAATCGTTTATGTTTTTGTGACAGAGCGGGATGGAACAGCACTATCTGTCCTAACACAAGATCATGCAGGAAAACACGAGCCCTGTGCTTATCTTTCTAGTACATTAGACCCAGTAGCACAGGCTTTGCCTGCGTGCCTAAAATCAGTTGCAGCAACGGCCTTAGCCATAAGACAAAGTGACTCGATAGTGCTGGGCCACCCTCTGACAGTACAAGTACCACACGCAGTAGAGGTTCTCTTGAACCGGACACAAACACAACACCTGACTGTAGCTAGACTGACGGATTATGAGCTGACGTTATTTCAACCACACATAGAGATCAGACGATGCAACATACTGAATCCCGCTACCCTTTTGCCCTCCAGTACAGAAAGCGTTTCACCACACAACTGTGTTGAAGTAATACATACCGTGACTAAACCAAGACAAGACTTGACAGATGTTGCACTCCCAGACCCCGACCTAACACTATATGTTGACGGCTCATGCATGAGGACAGGGGCGGGAGAATTAGTGGCAGCATATGCAGTGACTGCTGATACTGTAATAATAGAGACTAAAAGAATAGACATATTGTCAGCACAAGCAGCAGAGCTCATCGCCCTGACACAAGCGTGCATAAGAGCTAAGCACCTGAGAGTAAACATTTACACCGATTTTCTGGCGAGAAAGAGGTTTCTTGACCTCTCATGGGGCCAAGATACAGCATGGCCCCCTTATTCAAGCCCTACTGGAAGCAATACATTTACCAACAGCCATAGCTATCCTAAAATGTAAAGCACATACTAGAGCCACAGATACCATTTCCCAAGGCAATGATCTGGCAGACCGAACTGCTAAACAGACAGCTCAGACCCCACTAGACATGACAAAATCACAGATACTATCACTGTCCAAAGCCATGACAGTTAGGGATCCTTCCAGGGATGTACAAGACATTCAGACACATGCTACTGTAGACGAATTAAAGAAATGATCGGAACAAGGAGGGGTACCGACTGATCAAGGTTGGATGACAAAGGGCAAATCCACATGGTTTCTTCCTGATACCATGGTACAAGTGATTATAAATACCGCACATAGTCCTGCACACTTAGGAAAGAAAGCAATGATAGATAGCTTACAGAATATATGGTTCAACAAGCACCTGCGTGCAGCAGCGAAACAAAAGGTCAGAACATGTATGATCTGTTGCCAATTCAATGCAGGTAAAGGCATTCCGATGGAACAAGGTGGATTCCATCCACCTGACCACCCTTTTGAAGTGCTCCAAATGGATTATATCCAAATAAACAGATGTAGAGGTTACAAATATGTCCTGGTACTAATGAAGCAGGTGTCCCTTCTGTTAGGGTATACCTGGAAATTCCATTGTGTGCGACATCCTGAAGCAGCAGGCCTTGTAGAAAGACATAATCAGACATTAAAAATTTGCGCAGACAAAGGTATAGACTGGATGGTAGCCCTGCCGGTTGCCCTCTTTTACATGCGAATGGTAGCTCATTCTAGAACAGGCTTATCTCCCTATGAAGTGGTCTTTGGTAGACCACCAAATATGTGGGGCACTACAATGCCTAAAGGATTACTTATGTTGACAGTAACATGCTGACAGATTACCTGGCTTCCTTGATGTCTGCACTACTCTCTTGTTGTTCGCAGGTTGCTGCCGCCTTCCCTGACAACACCCAGGTCAAAGAATACTCCACCGCTCCTGGATGACAGGCGCCGAAGTCAGTGCTCTGGACCACGGGGACGGCCGTTAAAGTCAAAGTGCACCTTCACCACTCTTTTACAAAGGAAAAAAAAAACTTTGAACTTGGATTTTGAACAACATTTTCTAGAGGAGAATGCCCAGAAGTTTCCACAAAGCTAAACCTTGATTCAAAAAGTCAGAACCCGTTTGATCAATTAAGTCCACTAGGTGGTGAAGCGGTTGAACATGTATTCTGGCTCGCATAAGATCTTGGACAATAACATAAAGCAAAAATAAGAGAGTTAGATAAGAAGCAAATAGATGTATAGTGACTGTAATTTTTCAATATCTTAAGAGCATCACGATAATATGTATCAGCTTAATACTACATGCTATTTTTCCTCCTATTGCCTCACTTTTACACTCCTCCACTAATGATACCATAAAGCACACATTTAGTGATCTGCCATCCTATGAGCTATCATATCGACTTGCCTTACGCAACAATACCTTTATTCAGATGCTGCACCATTCACATCAGACTAGCAATGCTACAGACTGCTGGGTCTGTGGCCGACTCCCCCCTATCAGAACTATAAGGGAGTTTTGCCCCTTTTTTCTCTATCCGTTCACACACAATGGCTCCTGTGGAGCATGGTTTAGTTTGATTAATTCCCTAGATTCGAATTCCGCAGTTTATCAAGACAACTGGGTATGGGGAAACCTGAATTTAGTTTTTGCTTAAAGTCTGCTACCCTAACAAGGAGGGACTTCCCAAAAGAACAGGAACTGATCTAAGAAATGAAGTATATGGATTAGGTAATTTTACACTTAACCTCATGATCCTGAACGTTGAATCTGAAGCTACACCAATCTTGCCCGCCATGTCCGTATTCCCAGTAAAAGAGGAATTATGTATAAGAAAGAATGGCTCCATACACATGGGCCATAGTAAATGCACCACTGTAATAAAATTCAGTGATCAAGGCAAGTCTACATTTAGAGCTTCTCGTCATTCCTACTTTATATGTGGCCAGACCGCATATATACGCCTACCTCTAGATTGGGATGGTACCTGTTACATAGCATTCCTCCTACCACCTGTTTTCCTAGCTCCTCCTGATTCTCATAGAAATACTCATTTAGTACACAATAGACAGCAGAGAGATCTCCCAATTGTCAATTACACTGAAACAGCATGGGAAAAAATACACAGATTTCAATAAAGGTTTCTTTCCCTATATAGGTACAGTTACCAATAGTAAACTGATACGTAGATTAACCAGAACCCTTGAAGCAGTAGTGAACGAAACTATTTCCGCCTTAGGCAATTTAACAGAAGAGCAGTCTGCTATGCGGATTGTTGTGCTTCAAAATAGTCTTGTCCTTGACGTTATCCTGGCCGATAGGGGCGGAGCTTGTAGGGTCATCGGATCAAGCCATTGCATTTTTCATACCAGAAAATTCGCCATCTGTATATAAAGCCATAACTCGCCTTCATAAGATTGTAAGCCAGATACACCAGAACCCAGGCACCTGGACTTGGTCCGGTTGGTTTTGGAGTGTATTATCTACCTTTGGATGGAGGGTCCTATCCTTCCTAGGTATTGGCCTTCTCATACTATTCAGTTGCTGTCTATGCCTGCAATGTGGACCAGCGATTTGTGGTCTGTGTGCCACATCGTGTATTCCACATCAAGGTTTTCATTCAAGATCACGGAAGAAGAAAGAAGAACAAATGATGCTATATGAACAGATCAATGGATGGATGAAGATTGATATCTCTTGAAGGGCAAGTAGGGGACAAGGAGGGAATGTGGAAATGTGGATTTCCCTGATCAGTTATGTCCCCTATCTTGGACCCCAACGGTTCTATGTGCATGTTACAAATACATGTATGTTCCCTTCAGTTCCAGTTTCGAAGACGCAAACACATGTGCGTCCACCGTTAACATGTCCTCTGTCAGATCCGCCATGAATGGGCTGGATATTCGATTCCTAAGTATGAAAGGCCACCGACTTTATATGGCTAAGTTACTCCATTTTTACAGTTCAGGCAAGTAGGCCCGATTCTGTCCTCAAAGCCTTTCCCTGCTCTCTGCCTCTGACAGCTTCAGCTTGAGCTTGCATCTGTGACCATGAACTTTGTCTCATTCTCTGCGCGGCTCACGAAGCCTGACATCAGCCTATTCTCTGCCAAGAGCTGTATTTCACCTTCGAATTATCTATTTTGCTCCTCAGCCGATGCATTCCTGTCTAGTAGTTTAAGTAAACATTCTTCCAGCTACCAAGCAAAAGGCCCGGCCTCTCTGTCCTCATGCAAGTAATTCATAGCCCTGTTACCATGGAAAGTTTCTGCCCCTTGCATCTCATATAGACACTTAGACGCTTGTACACGCACACACAGTCAGTATAGAATAGATTCTGTCCGAGAGCCCTTCCCTTGTGGATAACACAGTTCTTTAAACATAGGATATTAGATATGATTTGGGATTAGGTTGACATAACCCCAGACTTTTGTCTCCACATGTAGAGCTAAATGTCAAGTCCCTTTCACCCTCTAGTTGCACGTCTATCACACGTCATGCTGCTGCACGCGCATCTCTGCCAAGTATTTCTGCTGACATTGCGAAATCATCTCCAGGTATCCACCCACACATGACAATTTACCCCTTATCATCAAGTGGACGCCCACATGGACGCCCACCTTCACGCCTACTTACACGCCCACATGCTCTTATCTCATTCTCTCTTGCTCTTTTGCTTACGTACAATTGAGAAATGTATATATACTGTACTCTGTGAATAATGTTTTGAGAATATCGAGAATACTTTTCAGCCCCGTCCAGATCCTTTTTGGTGATGGAGATATTCTCCCTTTGACTCGAGTTATTGGAATAAAGCCCTTTATGAATCTGATACCACAGACTCAGCCTCTTGCTTTATGCATGATCCTATTGATAATATTTAAAAGTCTGAGAGCGTGATATTTTATTTACCACACTATCCCTCTCAGGATAACATTGGGCCTAACTCTCTCTGCACCCGGCCGCCCTAGAGCCGCTGAGGGTGAACCAACTGTACCTACCTGACCCTGGAGACCCCTGAGTCTGTGCCCAGAACCTCAATTCTTCCAGTCGAGTACTTACCCTTAAACCGCAAACTCTATTTTCCCCATAGGGTAACATTGACTGGCTTTTTCCTGAAATTTCTTCTAAGTGTGGACTTTTCAAATCTTCAAATATTCACCAAAAATCAGCCGAGTGACAAAAACGAATTTACTCACCTGTTCCTAGGTGAACTCCCAGTGCTGGATCTTGGTGCCCAGCACTGACTCTGAAATATCTCTACAACTGTACTTACCCTTAACTCAATTTTCTTCCATAGGAAACCAGTGACTGTTTTTCTGTGAAATTTCTTCTAAGTGTCGATTTCTGCAATCTTTAAATATTCTTCAAAAATCGTATAATATCTGAAAATGTAATTGCTTACCTGTTTTGGATAAAGGTCCCAGTACTGAGTCTAGGCACCCAGTACTGGATTACAAAAGTAACGTGAACGTACTGTACCTGTAACCTGCATTTTCTTCCATAGGGAATCATTGATTGTTTTCTCTGAAATATTTTCAAAGTGTCAACTTTTAAAATAGCTAAATATTAGTTAAAAATCACTACAGTACTAAAGTCGACTTTCATCACTTGATTCTGAGAACTGACCCAGGACTGAATCTAAGATCCAGTCCTGGAATTCCAAAAGTAATCTAAAAAGTAATCTGTTGCAAATAACTTGAATTTACCATTGAGCTCAATGTATTGTTGTGTTTAAAAATAGAGTTGCCTACTGCAACCTCTTGTAACTGTTTACTAAAATCTACTGCATATTGCAAAAGTATTTATATGAAACATCTACTGTTGAGAAAGTATATTTTACCTCCAAGTGTTGGTTCTAAAATAAAACAAGCATATCTTTTTTATATATAAAGCATTGGCCTAGAGTTCAGTTATTGAGTGTGTGAAAGCATTTGCTGACTGAGTGTGTACAACAAATGCTTTACACTGTCCTCTGGTACTGCCTTACTGCTTGACCAAGCTACCACTTCAGAGAGTAAGGTTAAACCTAACTTTGACCTCTGTCAAACCCTGGGGGACTGTGGACTCTGTACACCCTATACCTATTAAGGAACAGTATATACAGAGCCACTTTCTCACAATGCCTTCCCTAGACCGGAAACAAGCTTCCTAGGACCGGTTTCTGGCATTTCAGCCGTCTTCAGCCAGGCTTGCTTGAATCCAGTGGCAAAGTGAGCAAGGGACTCACGTCTGAGCATACCCTACCAACTTATGGCGAACAAAGCGGTACAAAAGAGGGTGGTGATGGACGGAGCATCAGAACCAATCAAACACTCACACCCAATCAATAGATCTAGGTTTGATCCATAACCGTCTTTTAGCCCACTCTGCCACCCCAGTTCAGACATGGCCATCTGCAAATCAGTCTGACCCTGTGCCTCATGGGAACAGTCCAGCCCGAACTGCCAAGCCATGCCTTCTCTGGACCAGAAACAAGCTTCCTAGGACCGGTTTCTGGCATTTCAGCAGTCTTCAGCCAGGCTTGCTTGAATCCAGAGGCAAAGTGAACAAGGGACTCACGTCTGAGCATACCCTGCCAACTTATGGTGAACAAAGCGGTACAAAAGGGGGTGGTGATGGATGGAGCATCAGAACCAATCAAACACTCACACCCAGTCAACAGATCTGGGTTTGATCCATCACTGTTCTTTAGCCCACTCTGCCACCCCAGTTCAGACATGGCCATATGCAAATCAGTCTGACCCTGTGCCTCATGGGAACAGTCCAGCCCGAACTACCAAGCCATGCCTTCCCTGGACCAGAAACAAGCTTCCTAGGACCGGTTTCTGGCATTTCAGCCGTCTTCAGCCAGGCTTGCTTGAATCCAGAGGCAAAGTGAACAAGGGACTCACGTCTGAGCATACCCTGCCAACTTATGGTGAACAAAGCGGTACAAAAGGGGGTGGTGATGGACGGAGCATCAGAACCAATCAAACACTCACACCCAGTCAACAGATCTGGGTTTGATCCATCACTGTTCTTAAGCCCACTTTGCCACCCCAGTTCAGACAAGACCATATGCAAATCAGTCTGACCCTGTGCCTCATGGGAACAGTCCAGCCCGAACTGCCAAGCCATGCCTTCTCTGGACCAGAAACAAGCTTCCTAGGACCGGTTTCTGGCATTTCAGCCGTCTTCAGCCAGGCTTGCTTGAATCCAGAGGCAAAGTGAACAAGGGACTCACGTCTGAGCATACCCTGCCAACTTATGGTGAACAAAGCGGTACAAAAGGGGGTGGTGATGGACGGAGCATCAGAACCAATCAAACACTCACACCCAGTCAACAGATCTGGGTTTGATCCATCACTGTTCTTTAGCCCACTTTGCCACCCCAGTTCAGACATGGCCATATGCAAATCAGTCTGACCCTGTGCCTCATGGGAACAGTCCAGCCCGAACTGCTAAGCCATGCCTGTGAGAAAGTGTCATCTTTCTTGCCTGGTATGCCCCCACTTTTTGCTGAATTGCTGAATGTACTTTGGTTGAGTGTGCCCTGGACTCCTGCCAATCAGGTGCCCAGGGCCTATGTTCCTTCCCTAAAACAAACCAAACCCAAATTGGCAAACCTTGGCCACATGTCAGCCCCTGGTAAATGGTACCCTAAGTACCCAAGGCTTTGTGACCCAGGAAGGCCTCTAAGAGCTGCAGCACTCATTGTGCCACTCTTAGAGGCCCTGTACCCTTACACACACACACTGCCTTTGCAGGCTGAGTGTTTGGGTGCAAGACAAAAACAAAGTCGACATGGCACACATCACTGTGTGCCATGCCCATCACATACACTGCCATGGCATACATCAGTCACCCCTCTAGCTGGGTGCCTTATGCCAATGGTGTGGGCATAGGAGCAAGAGCCCTGTGCCCCTACAGTGCCCAGGTCCATCCCTGAGCCCTGTAAGTGCAGTGCTGCAATTTAAAGAGTACATGGTGCTTGGAGCTCGTCAAACACGAGCTCCACAGCACCATGATGGCAACACTAAAGACTGTGAAGTTTGGTATCAAACTTCTCAGCACATTAAACCCACACTGATGCCAGTGTGGGATTTAATGTACCCAGCACCCCAGAGGGCATCTTAGAGGTGCCCCCTCGAACCTAACCTACAAATCCACGTCTGCTCTGAGGCTGCCTAGGCTGCCACCCAGCAGACATGTTGCTGGACCCCTGGGTAGGAGAGCCCCTGCTCTCCTGGTCCTGCAACAATGCACATACTGGGCGAGGTGCTAAATCCCCTCCCCCAGGATGGGCAGGAGGAAGCTTCAAAGGCATGCCGCCTCTGTGAGTTTCCCCAGGCCCCTGCAACCCCCCACTCTGGCGGGAAGCTTTGGCCGGAAACCCCAAATAAGGACAAGGGATCTGCCAGCCTGCCAACCCCACCCCTCAGGTGGGGGAGGCGAGGTGAAGCACATCTCCGGGCTCTCGCCATCTTGAAGATGGGGAGCCCTACCCTATCAGGACTAGGCTACTGCCCCCCTCCCACAGGAGAGAGGCAGGATAGGGGGTGTACCCACCCCAGGACGAGGACCCATTGGTCCCTGCCCTTCACCTACCTGTAACGCCCCTAAATCTAGTATTTAGGGGCACCCTGAACCTTCCTTCCCCAGATTCCAGATTCAAAACTACAAGAAGAGCAAGAAGAACAAAGACCTGCCCTGCAGCTGCTAAAAAGAGGAAGACACCAACTGCTTTGGCCCCAGCCCTACCTGCCTGTCGACCCTCGAACCTGCTCCTGCTCCAGAGCGGCATCTCTTGTGACCAGCAACCTCACCAACCCCGGAGGACCTGGCTACCTTTTGGCTCTAAGCCCCTGGGACTCCCATGAGTAGAGGCTCTACTCGCAACCTATTTCTAACCCCTGGCAACAGCCCGGAACCGCGAACCCAGCACACTCTGCACCAGCCGAGCCTGGCCAGTGCCGGAGTGAACAAAGACCCTGAGGACGACCCCACGGCGACTGTGACCCCGAGTCCGGCACCCAAGGACCTCCCTCGACATTCCTGAAGAAGCCTGCAGCCTCAGAACCAGGTGCCCCCCCAACCGCGATCAACTGAGGGTAAGATTTCCCGACACCTAAAGGCACCCCTGCACGCGGCGCCCCACGGCCCCCTGTGTCCAACCCCGGGGTACCTACCTATCCTCCAGGTACCCAACTTACCTCTCGAAGTGGTGGTGGCACCTGAAGAGTCCTCGTCCCCAAGCTTGCAGTCTTTTTCCTACCCGGCGATTTCCCATTGACATCCATTGAGCGCCCGAAGGCTCAAAAGCACTCTGCACCCAGCCGCCCGAGTGGCCCTGGCAGTGAAAACTCTATTCCTTCCTACTTCCCCACTTGCCCTGAGTAAGTGACCAGGAGCCCAGCTCCCACAGCCGCGTGGCTTGCCAGTCAGCAGCCACCAAACAAGGCCCCCCTATCCCTCTCAGGATAACATTGGGCCTAACTCTCTCTGCACCCGTCCGCCCTAGAGCCGCTGAGGGTGAACCAACTGTACCTACCTGACCCTGGAGACCCCTGAGTCTGTGCCCAGAACCTCAATTCTGCCAGTCGAGTACTTACCCTTAAACCGCAAACTCTATTTTCCCCATAGGGTAACATTGACTGGCTTTTTCCTGAAATTTCTTCTAAGTGTGGACTTTTCAAATCTTCAAATACTCACCAAAAATCAGCCGAGTGACAAAAACGAATTTACTCACCTGTTCCTAGGTGAACTCCCAGTGCTGGATCTTGGTGCCCAGCACTGACTCGGAAAAATCTCTACAACTGTACTTACCCTTAACTCAATTTTCTTCCATAGGAAACCAGTGACTGTTTTTCTGTGAAATTTCTTCTAAGTGTCGATTTCTGCAATCTTTAAATATTCTTCAAAAATCGTATAATATCTGAAAACGTAATTGCTTACCTGTTTTGGATAAAGGTCCCAGTACTGAGTCTAGGCACCCAGTACTGGATTACAAAAGTAACGTGAACGTACTGTACCTGTAACCTGCATTTTCTTCCATAGGGAATCATTGATTGTTTTCTCTGAAATATTTTCAAAGTGTCAACTTTTAAAAAAGCTAAATATTAGTTAAAAATCACTACAGTACTAAAGTCGACTTTCATCACTTGATTCTGAGAACTGACCCAGGACTGAATCTAAGATCCAGTCCTGGAATTCCAAAAGTAATCTAAAAAGTAATCTGTTGCAAATAACTTGAATTTACCATTGAGCTCAATGTATTGTTGTGTTTAAAAATAGAGTTGCCTACTGCAACCTCTTGTAACTGTTTACTAAAATCTACTGCATATTGCAAAAGTATTTATATGAAACATCTACTGTTAAGAAAGTATATTTTACCTCCAAGTGTTGGTTCTAAAATAAAACAAGCATATCTTTTTTATATATAAAGCATTGGCCTAGAGTTCAGTTATTGAGTGTGTGAAACCATTTGCTGACTGAGTGTGTACAACAAATGCTTTACACTGTCCTCTGGTACTGCCTTACTGCTCGACGAAGCTACCACTTCAGAGAGTAAGGTTAAACCTAACTTTGACCTCTGTCAAACCCTGGGGGACTGTGGACTCTGTACACCCTATACCTATTAAGGAACAGTATATACAGAGCCACTTTCTCACAATGCCTTCCCTAGACCGGAAACAAGCTTCCTAGGACCGGTTTCTGGCATTTCAGCCGTCTTCAGCCAGGCTTGCTTGAATCCAGAGGCAAAGTGAACAAGGGACTCACGTCTGAGCATACCCTGCCAACTTATGGTGAACAAAGCGGTACAAATGGGGGTGGTGATGGACGGAGCATCAGAACAAATCAAACACTCACACCCAGTCAACAGATCTGGGTTTGATCCATCACTGTTCTTTAGCCCACTTTGCCACCCCAGTTCAGACAAAGCCATATGCAAATCAGTCTGACCCTGTGCCTCATGGGAACAGTCCAGCCCGAACTGCCAAGCCATGCCTTCTCTGGACCAGAAACAAGCTTCCTAGGACCGGTTTCTGGCATTTCAGCCGTCTTCAGCCAGGCTTGCTTGAATCCAGTGGCAAAGTGAACAAGAGACTCACGTCTGAGCATAACCTGCCAACTTATGGTGAACAAAGCGGTACAAAAGGGGGTGGTGATGGACGGAGCATCAGAACCAATCAAACACTCACACCCAGTCAACAGATCTGGGTTTGATCCATCACTGTTCTTTAGCCCACTCTGCCACCCCAGTTCAGACATGGCCATATGCAAATCAGTCTGACCCTGTGCCTTATGGGAACAGTCCAGCCCGAACTGCTAAGCCATGCCTGTGAGAAAGTGTCATCTTTCTTGCCTGGTATGCCCCCACTTTTTGCTGAATTGCTGAATGTACTTTGGTTGAGTGTGCCCTGGACTCCTGCCAATCAGGTGCCCAGGGCCTATGTTCCTTCCCTAAAACAAACCAAACCCAAATTGGCAAACCTTGGCCACATGTCAGCCCCTGGTAAATGGTACCCTAAGTACCCAAGGCTTTGTGACCCAGGAAGGCCTCTAAGAGCTGCAGCACTCATTGTGCCACTCTTAGAGGCCCTGTACCCTTACACACACACACTGCCTTTGCAGGCTGAGTGTTTGGGTGCAAGACAAAAACAAAGTCGACATGGCACACATCACTGTGTGCCATGCCCATCACATACACTGCCATGGCATACATCAGTCACCCCTCTAGCTGGGTGCCTTATGCCAATGGTGTGGGCATAGGAGCAAGAGCCCTGTGCCCCTACAGTGCCCAGGTCCATCCCTGAGCCCTGTAAGTGCAGTGCTGTAATTTAAAGAGTACATGGTGCTTGGAGCTCGTCAAACACGAGCTCCACAGCACCATGATGGCAACACTAAAGACTGTGAAGTTTGGTATCAAACTTCTCAGCACATTAAACCCACACTGATGCCAGTGTGGGATTTAATGTACCCAGCACCCCAGAGGGCATCTTAGAGGTGCCCCCTCGAACCTAACCTACAAATCCACGTCTGCTCTGAGGCTGCCTAGGCTGCCACCCAGCAGACATGTTGCTGGACCCCTGGGTAGGAGAGCCCCTGCTCTCCTGGTCCTGCAACAATGCACATCCTGGGCGAGGTGCTAAATCCCCTCCCCCAGGATGGGCAGGGGGAAGCTTCAAAGGCATGCCGCCTCTGTGAGTTTCCCCAGGCCCCTGCAACCCCCCACTCTGGCGGGAAGCTTTGGCCGGAAACCCCAAATAAGGACAAGGGATGTGCCAGCCTGCCAACCCCACCCCTCAGGTGGGGGAGGCGAGGTGAAGCACATCTCCGGGCTCTCGCCATCTTGAAGATGGGGAGCCCTACCCTATCAGGACTAGGCTACTGCCCCCCTCCCACAGGAGAGAGGCAGGATAGGGGGTGTACCCACCCCAGGACGAGGACCCATTGGTCCCTGCCCTTCACCTACCTGTAACGCCCCTAAATCTAGTATTTAGGGGCACCCTGAACCTTCCTTCCCCAGATTCGAAACTACAAGAAGAGCAAGAAGAACAAAGACCTGCCCTGCAGCTGCTAAAAAGAGGAAGACACCAACTGCTTTGGCCCCAGCCCTACCGGCCTGTCGACCCTCAAACCTGCTCCTGCTCCAGAGCGGCATCTCTTGTGGCCAGCAACCTCCCCAACCCCGGAGGACCTGGCTACCTTTTGGCTCTAAGCCCCTGGGACTCCCATGAGTAGAGGCTCTACTCGCAACCTATTTCTAACCCCTGGCAGCAGCCCGGAACCGCGAACCCAGCACACTCTGCACCAGCCGAGCCTGGCCAGTGCCGGAGTGAACAAAGACCCTGAGGACGACCCCAGGGCGACTGTGACCCCGAGTCCGGCACCCAAGGACCTCCCTCGACATTCCTGAAGAAGCCTGCAGCCTCAGAACCAGGTGCCCCCCCAACCGCGATCAACTGAGGGTAAGATTTCCCGACACCTAAAGGCACCCCTGCACGCGGCGCCCCACGGCCCCCTGTGTCCAACCACGGGGTACCTACCTATCCTCCAGCTACCCAACATACCTCTCGAAGTGGTGGTGGCACCTGAAGAGTCCTCGTCCCCGAGCTTGCAGTCTTTTTCCTAACCGGAGATTTCCCATTGACATCCATTGAGCGCCCGAAGGCTCAAAAGCACTCTGCACCCAGCCGCCCGAGTGGCCCTGGCAGTGAAAACTCTATTCCTTCCTACTTCCCCACTTGCCCTGAGTAAGTGACCAGGAGCCCAGCTCCCACAGCCACGTGGCTTGCCAGTCAGCAGCCACCAAACAAGGCCCCCCTATCCCTCTCAGGATAACATTGGGCCTAACTCTCTCTGCACCCGGCCGCCCTAGAGCCGCTGAGGGTGAACCAACTGTACCTACCTGACCCTGGGAGACCCCTGAGTCTGTGCCCAGACCCTCAATTCTGCCAGTCGAGTACTTACCCTTAAACCACAAACTCTATTTTCCCCATAGGGTAACATTGACTGGCTTTTTCCTGAAATTTCTTCCAAGTGTGGACTTTTCAAATCTTCAAATATTCACCAAAAATCAGCCAAGTGACAAAAACGAATTTACTCACCTGTTCCTAGGTGAACTCCCAGTGCTGGATCTTGGTGCCCAGCACTGACTCTGAAAAATCTCTACAACTGTACTTACCCTTAACTCAATTTTCTTCCATAGGAAACCATTGACTGTTTTTCTGTGAAATTTCTTCTAAGTGTCGATTTCTGCAATCTTTAAATATTCTTCAAAAATCGTATAATATCTGAAAACGTAATTGCTTACCTGTTTTGGATAAAGGTCCCAGTACTGAGTCTAGGCACCCAGTACTGGATTACAAAAGTAACGTGAACGTACTGTACCTTTAACCTGCATTTTCTTCCATAGGGAATCATTGATTGTTTTCTCTGAAATATTTTCAAAGTGTCAACTTTTAAAATAGCTAAATATTAGTTAAAAATCACTACAGTACTAAAGTCGACTTTCATCACTTGATTCTGAGAACTGACCCAGGACTGAATCTAAGATCCAGTCCTGGAATTCCAAAAGTAATCTAAAAAGTAATCTGTTGCAAATAACTTGAATTTACCATTGAGCTCAATGTATTGCTGTGTTTAAAAATAGAGTTGCCTACTGCAACCTCTTGTAACTGTTTACTAAAATCTACTGCATATTGCAAAAGTATTTATATGAAACATCTACTGTTGAGAAAGTATATTTTACCTCCAAGTGTTGGTTCTAAAATAAAACAAGCATATATTTTTTATATATAAAGCATTGGCCTAGAGTTCAGTTATTGAGTGTGTGAAACCATTTGCTGACTGAGTGTGTACAACAAATGCTTTACACTGTCCTCTGGTACTGCCTTACTGCTCGACCAAGCTACCACTTCAGAGAGTAAGGTTAAACCTAACTTTGACCTCTGTCAAACCCTGGGGGACTGTGGACTCTGTACACCGTATACCTATTAAGGAACAGTATATACAGAGCCACTTTCTCACAATGCCTTCCCTAGACCGGAAACAAGCTTCCTAGTACCGGTTTCTGGCATTTCAGCCGTCTTCAGCCAGGCTTGCTTGAATCCAGTGGCAAAGTGAGCAAGGGACTCACGTCTGAGCATACCCTACCAACTTATGGCGAACAAAGCGGTACAAAAGAGGGTGGTGATGGACGGAGCATCAGAACCAATCAAACACTCACACCCAATCAACAGATCTGGGCTTGATCCATCACCGTCTTTTAGCCCACTCTGCCACCCCCGTTCAGAAATGGCCAAATGCAAATCAGTCTGACCCTGTGCCTCATGGGAACAGTCCAGCCCGAACTGCCAAGCCATGACTTCTCTGGACCAGAAACAAGCTTCCTAGGACCGGTTTCTGGCACTTCAGCCGTCTTCAGCCAGGCTTGCTTGAATCCAGAGACAAAGTGAACAAGGGACTCACGTCTGAGCATACCCTGCCAAAATATGGTGAACAAAGCGGTACAAAAGGGGGTGGTGATGGACGGAGCATCAGAACCAATCAAACACTCACACCCAGTCAACAGATCTGGGTTTGATCCGTCACTGTTCTTTAGCCCACTCTGCCACCCCAGTTCAGACATAGCCATATGCAAATCAGTTTGACCCTGTGCCTCATGGGAACAGTCCAGCCCAAACTGCCAAGCCATGCCTTCTCTGGACCAGAAACAAGCTTCCTAGGACCGGTTTCTGGCATTTCAGCCGTCTTCAGCCAGGCTTGCTTGATTCCAGAGGCAAAGTGAACAAGGGACTCACGTCTGAGCATACCCTGCCAACTTTTGGTGAACAAAGCGGTACAAAATCGGGTGGTGATGGACGGAGCATCAGAACCAATCAAACACTCACACCCAGTCAACAGATCTGGGTTTGATCCATCATTGTTCTTTAGCCCACTCTGCCACCCCAGTTCAGACATGGCCATATGCAAATCAGTCTGACCCTGTGCCTCATGGGAACAGTCCAGCCCGAGCTGCTAAGCCATGCCTGTGAGAAAGTGTCATCTTTCTTGCCTGGTATGCCCCCACTTTTTGCTGAATTGCTTAATGTACTTTGATTGAGTGTGCCCTGGACTCCTGCCAATCGGGTGCCCAGGGCCTATGTTCCTTCCCTAAAACAAACCAAACCCAAATTGGCAAACCTTGGCCACATGTCAGCCCCTGGTAAATGGTACCCTAAGTACCCAGGGCTTTGTGACCCAGGAAGGCCTCTAAGAGCTGCAGCACTCATTGTGCCACTCTTAGAGGCCCTGTACCCTTACACACACACACTGCCTTTGCAGGCTGAGTGTTTGGGTGCAAGACAAAAACAAAGTCGACATGGCACACATCACTGTGTGCCATGCCCATCACATACACTGCCATGGCATACATCAGTCACCCCTCTAGCTGGGTGCCTTATGCCAATGGTGTGGGCATAGGAGCAAGAGCCCTGTGCCCCTACAGTGCCCAGGTCCATCCCTGAGCCCTGTAAGTGCAGTGCTGCCATTTAAAGAGTACATGGTGCTTGGAGCTCGTCAAACACGAGCTCCACAGCACCATAATGGCAACACTAAAGACTGTGAAGTTTGGTATCAAACTTCTCAGCACATTAAACCCACACTGATGCCAGTGTGGGATTTAATGTACCCAGCACCCCAGAGGGCATCTTAGAGGTGCCCCCTCGAACCTAACCTACAAATCCACGTCTGCTCTGAGGCTGCCTAGGCTGCCACCCAGCAGACATGTTGCTGGACCCCTGGGTAGGAGAGCCCCTGCTCTCCTGGTCCTGCAACAATGCACATCCTGGGCGAGGTGCTAAATCCCCTCCCCCAGGATGGGCAGGGGGAAGCTTCAAAGGCATGCCGCCTCTGTGAGTTTCCCCAGGCCCCTGCAACCCCCCACTCTGGCGGGAAGCTTTGGCCGGAAACCCCAAATAAGGACAAGGGATGTGCCAGCCTGCCAACCCCACCCCTCAGGTGGGGGAGGCGAGGTGAAGCACATCTCCGGGCTCTCGCCATCTTGAAGATGGGGAGCCCTACCCTATCAGGACTAGGCTACTGCGCCCCTCCCACAGGAGAGAGGCAGGATAGGGGGTGTACCCACCCCAGGACGAGGACCCATTGGTCCCTGCCCTTCACCTACCTGTAACGCCCCTAAATCTAGTATTTAGGGGCACCCTGAACCTTCCTTCCCCAGATTCCAGATTCGAAACTACAAGAAGAGCAAGAAGAACAAAGACCTGCCCTGCAGCTGCTAAAAAGAGGAAGACACCAACTGCTTTGGCCCCAGCCCTACCGGCCTGTCGACCCTCAAACCTGCTCCTGCTCCAGCGCGGCATCTCTTGTGGCCAGCAACCTCACCAACCCCGGAGGACCTGGCTACCTTTTGGCTCTAAGCCCCTGGGACTCCCATGAGTAGAGGCTCTACTCGCAACCTATTTCTAACCCCTGGCAGCAGCCCGGAACCGCGAACCCAGCACACTCTGCACCAGCCGAGCCTGGCCAGTGCCGGAGTGAACAAAGACCCTGAGGACGACCCCACGGCGACTGTGACCCCGAGTCCGGCACCCAAGGACCTCCCTCGACATTCCTGAAGAAGCCTGCAGCCTCAGAACCAGGTGCCCCCCCAACCGCGATCAACTGAGGGTAAGATTTCCCGACACCTAAAGGCAGCCCTGCACGCGGCGCCCCACGGCCCCCTGTGTCCAACCCCGGGGTACCTACCTATCCTCCAGCTACCCAACTTACCTCTCAAAGTGGTGGTCGCACCTGAAGAGTCCTCGTCCCCGAGCTTGCAGTCTTTTTCCTAACCGGAGATTTCCCATTGACATCCATTGAGCGCCCGAAGGCTCAAAAGCACTCTGCACCCAGCCGCCAGAGTGGCCCTGGCAGTGAAAACTCTATTCCTTCCTACTTCCCCACTTGCCCTGAGTAAGTGACCAGGAGCCCAGCTCCCACAGCCGCGTGGCTTGCCAGTCAGCAGCCACCAAACAAGGCCCCCCTATCCCTCTCAGGATAGCATTGGGCCTAACTCTCTCTGCACCCGTCCGCCCTAGAGCCGCTGAGGGTGAACCAACTGTACCTACCTGACCCTGGGAAACCCCTGAGTCTGTGCCCAGAACCTCAATTCTGCCAGTCGAGTACTTACCCTTAAACCGCAAACTCTATTTTCCCCTAGGGTAACATTGACTGGCTTTTTCCTGAAATTTCTTCTAAGTGTGGACTTTTCAAATCTTCAAATATTCACCAAAAATCAGCCGAGTGACAAAAACGAATTTACTCACCTGTTCCTAGGTGAACTCCCAGTGCTGGATCTTGGTGCCCAGCACTGACTCTGAAAAATCTCTACAACTGTACTTACCCTTAACTCAATTTTCTTCCATAGGAAACCAGTGACTGTTTTTCTGTGAAATTTCTTCTAAGTGTCGATTTCTGCAATCTTTAAATATTCTTCAAAAATCGTATAATATCTGAAAACGTAATTGCTTACCTGTTTTGGATAAAGGTCCCAGTACTGAGCCTAGGCACCCAGTACTGGATTACAAAAGTAACGTGAACGTACTGTACCTGTAACCTGCATTTTCTTCCATAGGGAATCATTGATTGTTTTCTCTGAAATATTTTCAAAGTGTCAACTTTTAAAATAGCTAAATATTAGTTAAAAATCACTACAGTACTAAAGTCGACTTTCATCACTTGATTCTGAGAACTGACCCAGGACTGAATCTAAGATCCAGTCCTGGAATTCCAAAAGTAATCTAAAAAGTAATCTGTTGCAAATAACTTGAATTTACCATTGAGCTCAATGTATTGTTGTGTTTAAAAATAGAGTTGCCTACTGCAACCTCTTGTAACTGTTTACTAAAATCTACTGCATATTGCAAAAGTATTTATATGAAACATCTACTGTTGAGAAAGTATATTTTACCTCCAAGTGTTGGTTCTAAAATAAAACAAGCATATCTTTTTTATATATAAAGCATTGGCCTAGAGTTCAGTTATTGAGTGTGTGAAACCATTTGCTGACTGAGTGTGTACAACAAATGCTTTACACTGTCCTCTGGTACTGCCTTACTGCTTGACCAAGCTACCACTTCAGAGAGTAAGGTTAAACCTAACTTTGACCTCTGTCAAACCCTGGGGGACTGTGGACTCTGTACACCCTATACCTATTAAGGAACAGTATATACAGAGCCACTTTCTCACAATGCCTTCCCTAGACCGAAAACAAGCTTCCTAGGACCGGTTTCTGGCATTTCAGCCGTCTTCAGCCAGGCTTGCTTGAATCCAGTGGCAAAGTGAGCAAGGGACTCACGTCTGAGCATACCCTATCAACTTATGGCAAACAAAGCAGTACAAAAGAGGGTGGTGATGGACGGAGCATCAGAACCAATCAAACACTCACACCCAATCAACAGATCTAGGTTTGATCCATAACCGTCTTTTAGCCCACTCTGCCACCCCAGTTCAGACATGGCCATATGCAAATCATTCTGACCCTGTGCCTCATGGGAACATTCCAGCCTGAACTGCCAAGCCATGCCTTCTCTGGACCAGAAACAAGCTTCCTAGGACCGGTTTCTGGCATTTCAGCAGTCTTCAGCCAGGCTTGCTTGAATCCAGAGGCAAAGTGAACAAGGGACTCACGTCTGAGCATACCCTGCCAACTTATGGTGAACAAAGCGGTACAAAAGGGGGTGGTGATGGATGGAGCATCAGAACCAATCAAACACTCACACCCAGTCAACAGATCTGGGTTTGATCCATCACTGTTCTTTAGCCCACTCTGCCACCCCAGTTCAGACATGGCCATATGCAAATCAGTCTAACCCTGTGCCTCATGGGAACAGTCCAGCCCGAACTACCAAGCCATGCCTTCCCTGGACCAGAAACAAGCTTCATAGGACCGGTTTCTGGCATTTCAGCCGTCTTCAGCCAGGCTTGCTTGAATCCAGAGGCAAAGTGAACAAGGGACTCACGTCTGAGCATACCCTGCCAACTTATGGTGAACAAAGCGGTACAAAAGGGAGTGGTGATGGACGGAGCATCAGAACCAATCAAACACTCACACCAAGTCAACAGATCTGGGTTTGATCCATCACTGTTCTTTAGCCCACTTTGCCACCCCAGTTCAGACAAGGCCATATGCAAATCAGTCTGACCCTGTGCCTCATGGGAACAGTCCAGCCCGAACTGCCAAGCCATGCCTTCTCTGGACCAGAAACAAGCTTCCTAGGACCGGTTTCTGGTATTTCAGCCGTCTTCAACCAGGCTTGCTTGAATCCAGTGGCAAAGTGAACAAGAGACTCACGTCTGAGCATACCCTGCCAACTTATGGTGAACAAAGCGGTACAAAAGGGGGTGGTGATGGACGGAGCATCAGAACCAATCAAACACTCACACCCAGTCAACAGATCTGGGTTTGATCCATCACTGTTCTTTAGCCCACTCTGCCACCCCAGTTCAGACATGGCCATATGCAAATCAGTCTGACCCTGTGCCTCATGGGAACAGTCCAGCCCGAACTGCTAAGCCATGACTGTGAGAAAGTGTCATCTTTCTTGCCTGGTATGCCCCCACTTTTTGCTGAATTGCTGAATGTACTTTGGTTGAGTGTGCCCTGGACTCCTGCCAATCAGGTGCCCAGGGCCTATGTTCCTTCCCTAAAACAAACCAAACCCAAATTGGCAAACCTTGGCCACATGTCAGCCCCTGGTAAATGGTACCCTAAGTACCCAAGGCTTTGTGACCCAGGAAGGCCTCTAAGAGCTGCAGCACTCATTGTGCCACTCTTAGAGGCCCTGTACCCTTACACACACACACTGCCTTTGCAGGCTGAGTGTTTGGGTGCAAGACAAAAACAAAGTCGACATGGCACACATCACTGTGTGCCATGCCCATCACATACACTGCCATGGCATACATCAGTCACCCCTCTAGCTGGGTGCCTTATGCCAATGGTGTGGGCATAGGAGCAAGAGCCCTGTGCCCCTACAGTGCCCAGGTCCATCCCTGAGCCCTGTAAGTGCAGTGCTGCAATTTAAAGAGTACATGGTGCTTGGAGCTCGTCAAACACGAGCTCCACAGCACCATGATGGCAACACTAAAGACTGTGAAGTTTGGTATCAAACTTCTCAGCACATTAAACCCACACTGATGCCAGTGTGGGATTTAATGTACCCAGCACCCCAGAGGGCATCTTAGAGGTGCCCCCTCGAACCTAACCTACAAATCCACGTCTGCTCTGAGGCTGCCTAGGCTGCCACCCAGCAGACATGTTGCTGGACCCCTGGGTAGGAGAGCCCCTGCTCTCCTGGTCCTGCAACAATGCACATCCTGGGCGAGGTGCTAAATCCCCTCCCCCAGGATGGGCAGGGGGAAGCTTCAAAGGCATGCCGCCTCTGTGAGTTTCCCCAGGCCCCTGCAACCCCCCACTCTGGCGGGAAGCTTTGGCCGGAAACCCCAAATAAGGACAAGGGATGTGCCAGCCTGCCAACCCCACCCCTCAGGTGGGGGAGGCGAGGTGAAGCACATCTCCGGGCTCTCGCCATCTTGAAGATGGGGAGCCCTACCCTATCAGGACTAGGCTACTGCCCCCCTCCCACAGGAGAGAGGCAGGATAGGGGGTGTACCCACCCCAGGACGAGGACCCATTGGTCCCTGCCCTTCACCTACCTGTAACGCCCCTAAATCTAGTATTTAGGGGCACCCTGAACCTTCCTTCCCCAGATTCCAGATTCGAAACTACAAGAAGAGCAAGAAGAACAAAGACCTGCCCTGCAGCTGCTAAAAAGAGGAAGACACCAACTGCTTTGGCCCCAGCCCTACCGGCCTGTCGACCCTCAAACCTGCTCCTGCTCCAGCGCGTCATCTCTTGTGGCCAGCAACCTCACCAACCCCGGAGGACCTGGCTACCTTTTGGCTCTAAGCCCCTGGGACTCCCATGAGTAGAGGCTCTACTCGCAACCTATTTCTAACCCCTGGCAGCAGCCCGGAACCGCGAACCCAGCACACTCTGCACCAGCCGAGCCTGGCCAGTGCCGGAGTGAACAAAGACCCTGAGGACGACCCCACGGCGACTGTGACCCCGAGTCCGGCACCCAAGGACCTCCCTCGACATTCCTGAAGAAGCCTGCAGCCTCAGAACCAGGTGCCCCCCCAACCGCGATCAACTGAGGGTAAGATTTCCCGACACCTAAAGGCAGCCCTGCACGCGGCGCCCCACGGCCCCCTGTGTCCAACCCCGGGGTACCTACCTATCCTCCAGCTACCCAACTTACCTCTCAAAGTGGTGGTCGCACCTGAAGAGTCCTCGTCCCCGAGCTTGCAGTCTTTTTCCTAACCGGAGATTTCCCATTGACATCCATTGAGCGCCCGAAGGCTCAAAAGCACTCTGCACCCAGCCGCCCGAGTGGCCCTGGCAGTGAAAACTCTATTCCTTCCTACTTCCCCACTTGCCCTGAGTAAGTGACCAGGAGCCCAGCTCCCACAGCCGCGTGGCTTGCCAGTCAGCAGCCACCAAACAAGGCCCCCCTATCCCTCTCAGGATAACATTGGGCCTAACTCTCTCTGCACCCCGCCGCCCTAGAGCCGCTGAGGGTGAACCAACTGTACCTACCTGACCCTGGAGACCCCTGAGTCTGTGCCCAGAACCTCAATTCTTCCAGTCGAGTACTTACCCTTAAACCGCAAACTCTATTTTCCCCATAGGGTAACATTGACTGGCTTTTTCCTGAAATTTCTTCTAAGTGTGGACTTTTCAAATCTTCAAATATTCACCAAAAATCAGCCGAGTGACAAAAACGAATTTACTCACCTGTTCCTAGGTGAACTCCCAGTGCTGGATCTTGGTGCCCAGCACTGACTCTGAAAAATCTCTACAACTGTACTTACCCTTAACTCAATTTTCTTCCATAGGAAACCAGTGACTGTTTTTCTGTGAAATTTCTTCTAAGTGTCGATTTCTGCAATCTTTAAATATTCTTCAAAAATCGTATAATATCTGAAAACGTAATTGCTTACCTGTTTTGGATAAAGGTCCCAGTACTGAGCCTAGGCACCCAGTACTGGATTACAAAAGTAACGTGAACGTACTGTACCTGTAACCTGCATTTTCTTCCATAGGGAATCATTGATTGTTTTCTCTGAAATATTTTCAAAGTGTCAACTTTTAAAATAGCTAAATATTAGTTAAAAATCACTACAGTACTAAAGTCGACTTTCATCACTTGATTCTGAGAACTGACCCAGGACTGAATCTAAGATCCAGTCCTGGAATTCCAAAAGTAATCTAAAAAGTAATCTGTTGCAAATAACTTGAATTTACCATTGAGCTCAATGTATTGTTGTGTTTAAAAATAGAGTTGCCTACTGCAACCTCTTGTAACTGTTTACTAAAATCTACTGCATATTGCAAAAGTATTTATATGAAACATCTACTGTTGAGAAAGTATATTTTACCTCCAAGTGTTGGTTCTAAAATAAAACAAGCATATCTTTTTTATATATAAAGCATTGGCCTAGAGTTCAGTTATTGAGTGTGTGAAACCATTTGCTGACTGAGTGTGTACAACAAATGCTTTACACTGTCCTCTGGTACTGCCTTACTGCTTGACCAAGCTACCACTTCAGAGAGTAAGGTTAAACCTAACTTTGACCTCTGTCAAACCCTGGGGGACTGTGGACTCTGTACACCCTATACCTATTAAGGAACAGTATATACAGAGCCACTTTCTCACAATGCCTTCCCTAGACCGGAAACAAGCTTCCTAGGACCGGTTTCTGGCATTTCAGCCGTCTTCAGCCAGGCTTGCTTGAATCCAGTGGCAAAGTGAGCAAGGGACTCACGTCTGAGCATACCCTACCAACTTATGGCGAACAAAGCAGTACAAAACAGGGTGGTGATGGACGGAGCATCAGAACCAATCAAACACTCACACCCAATCAACAGATCTAGGTTTGATCCATAACCGTCTTTTAGCCCACTCTCCCACCCCAGTTCAGACATGGCCATATGCAAATCAGTCTGACCCTGTGCCTCATGGGAACAGTCCAGCCTGAACTGCCAAGCCATGCCTTCTCTGGACCAGAAACAAGCTTCCTAGGACCGGTTTCTGGCATTTCAGCAGTCTTCAGGCAGGCTTGCTTGAATCCAGAGGCAAAGTGAACAAGGGACTCACGTCTGAGCATACCCTGCCAACTTATGGTGAACAAAGCGGTACAAAAGGGGGTGGTGATGGATGGAGCATCAGAACCAATCAAACACTCACACCCAGTCAACAGATCTGGGTTTGATCCATCACTGTTCTTTAGCCCACTCTGCCACCCCAGTTCAGACATGGCCATATGCAAATCAGTCTGACCCTGTGCCTCATGGGAACAGTCCAGCCCGAACTACCAAGCCATGCCTTCCCTGGACCAGAAACAAGCTTCCTAGGACCGGTTTCTGGCATTTCAGCCGTCTTCAGCCAGGCTTGCTTGAATCCAGAGGCAAAGTGAACAAGGGACTCACGTCTGAGCATACCCTGCCAACTTATGGTGAACAAAGCGGTACAAAAGGGAGTGGTGATGGACGGAGCATCAGAACCAATCAAACACTCACACCAAGTCAACAGATCTGAGTTTGATCCATCACTGTTCTTTAGCCCACTCTGCCACCCCAGTTCAGACATGGCCATATGCAAATCAGTCTGACCCTGTGCCTCATGGGAACAGTCCAGCCCGAACTACCAAGCCATGCCTTCCCTGGACCAGGAACAAGCTTCCTAGGACCGGTTTCTGGCATTTCAGCCGTCTTCAGCCAGGCTTGCTTGAATCCAGAGGCAAAGTGAACAAGGGACTCACGTCTGAGCATACCCTGCCAACTTATGGTGAACAAAGCGGTACAAAAGGGGGTGGTGATGGACGGAGCATCAGAACCAATCAAACACTCACACCCAGTCAACAGATCTGGGTTTGATCCATCACTGTTCTTTAGCCCACTTTGCCACCCCAGTTCAGACAAGGCCATATGCAAATCAGTCTGACCCTGTGCCTCATGGGAACAGTCCAGCCCGAACTGCCAAGCCATGCCTTCTCTGGACCAGAAACAAGCTTCCTAGGAACGGTTTCTGGCATTTCAGCCATCTTCAGCCAGGCTTGCTTGAATCCAGTGGCAAAGTGAACAAGAGACTCACGTCTGAGCATAACCTGCCAACTTATGGTGAACAAAGCGGTACAAAAGGGGGTGGTGATGGACGGAGCATCAGAACCAATCAAACACTCACACCCAGTCAACAGATCTGGGTTTGATCCATCACTGTTCTTTAGCCCACTCTGCCACCCCAGTTCAGACATGGCCATATGCAAATCAGTCTGACCCTGTGCCTCATGGGAACAGTCCAGCCCGAACTGCTAAGCCATGCCTGTGAGAAAGTGTCATCTTTCTTGCCTGGTATGCCCCCACTTTTTGCTGAATTGCTGAATGTACTTTGGTTGAGTGTGCCCTGGACTCCTGCCAATCAGGTGCCCAGGGCCTATGTTCCTTCCCTAAAACAAACCAAACCCAAATTGGCAAACCTTGGCCACATGTCAGCCCCTGGTAAATGGTACCCTAAGTACCCAGGGCTTTGTGACCCAGGAAGGCCTCTAAGAGCTGCAGCACTCATTGTGCCACTCTTAGAGGCCCTGTACCCTTACACACACACACTGCCTTTGCAGGCTGAGTGTTTGGGTGCAAGACAAAAACAAAGTCGACATGGCACACATCACTGTGTGCCATGCCCATCACATACACTGCCATGGCATACATCAGTCACCCCTCTAGCTGGGTGCCTTATGCCAATGGTGTGGGCATAGGAGCAAGAGCCCTGTGCCCCTACAGTGCCCAGGTCCATCCCTGAGCCCTGTAAGTGCAGTGCTGCCATTTAAAGAGTACATGGTGCTTGGAGCTCGTCAAACACGAGCTCCACAGCACCATAATGGCAACACTAAAGACTGTGAAGTTTGGTATCAAACTTCTCAGCACATTAAACCCACACTGATGCCAGTGTGGGATTTAATGTACCCAGCACCCCAGAGGGCATCTTAGAGGTGCCCCCTCGAACCTAACCTACAAATCCACGTCTGCTCTGAGGCTGCCTAGGCTGCCACCCAGCAGACATGTTGCTGGACCCCTGGGTAGGAGAGCCCCTGCTCTCCTGGTCCTGCAACAATGCACATCCTGGGCGAGGTGCTAAATCCCCTCCCCCAGGATGGGCAGGGGGAAGCTTCAAAGGCATGCCGCCTCTGTGAGTTTCCCCAGGCCCCTGCAACCCCCCACTCTGGCGGGAAGCTTTGGCCGGAAACCCCAAATAAGGACAAGGGATGTGCCAGCCTGCCAACCCCACCCCTCAGGTGGGGGAGGCGAGGTGAAGCACATCTCCGGGCTCTCGCCATCTTGAAGATGGGGAGCCCTACCCTATCAGGACTAGGCTACTGCCCCCCTCCCACAGGAGAGAGGCAGGATAGGGGGTGTACCCACCCCAGGACGAGGACCCATTGGTCCCTGCCCTTCACCTACCTGTAACGCCCCTAAATCTAGTATTTAGGGGCACCCTGAACCTTCCTTCCCCAGATTCCAGATTCGAAACTACAAGAAGAGCAAGAAGAACAAAGACCTGCCCTGCAGCTGCTAAAAAGAGGAAGACACCAACTGCTTTGGCCCCAGCCCTACCGGCCTGTCGACCCTCAAACCTGCTCCTGCTCCAGCGCGGCATCTCTTGTGGCCAGCAACCTCACCAACCCCGGAGGACCTGGCTACCTTTTGGCTCTAAGCCCCTGGGACTCCCATGAGTAGAGGCTCTACTCGCAACCTATTTCTAACCCCTGGCAGCAGCCCGGAACCGCGAACCCAGCACACTCTGCACCAGCCGAGCCTGGCCAGTGCCGGAGTGAACAAAGACCCTGAGGACGACCCCACGGCGACTGTGACCCCGAGTCCGGCACCCAAGGACCTCCCTCGACATTCCTGAAGAAGCCTGCAGCCTCAGAACCAGGTGCCCCCCCAACCGCGATCAACTGAGGGTAAGATTTCCCGACACCTAAAGGCAGCCCTGCACGCGGCGCCCCACGGCCCCCTGTGTCCAACCCCGGGGTACCTACCTATCCTCCAGCTACCCAACTTACCTCTCAAAGTGGTGGTCGCACCTGAAGAGTCCTCGTCCCCGAGCTTGCAGTCTTTTTCCTAACCGGAGATTTCCCATTGACATCCATTGAGCGCCCGAAGGCTCAAAAGCACTCTGCACCCAGCCGCCCGAGTGGCCCTGGCAGTGAAAACTCTATTCCTTCCTACTTCCCCACTTGCCCTGAGTAAGTGACCAGGAGCCCAGCTCCCACAGCCGCGTGGCTTGCCAGTCAGCAGCCACCAAACAAGGCCCCCCTATCCCTCTCAGGATAACATTGGGCCTAACTCTCTCTGCACCCGGCCGCCCTAGAGCCGCTGAGGGTGAACCAACTGTACCTACCTGACCCTGGAGACCCCTGAGTCTGTGCCCAGAACCTCAATTCTTCCAGTCGAGTACTTACCCTTAAACCGCAAACTCTATTTTCCCCATAGGGTAACATTGACTGGCTTTTTCCTGAAATTTCTTCTAAGTGTGGACTTTTCAAATCTTCAAATATTCACCAAAAATCAGCCGAGTGACAAAAACGAATTTACTCACCTGTTCCTAGGTGAACTCCCAGTGCTGGATCTTGGTGCCCAGCACTGACTCTGAAAAATCTCTACAAATGTACTTACCCTTAACTCAATTTTCTTCCATAGGAAACCATTGACTGTTTTTCTGTGAAATTTCTTCTAAGTGTCGATTTCTGCAATCTTTAAATATTCTTCAAAAATCGTATAATATCTGAAAACGTAATTGCTTACCTGTTTTGGATAAAGGTCCCAGTACTGAGCCTAGGCACCCAGTACTGGATTACAAAAGTAACGTGAACGTACTGTACCTGTAACCTGCATTTTCTTCCATAGGGAATCATTGATTGTTTTCTCTGAAATATTTTCAAAGTGTCAACTTTTAAAATAGCTAAATATTAGTTAAAAATCACTACAGTACTAAAGTCGACTTTCATCACTTGATTCTGAGAACTGACCCAGGACTGAATCTAAGATCCAGTCCTGGAATTCCAAAAGTAATCTAAAAAGTAATCTGTTGCAAATAACTTGAATTTACCATTGAGCTCAATGTATTGTTGTGTTTAAAAATAGAGTTGCCTACTGCAACCTCTTGTAACTGTTTACTAAAATCTACTGCATATTGCAAAAGTATTTATATGAAACATCTACTGTTGAGAAAGTATATTTTACCTCCAAGTGTTGGTTCTAAAATAAAACAAGCATATCTTTTTTATATATAAAGCATTGGCCTAGAGTTCAGTTATTGAGTGTGTGAAACCATTTGCTGACTGAGTGTGTACAACAAATGCTTTACACTGTCCTCTGGTACTGCCTTACTGCTCGACGAAGCTACCACTTCAGAGAGTAAGGTTAAACCTAACTTTGACCTCTGTCAAACCCTGGGGGACTGTGGACTCTGTACACCCTATACCTATTAAGGAACAGTATATACAGAGCCACTTTCTCACAATGCCTTCCCTAGACCGGAAACAAGCTTCCTAGGACCGGTTTCTGGCATTTCAGCCGTCTTCAGCCAGGCTTGCTTGAATCCAGAGGCAAAGTGAACAAGGGACTCACGTCTGAGCATACCCTGCCAACTTATGGTGAACAAAGCGGTACAAATGGGGGTGGTGATGGACGGAGCATCAGAACCAATCAAACACTCACACCCAGTCAACAGATCTGGGTTTGATCCATCACTGTTCTTTAGCCCACTTTGCCACCCCAGTTCAGACAAAGCCATATGCAAATCAGTCTGACCCTGTGCCTCATGGGAACAGTCCAGCCCGAACTGCCAAGCCATGCCTTCTCTGGACCAGAAACAAGCTTCCTAGGACCGGTTTCTGGCATTTCAGCCGTCTTCAGCCAGGCTTGCTTGAATCCAGTGGCAAAGTGAACAAGAGACTCACGTCTGAGCATAACCTGCCAACTTATGGTGAACAAAGCGGTACAAAAGGGGGTGGTGATGGACGGAGCATCAGAACCAATCAAACACTCACACCCAGTCAACAGATCTGGGTTTGATCCATCACTGTTCTTTAGCCCACTCTGCCACCCCAGTTCAGACATGGCCATATGCAAATCAGTCTGACCCTGTGCCTTATGGGAACAGTCCAGCCCGAACTGCTAAGCCATGCCTGTGAGAAAGTGTCATCTTTCTTGCCTGGTATGCCCCCACTTTTTGCTGAATTGCTGAATGTACTTTGGTTGAGTGTGCCCTGGACTCCTGCCAATCAGGTGCCCAGGGCCTATGTTCCTTCCCTAAAACAAACCAAACCCAAATTGGCAAACCTTGGCCACATGTCAGCCCCTGGTAAATGGTACCCTAAGTACCCAAGGCTTTGTGACCCAGGAAGGCCTCTAAGAGCTGCAGCACTCATTGTGCCACTCTTAGAGGCCCTGTACCCTTACACACACACACTGCCTTTGCAGGCTGAGTGTTTGGGTGCAAGACAAAAACAAAGTCGACATGGCACACATCACTGTGTGCCATGCCCATCACATACACTGCCATGGCATACATCAGTCACCCCTCTAGCTGGGTGCCTTATGCCAATGGTGTGGGCATAGGAGCAAGAGCCCTGTGCCCCTACAGTGCCCAGGTCCATCCCTGAGCCCTGTAAGTGCAGTGCTGCAATTTAAAGAGTACATGGTGCTTGGAGCTCGTCAAACACGAGCTCCACAGCACCATGATGGCAACACTAAAGACTGTGAAGTTTGGTATCAAACTTCTCAGCACATTAAACCCACACTGATGCCAGTGTGGGATTTAATGTACCCAGCACCCCAGAGGGCATCTTAGAGGTGCCCCCTCGAACCTAACCTACAAATCCACGTCTGCTCTGAGGCTGCCTAGGCTGCCACCCAGCAGACATGTTGCTGGACCCCTGGGTAGGAGAGCCCCTGCTCTCCTGGTCCTGCAACAATGCACATCCTGGGCGAGGTGCTAAATCCCCTCCCCCAGGATGGGCAGGGGGAAGCTTCAAAGGCATGCCGCCTCTGTGAGTTTCCCCAGGCCCCTGCAACCCCCCACTCTGGCGGGAAGCTTTGGCCGGAAACCCCAAATAAGGACAAGGGATGTGCCAGCCTGCCAACCCCACCCCTCAGGTGGGGGAGGCGAGGTGAAGCACATCTCCGGGCTCTCGCCATCTTGAAGATGGGGAGCCCTAACCTATCAGGACTAGGCTACTGCCCCCCTCCCACAGGAGAGAGGCAGGATAGGGGGTGTACCCACCCCAGGACGAGGACCCATTGGTCCCTGCCCTTCACCTACCTGTAACGCCCCTAAATCTAGTATTTAGGGGCACCCTGAACCTTCCTTCCCCAGATTCCAGATTCAAAACTACAAGAAGAGCAAGAAGAACAAAGACCTGCCCTGCAGCTGCTAAAAAGAGGAAGACACCAACTGCTTTGGCCCCAGCCCTACCTGCCTGTCGACCCTCGAACCTGCTCCTGCTCCAGAGCGGCATCTCTTGTGGCCAGCAACCTCACCAACCCCGGAGGACCTGGCTACCTTTTGGCTCTAAGCCCCTGGGACTCCCATGAGTAGAGGCTCTACTCGCAACCTATTTCTAACCCCTGGCAACAGCCCGGAACCGCGAACCCAGCACACTCTGCACCAGCCGAGCCTGGCCAGTGCCGGAGTGAACAAAGACCCTGAGGACGACCCCACGGCGACTGTGACCCCGAGTCCGGCACCCAAGGACCTCCCTCGACATTCCTGAAGAAACCTGCAGCCTCAGAACCAGGTGCCCCCCCAACCGCGATCAACTGAGGGTAAGATTTCCCGACACCTAAAGGCACCCCTGCACGCGGCGCCCCACGGCCCCCTGTGTCCAACCCCGGGGTACCTACCTATCCTCCAGGTACCCAACTTACCTCTCGAAGTGGTGGTGGCACCTGAAGAGTCCTCGTCCCCAAGCTTGCAGTCTTTTTCCTACCCGGCGATTTTCCATTGACATCCAGTGAGCGCCCGAAGGCTCAAAAGCACTCTGCACCCAGCCGCCCGAGTGGCCCTGGCAGTGAAAACTCTATTCCTTCCTACTTCCCCACTTGCCCTGAGTAAGTGACCAGGAGCCCAGCTCCCACAGCCGCGTGGCTTGCCAGTCAGCAGCCACCAAACAAGGCCCCCCTATCCCTCTCAGGATAACATTGGGCCTAACTCTCTCTGCACCCGTCCGCCCTAGAGCCGCTGAGGGTGAACCAACTGTACCTACCTGACCCTGGAGACCCCTGAGTCTGTGCCCAGAACCTCAATTCTGCCAGTCGAGTACTTACCCTTAAACCGCAAACTCTATTTTCCCCATAGGGTAACATTGACTGGCTTTTTCCTGAAATTTCTTCTAAGTGTGGACTTTTCAAATCTTCAAATATTCACCAAAAATCAGCCGAGTGACAAAAACGAATTTACTCACCTGTTCCTAGGTGAACTCCCAGTGCTGGATCTTGGTGCCCAGCACTGACTCTGAAAAATCTCTACAACTGTACTTACCCTTAACTCAATTTTCTTCCATAGGAAACCAGTGACTGTTTTTCTGTGAAATTTCTTCTAAGTGTCGATTTCTGCAATCTTTAAATATTCTTCAAAAATCGTATAATATCTGAAAACGTAATTGCTTACCTGTTTTGGATAAAGGTCCCAGTACTGAGTCTAGGCACCCAGTACTGGATTACAAAAGTAACGTGAACGTACTGTACCTGTAACCTGCATTTTCTTCCATAGGGAATCATTGATTGTTTTCTCTGAAATATTTTCAAAGTGTCAACTTTTAAAATAGCTAAATATTAGTTAAAAATCACTACAGTACTAAAGTCGACTTTCATCACTTGATTCTGAGAACTGACCCAGGACTGAATCTAAGATCCAGTCCTGGAATTCCAAAAGTAATCTAAAAAGTAATCTGTTGCAAATAACTTGAATTTACCATTGAGCTCAATGTATTGTTGTGTTTAAAAATAGAGTTGCCTACTGCAACCTCTTGTAACTGTTTACTAAAATCTACTGCATATTGCAAAAGTATTTATATGAAACATCTACTGTTGAGAAAGTATATTTTACCTCCAAGTGTTGGTTCTAAAATAAAACAAGCATATCTTTTTTATATATAAAGCATTGGCCTAGAGTTCAGTTATTGAGTGTGTGAAACCATTTGCTGACTGAGTGTGTACAACAAATGCTTTACACTGTCCTCTGGTACTGCCTTACTGCTCGACGAAGCTACCACTTCAGAGAGTAAGGTTAAACCTAACTTTGACCTCTGTCAAACCCTGGGGGACTGTGGACTCTGTACACCCTATACCTATTAAGGAACAGTATATACAGAGCCACTTTCTCACAATGCCTTCCCTAGACCGGAAACAAGCTTCCTAGGACCGGTTTCTGGCATTTCAGCCGTCTTCAGCCAGGCTTGCTTGAATCCAGAGGCAAAGTGAACAAGGGACTCACGTCTGAGCATACCCTGCCAACTTATGGTGAACAAAGCGGTACAAATGGGGGTGGTGATGGACGGAGCATCAGAACCAATCAAACACTCACACCCAGTCAACAGATCTGGGTTTGATCCATCACTGTTCTTTAGCCCACTTTGCCACCCCAGTTCAGACAAAGCCATATGCAAATCAGTCTGACCCTGTGCCTCATGGGAACAGTCCAGCCCGAACTGCCAAGCCATGCCTTCTCTGGACCAGAAACAAGCTTCCTAGGACCGGTTTCTGGCATTTCAGCCGTCTTCAGCCAGGCTTGCTTGAATCCAGTGGCAAAGTGAACAAGAGACTCACGTCTGAGCATAACCTGCCAACTTATGGTGAACAAAGCGGTACAAAAGGGGGTGGTGATGGACGGAGCATCAGAACCAATCAAACACTCACACCCAGTCAACAGATCTGGGTTTGATCCATCACTGTTCTTTAGCCCACTCTGCCACCCCAGTTCAGACATGGCCATATGCAAATCAGTCTGACCCTGTGCCTTATGGGAACAGTCCAGCCCGAACTGCTAAGCCATGCCTGTGAGAAAGTGTCATCTTTCTTGCCTGGTATGCCCCCACTTTTTGCTGAATTGCTGAATGTACTTTGGTTGAGTGTGCCCTGGACTCCTGCCAATCAGGTGCCCAGGGCCTATGTTCCTTCCCTAAAACAAACCAAACCCAAATTGGCAAACCTTGGCCACATGTCAGCCCCTGGTAAATGGTACCCTAAGTACCCAAGGCTTTGTGACCCAGGAAGGCCTCTAAGAGCTGCAGCACTCATTGTGCCACTCTTAGAGGCCCTGTACCCTTACACACACACACTGCCTTTGCAGGCTGAGTGTTTGGGTGCAAGACAAAAACAAAGTCGACATGGCACACATCACTGTGTGCCATGCCCATCACATACACTGCCATGGCATACATCAGTCACCCCTCTAGCTGGGTGCCTTATGCCAATGGTGTGGGCATAGGAGCAAGAGCCCTGTGCCCCTACAGTGCCCAGGTCCATCCCTGAGCCCTGTAAGTGCAGTGCTGCAATTTAAAGAGTACATGGTGCTTGGAGCTCGTCAAACACGAGCTCCACAGCACCATGATGGCAACACTAAAGACTGTGAAGTTTGGTATCAAACTTCTCAGCACATTAAACCCACACTGATGCCAGTGTGGGATTTAATGTACCCAGCACCCCAGAGGGCATCTTAGAGGTGCCCCCTCGAACCTAACCTACAAATCCACGTCTGCTCTGAGGCTGCCTAGGCTGCCACCCAGCAGACATGTTGCTGGACCCCTGGGTAGGAGAGCCCCTGCTCTCCTGGTCCTGCAACAATGCACATTCTGGGCGAGGTGCTAAATCCCCTCCCCCAGGATGGGCAGGGGGAAGCTTCAAAGGCATGCCGCCTCTGTGAGTTTCCCCAGGCCCCTGCAACCCCCCACTCTGGCGGGAAGCTTTGGCCGGAAACCCCAAATAAGGACAAGGGATGTGCCAGCCTGCCAACCCCACCCCTCAGGTGGGGGAGGCGAGGTGAAGCACATCTCCGGGCTCTCGCCATCTTGAAGATGGGGAGCCCTACCCTATCAGGACTAGGCTACTGCCCCCCTCCCACAGGAGAGAGGCAGGATAGGGGGTGTACCCACCCCAGGACGAGGACCCATTGGTCCCTGCCCTTCACCTACCTGTAACGCCCCTAAATCTAGTATTTAGGGGCACCCTGAACCTTCCTTCCCCAGATTCCAGATTCAAAACTACAAGAAGAGCAAGAAGAACAAAGACCTGCCCTGCAGCTGCTAAAAAGAGGAAGACACCAACTGCTTTGGCCCCAGCCCTACCTGCCTGTCGACCCTCGAACCTGCTCCTGCTCCAGAGCGGCATCTCTTGTGGCCAGCAACCTCACCAACCCCGGAGGACCTGGCTACCTTTTGGCTCTAAGCCCCTGGGACTCCCATGAGTAGAGGCTCTACTCGCAACCTATTTCTAACCCCTGGCAACAGCCCGGAACCGCGAACCCAGCACACTCTGCACCAGCCGAGCCTGGCCAGTGCCGGAGTGAACAAAGACCCTGAGGACGACCCCACGGCGACTGTGACCCCGAGTCCGGCACCCAAGGACCTCCCTCGACATTCCTGAAGAAGCCTGCAGCCTCAGAACCAGGTGCCCCCCCAACCGCGATCAACTGAGGGTAAGATTTCCCGACACCTAAAGGCACCCCTGCACGCGGCGCCCCACGGCCCCCTGTGTCCAACCCCGGGGTACCTACCTATCCTCCAGGTACCCAACTTACCTCTCGAAGTGGTGGTGGCACCTGAAGAGTCCTCGTCCCCAAGCTTGCAGTCTTTTTCCTACCCGGCGATTTTCCATTGACATCCAGTGAGCGCCCGAAGGCTCAAAAGCACTCTGCACCCAGCCGCCCGAGTGGCCCTGGCAGTGAAAACTCTATTCCTTCCTACTTCCCCACTTGCCCTGAGTAAGTGACCAGGAGCCCAGCTCCCACAGCCGCGTGGCTTGCCAGTCAGCAGCCACCAAACAAGGCCCCCCTATCCCTCTCAGGATAACATTGGGCCTAACTCTCTCTGCACCCGTCCGCCCTAGAGCCGCTGAGGGTGAACCAACTGTACCTACCTGACCCTGGAGACCCCTGAGTCTGTGCCCAGAACCTCAATTCTGCCAGTCGAGTACTTACCCTTAAACCGCAAACTCTATTTTCCCCATAGGGTAACATTGACTGGCTTTTTCCTGAAATTTCTTCTAAGTGTGGACTTTTCAAATCTTCAAATATTCACCAAAAATCAGCCGAGTGACAAAAACGAATTTACTCACCTGTTCCTAGGTGAACTCCCAGTGCTGGATCTTGGTGCCCAGCACTGACTCTGAAAAATCTCTACAACTGTACTTACCCTTAACTCAATTTTCTTCCATAGGAAACCAGTGACTGTTTTTCTGTGAAATTTCTTCTAAGTGTCGATTTCTGCAATCTTTAAATATTCTTCAAAAATCGTATAATATCTGAAAACGTAATTGCTTACCTGTTTTGGATAAAGGTCCCAGTACTGAGTCTAGGCACCCAGTACTGGATTACAAAAGTAACGTGAACGTACTGTACCTGTAACCTGCATTTTCTTCCATAGGGAATCATTGATTGTTTTCTCTGAAATATTTTCAAAGTGTCAACTTTTAAAATAGCTAAATATTAGTTAAAAATCACTACAGTACTAAAGTCGACTTTCATCACTTGATTCTGAGAACTGACCCAGGACTGAATCTAAGATCCAGTCCTGGAATTCCAAAAGTAATCTAAAAAGTAATCTGTTGCAAATAACTTGAATTTACCATTGAGCTCAATGTATTGTTGTGTTTAAAAATAGAGTTGCCTACTGCAAACTCTTGTAACTGTTTACTAAAATCTACTGCATATTGCAAAAGTATTTATATGAAACATCTACTGTTGAGAAAGTATATTTTACCACCAAGTGTTGGTTCTAAAATAAAACAAGCATATCTTTTTTATATATAAAGCATTGGCCTAGAGTTCAGTTATTGAGTGTGTGAAACCATTTGCTGACTGAGTGTGTACAACAAATGCTTTACACTGTCCTCTGGTACTGCCTTACTGCTTGACCAAGCTACCACTTCAGAGAGTAAGGTTAAACCTAACTTTGACCTCTGTCAAACCCTGGGGGACTGTGGACTCTGTACACCCTATACCTATTAAGGAACAGTATATACAGAGCCACTTTCTCACAATGCCTTCCCTAGACCGGAAACAAGCTTCCTAGGACCGGTTTCTGGCATTTCAGCCGTCTTCAGCCAGGCTTGCTTGAATCCAGTGGCAAAGTGAGCAAGGGACTCACGTCTGAGCATACCCTACCAACTTATGGCGAACAAAGCGGTACAAAAGAGGGTGGTGATGGACGGAGCATCAGAACCAATCAAACACTCACACCCAATCAACAGATCTAGGTTTGATCCATAACCGTCTTTTAGCCCACTCTGCCACCCCAGTTCAGACATGGCCATATGCAAATCAGTCTGACCCTGTGCCTCATGGGAACAGTCCAGCCCGAACTGCCAAGCCATGCCTTCTCTGGACCAGAAACAAGCTTCCTAGGACCGGTTTCTGGCATTTCAGCAGTCTTCAGCCAGGCTTGCTTGAATCCAGAGGCAAAGTGAACAAGGGACTCACGTCTGAGCATACCCTGCCAACTTATGGTGAACAAAGCGGTACAAAAGGGGGTGGTGATGGATGGAGCATCAGAACCAATCAAACACTCACACCCAGTCAACAGATCTGGGTTTGATCCATCACTGTTCTTTAGCCCACTCTGCCACCCCAGTTCAGACATGGCCATATGCAAATCAGTCTGACCCTGTGCCTCATGGGAACAGTCCAGCCCGAACTACCAAGCCATGCCTTCCCTGGACCAGAAACAAGCTTTCTAGGACCGGTTTCTGGCATTTCAGCCGTCTTCAGTCAGGCTTGCTTGAATCCAGAGGCAAAGTGAACAAGGGACTCACGTCTGAGCATACCCTGCCAACTTATGGTGAACAAAGCGGTACAAAAGGGGGTGGTGATGGACGGAGCATCAGAACCAATCAAACACTCACACCCAGTCAACAGATCTGGGTTTGATCCATCACTGTTCTTTAGCCCACTTTGCCACCCCAGTTCAGACAAGGCCATATGCAAATCAGTCTGACCCTGTGCCTCATGGGAACAGTCCAGCCCAAACTGCCAAGCCATGCCTTCTCTGGACCAGAAACAAGCTTCCTAGGACCGGTTTCTGGCATTTCAGCCGTCTTCAGCCAGGCTTGCTTGAATCCAGTGGCAAAGTGAACAAGAGACTCACGTCTGAGCATAACCTGCCAACTTATGGTGAACAAAGCGGTACAAAAGGGGGTGGTGATGGACGGAGCATCAGAACCAATCAAACACTCACACCCAGTCAACAGATCTGGGTTTGATCCATCACTGTTCTTTAGCCCACTCTGCCACCCCAGTTCAGACATGGCCATATGCAAATCAGTCTGACCCTGTGCCTCATGGGAACAGTCCAGCCCGAACTGCTAAGCCATGCCTGTGAGAAAGTGTCATCTTTCTTGCCTGGTATGCCCCCACTTTTTGCTGAATTGCTGAATGTACTTTGGTTGAGTGTGCCCTGGACTCCTGCCAATCAGGTGCCCAGGGCCTATGTTCCTTCCCTAAAACAAACCAAACCCAAATTGGCAAACCTTGGCCACATGTCAGCCCCTGGTAAATGGTACCCTAAGTACCCAGGGCTTTGTGACCCAGGAAGGCCTCTAAGAGCTGCAGCACTCATTGTGCCACTCTTAGAGGCCCTGTACCCTTACACACACACACTGCCTTTGCAGGCTGAGTGTTTGGGTGCAAGACAAAAACAAAGTCGACATGGCACACATCACTGTGTGCCATGCCCATCACATACACTGCCATGGCATACATCAGTCACCCCTCTAGCTGGGTGCCTTATGCCAATGGTGTGGGCATAGGAGCAAGAGCCCTGTGCCCCTACAGTGCCCAGGTCCATCCCTGAGCCCTGTAAGTGCAGTGCTGCCATTTAAAGAGTACATGGTGCTTGGAGCTCGTCAAACACGAGCTCCACAGCACCATAATGGCAACACTAAAGACTGTGAAGTTTGGTATCAAACTTCTCAGCACATTAAACCCACACTGATGCCAGTGTGGGATTTAATGTACCCAGCACCCCAGAGGGCATCTTAGAGGTGCCCCCTCGAACCTAACCTACAAATCCACGTCTGCTCTGAGGCTGCCTAGGCTGCCACCCAGCAGACATGTTGCTGGACCCCTGGGTAGGAGAGCCCCTGCTCTCCTGGTCCTGCAACAATGCACATCCTGGGCGAGGTGCTAAATCCCCTCCCCCAGGATGGGCAGGGGGAAGCTTCAAAGGCATGCCGCCTCTGTGAGTTTCCCCAGGCCCCTGCAACCCCCCACTCTGGCGGGAAGCTTTGGCCGGAAACCCCAAATAAGGACAAGGGATGTGCCAGCCTGCCAACCCCACCCCTCAGGTGGGGGAGGCGAGGTGAAGCACATCTCCGGGCTCTCGCCATCTTGAAGATGGGGAGCCCTACCCTATCAGGACCAGGCTACTGCCCCCCTCCCACAGGAGAGAGGCAGGATAGGGGGTGTACCCACCCCAGGACGAGGACCCATTGGTCCCTGCCCTTCACCTACCTGTAACGCCCCTAAATCTAGTATTTAGGGGCACCCTGAACCTTCCTTCCCCAGATTCCAGATTCAAAACTACAAGAAGAGCAAGAAGAACAAAGACCTGCCCTGCAGCTGCTAAAAAGAGGAAGACACCAACTGCTTTGGCCCCAGCCCTACCTGCCTGTCGACCCTCGAACCTGCTCCTGCTCCAGAGCGGCATCTCTTGTGGCCAGCAACCTCACCAACCCCGGAGGACCTGGCTACCTTTTGGCTCTAAGCCCCTGGGACTCCCATGAGTAGAGGCTCTACTCGCAACCTATTTCTAACCCCTGGCAACAGCCCGGAACCGCGAACCCAGCACACTCTGCACCAGCCGAGCCTGGCCAGTGCCGGAGTGAACAAAGACCCTGAGGACGACCCCACGGCGACTGTGACCCCGAGTCCGGCACCCAAGGACCTCCCTCGACATTCCTGAAGAAGCCTGCAGCCTCAGAACCAGGTGCCCCCCCAACCGCGATCAACTGAGGGTAAGATTTCCCGACACCTAAAGGCACCCCTGCACGCGGCGCCCCACGGCCCCCTGTGTCCAACCCCGGGGTACCTACCTATCCTCCAGGTACCCAACTTACCTCTCGAAGTGGTGGTGGCACCTGAAGAGTCCTCGTCCCCAAGCTTGCAGTCTTTTTCCTACCCGGCGATTTTCCATTGACATCCAGTGAGCGCCCGAAGGCTCAAAAGCACTCTGCACCCAGCCGCCCGAGTGGCCCTGGCAGTGAAAACTCTATTCCTTCCTACTTCCCCACTTGCCCTGAGTAAGTGACCAGGAGCCCAGCTCCCACAGCCGCGTGGCTTGCCAGTCAGCAGCCACCAAACAAGGCCCCCCTATCCCTCTCAGGATAACATTGGGCCTAACTCTCTCTGCACCCGTCCGCCCTAGAGCCGCTGAGGGTGAACCAACTGTACCTACCTGACCCTGGAGACCCCTGAGTCTGTGCCCAGAACCTCAATTCTGCCAGTCGAGTACTTACCCTTAAACCGCAAACTCTATTTTCCCCATAGGGTAACATTGACTGGCTTTTTCCTGAAATTTCTTCTAAGTGTGGACTTTTCAAATCTTCAAATATTCACCAAAAATCAGCCGAGTGACAAAAACGAATTTACTCACCTGTTCCTAGGTGAACTCCCAGTGCTGGATCTTGGTGCCCAGCACTGACTCTGAAAAATCTCTACAACTGTACTTACCCTTAACTCAATTTTCTTCCGTAGGAAACCAGTGACTGTTTTTCTGTGAAATTTCTTCTAAGTGTCGATTTCTGCAATCTTTAAATATTCTTCAAAAATCGTATAATATCTGAAAACGTAATTGCTTACCTGTTTTGGATAAAGGTCCCAGTACTGAGTCTAGGCACCCAGTACTGGATTACAAAAGTAACGTGAACGTACTGTACCTGTAACCTGCATTTTCTTCCATAGGGAATCATTGATTGTTTTCTCTGAAATATTTTCAAAGTGTCAACTTTTAAAATAGCTAAATATTAGTTAAAAATCACTACAGTACTAAAGTCGACTTTCATCACTTGATTCTGAGAACTGACCCAGGACTGAATCTAAGATCCAGTCCTGGAATTCCAAAAGTAATCTAAAAAGTAATCTGTTGCAAATAACTTGAATTTACCATTGAGCTCAATGTATTGTTGTGTTTAAAAATAGAGTTGCCTACTGCAAACTCTTGTAACTGTTTACTAAAATCTACTGCATATTGCAAAAGTATTTATATGAAACATCTACTGTTGAGAAAGTATATTTTACCACCAAGTGTTGGTTCTAAAATAAAACAAGCATATCTTTTTTATATATAAAGCATTGGCCTAGAGTTCAGTTATTGAGTGTGTGAAACCATTTGCTGACTGAGTGTGTACAACAAATGCTTTACACTGTCCTCTGGTACTGCCTTACTGCTTGACCAAGCTACCACTTCAGAGAGTAAGGTTAAACCTAACTTTGACCTCTGTCAAACCCTGGGGGACTGTGGACTCTGTACACCCTATACCTATTAAGGAACAGTATATACAGAGCCACTTTCTCACAATGCCTTCCCTAGACCGGAAACAAGCTTCCTAGGACCGGTTTCTGGCATTTCAGCCGTCTTCAGCCAGGCTTGCTTGAATCCAGTGGCAAAGTGAGCAAGGGACTCACGTCTGAGCATACCCTACCAACTTATGGCGAACAAAGCGGTACAAAAGAGGGTGGTGATGGACGGAGCATCAGAACCAATCAAACACTCACACCCAATCAACAGATCTAGGTTTGATCCATAACCGTCTTTTAGCCCACTCTGCCACCCCAGTTCAGACATGGCCATATGCAAATCAGTCTGACCCTGTGCCTCATGGGAACAGTCCAGCCCGAACTGCCAAGCCATGCCTTCTCTGGACCAGAAACAAGCTTCCTAGGACCGGTTTCTGGCATTTCAGCAGTCTTCAGCCAGGCTTGCTTGAATCCAGAGGCAAAGTGAACAAGGGACTCACGTCTGAGCATACCCTGCCAACTTATGGTGAACAAAGCGGTACAAAAGGGGGTGGTGATGGATGGAGCATCAGAACCAATCAAACACTCACACCCAGTCAACAGATCTGGGTTTGATCCATCACTGTTCTTTAGCCCACTCTGCCACCCCAGTTCAGACATGGCCATATGCAAATCAGTCTGATCCTGTGCCTCATGGGAACAGTCCAGCCCGAACTACCAAGCCATGCCTTCCCTGGACCAGAAACAAGCTTTCTAGGACCGGTTTCTGGCATTTCAGCCGTCTTCAGCCAGGCTTGCTTGAATCCAGAGGCAAAGTGAACAAGGGACTCACGTCTGAGCATACCCTGCCAACTTATGGTGAACAAAGCGGTACAAAAGGGGGTGGTGATGGACGGAGCATCAGAACCAATCAAACACTCACACCCAGTCAACAGATCTGGGATTGATCCATCACTGTTCTTTAGCCCACTTTGCCACCCCAGTTCAGACAAGGCCATATGCAAATCAGTCTGACCCTGTGCCTCATGGGAACAGTCCAGCCCAAACTGCCAAGCCATGCCTTCTCTGGACCAGAAACAAGCTTCCTAGGACCGGTTTCTGGCATTTCAGCCGTCTTCAGCCAGGCTTGCTTGAATCCAGTGGCAAAGTGAACAAGAGACTCACGTCTGAGCATAACCTGCCAACTTATGGTGAACAAAGCGGTACAAAAGGGGGTGGTGATGGACGGAGCATCAGAACCAATCAAACACTCACACCCAGTCAACAGATCTGGGTTTGATCCATCACTGTTCTTTAGCCCACTCTGCCACCCCAGTTCAGACATGGCCATATGCAAATCAGTCTGACCCTGTGCCTCATGGGAACAGTCCAGCCCGAACTGCTAAGCCATGCCTGTGAGAAAGTGTCATCTTTCTTGCCTGGTATGCCCCCACTTTTTGCTGAATTGCTGAATGTACTTTGGTTGAGTGTGCCCTGGACTCCTGCCAATCAGGTGCCCAGGGCCTATGTTCCTTCCCTAAAACAAACCAAACCCAAATTGGCAAACCTTGGCCACATGTCAGCCCCTGGTAAATGGTACCCTAAGTACCCAGGGCTTTGTGACCCAGGAAGGCCTCTAAGAGCTGCAGCACTCATTGTGCCACTCTTAGAGGCCCTGTACCCTTACACACACACACTGCCTTTGCAGGCTGAGTGTTTGGGTGCAAGACAAAAACAAAGTCGACATGGCACACATCACTGTGTGCCATGCCCATCACATACACTGCCATGGCATACATCAGTCACCCCTCTAGCTGGGTGCCTTATGCCAATGGTGTGGGCATAGGAGCAAGAGCCCTGTGCCCCTACAGTGCCCAGGTCCATCCCTGAGCCCTGTAAGTGCAGTGCTGCCATTTAAAGAGTACATGGTGCTTGGAGCTCGTCAAACACGAGCTCCACAGCACCATAATGGCAACACTAAAGACTGTGAAGTTTGGTATCAAACTTCTCAGCACATTAAACCCACACTGATGCCAGTGTGGGATTTAATGTACCCAGCACCCCAGAGGGCATCTTAGAGGTGCCCCCTCGAACCTAACCTACAAATCCACGTCTGCTCTGAGGCTGCCTAGGCTGCCACCCAGCAGACATGTTGCTGGACCCCTGGGTAGGAGAGCCCCTGCTCTCCTGGTCCTGCAACAATGCACATCCTGGGCGAGGTGCTAAATCCCCTCCCCCAGGATGGGCAGGGGGAAGCTTCAAAGGCATGCCCCCTCTGTGAGTTTCCCCAGGCCCCTGCAACCCCCCACTCTGGCGGGAAGCTTTGGCCGGAAACCCCAAATAAGGACAAGGGATGTGCCAGCCTGCCAACCCCACCCCTCAGGTGGGGGAGGCGAGGTGAAGCACATCTCCGGGCTCTCGCCATCTTGAAGATGGGGAGCCCTACCCTATCAGGACCAGGCTACTGCCCCCCTTCCACAGGAGAGAGGCAGGATAGGGGGTGTACCCACCCCAGGACGAGGACCCATTGGTCCCTGCCCTTCACCTACCTGTAACGCCCCTAAATCTAGTATTTAGGGGCACCCTGAACCTTCCTTCCCCAGATTCCAGATTCAAAACTACAAGAAGAGCAAGAAGAACAAAGACCTGCCCTGCAGCTGCTAAAAAGAGGAAGACACCAACTGCTTTGGCCCCAGCCCTACCTGCCTGTCGACCCTCGAACCTGCTCCTGCTCCAGAGCGGCATCTCTTGTGGCCAGCAACCTCACCAACCCCGGAGGACCTGGCTACCTTTTGTCTCTAAGCCCCTGGGACTCCCATGAGTAGAGGCTCTACTCGCAACCTATTTCTAACCCCTGGCAACAGCCCGGAACCGCGAACCCAGCACACTCTGCACCAGCCGAGCCTGGCCAGTGCCAGAGTGAACAAAGACCCTGAGGACGACCCCACGGCGACTGTGACCCCGAGTCCGGCACCCAAGGACCTCCCTCGACATTCCTGAAGAAGCCTGCAGCCTCAGAACCAGGTGCCCCCCCAACCGCGATCAACTGAGGGTAAGATTTCCCGACACCTAAAGGCACCCCTGCACGCGGCGCCCCACGGCCCCCTGTGTCCAAACCCGGGGTACCTACCTATCCTCCAGGTACCCAACTTACCTCTCGAAGTGGTGGTGGCACCTGAAGAGTCCTCGTCCCCAAGCTTGCAGTCTTTTTCCTACCCGGCGATTTCCCATTGACATCCATTGAGCGCCCGAAGGCTCAAAAGTACTCTGCACCCAGCCGCCCGAGTGGCCCTGGCAGTGAAAACTCTATTCCTTCCTACTTCCCCACTTGCCCTGAGTAAGTGACCAGGAGCCCAGCTCCCACAGCCGCGTGGCTTGCCAGTCAGCAGCCACCAAACAAGGCCCCCCTATCCCTCTCAGGATAACATTGGGCCTAACTCTCTCTGCACCCGTCCGCCCTAGAGCCGCTGAGGGTGAACCAACTGTACCTACCTGACCCTGGAGACCCCTGAGTCTGTGCCCAGAACCTCAATTCTGCCAGTCGAGTACTTACCCTTAAACCGCAAACTCTATTTTCCCCATAGGGTAACATTGACTGGCTTTTTCCTGAAATTTCTTCTAAGTGTGGACTTTTCAAATCTTCAAATATTCACCAAAAATCAGCCGAGTGACAAAAACGAATTTACTCACCTGTTCCTAGGTGAACTCCCAGTGCTGGATCTTGGTGCCCAGCACTGACTCTGAAAAATCTCTACAACTGTACTTACCCTTAACTCAATTTTCTTCCATAGGAAACCAGTGACTGTTTTTCTGTGAAATTTCTTCTAAGTGTCGATTTCTGCAATCTTTAAATATTCTTCAAAAATCGTATAATATCTGAAAACGTAATTGCTTACCTGTTTTGGATAAAGGTCCCAGTACTGAGTCTAGGCACCCAGTACTGGATTACAAAAGTAACGTGAACGTACTGTACCTGTAACCTGCATTTTCTTCCATAGGGAATCATTGATTGTTTTCTCTGAAATATTTTCAAAGTGTCAACTTTTAAAATAGCTAAATATTAGTTAAAAATCACTACAGTACTAAAGTCGACTTTCATCACTTGATTCTGAGAACTGACCCAGGACTGAATCTAAGATCCAGTCCTGGAATTCCAAAAGTAATCTAAAAAGTAATCTGTTGCAAATAACTTGAATTTACCATTGAGCTCAATGTATTGTTGTGTTTAAAAATAGAGTTGCCTACTGCAACCTCTTGTAACTGTTTACTAAAATCTACTGCATATTGCAAAAGTATTTATATGAAACATCTACTGTTGAGAAAGTATATTTTACCTCCAAGTGTTGGTTCTAAAATAAAACAAGCATATCTTTTTTATATATAAAGCATTGGCCTAGAGTTCAGTTATTGAGTGTGTGAAACCATTTGCTGACTGAGTGTGTACAACAAATGCTTTACACTGTCCTCTGGTACTGCCTTACTGCTCGACCAAGCTACCACTTCAGAGAGTAAGGTTAAACCTAACTTTTACCTCTGTCAAACCCTGGGGGACTGTGGACTCTGTACACCCTATACCTATTAAGGAACAGTATATACAGAGCCACTTTCTCACAATGCCTTCCCTAGACCGGAAACAAGCTTCCTAGGACCGGTTTCTGGCATTTCAGCCGTCTTCAGCCAGGCTTGCTTGAATCCAGTGGCAAAGTGAGCAAGGGACTCACGTCTGAGCATACCCTACCAACTTATGGCGAACAAAGCGGTACAAAAGAGGGTGGTGATGGACGGAGCATCAGAACCAATCAAACACTCACACCCAATCAACAGATCTAGGTTTGATCCATAACCGTCTTTTAGCCCACTCTGCCACCCCAGTTCAGACATGGCCATATGCAAATCAGTCTGACCCTGTGCCTCATGGGAACAGTCCAGCCCGAACTGCCAAGCCATGCCTTCTCTGGACCAGAAACAAGCTTCCTAGGACCGGTTTCTGGCATTTCAGCAGTCTTCAGCCAGGCTTGCTTGAATCCAGAGGCAAAGTGAACAAGGGACTCACGTCTGAGCATACCCTGCCAACTTATGGTGAACAAAGCGGTACAAAAGGGGGTGGTGATGGATGGAGCATCAGAACCAATCAAACACTCACACCCAGTCAACAGATCTGGGTTTGATCCATCACTGTTCTTTAGCCCACTCTGCCACCCCAGTTCAGACATGGCCATATGCAAATCAGTCTGACCCTGTGCCTCATGGGAACAGTCCAGCCCGAACTACCAAGCCATGCCTTCCCTGGACCAGAAACAAGCTTTCTAGGACCGGTTTCTGGCATTTCAGCCGTCTTCAGCCAGGCTTGCTTGAATCCAGAGGCAAAGTGAACAAGGGACTCACGTCTGAGCATACCCTGCCAACTTATGGTGAACAAAGCGGTACAAAAGGGGGTGGTGATGGACGGAGCATCAGAACCAATCAAACACTCACACCCAGTCAACAGATCTGGGTTTGATCCATCACTGTTCTTTAGCCCACTTTGCCACCCCAGTTCAGACAAGGCCATATGCAAATCAGTCTGACCCTGTGCCTCATGGGAACAGTCCAGCCCAAACTGCCAAGCCATGCCTTCTCTGGACCAGAAACAAGCTTCCTAGGACCGGTTTCTGGCATTTCAGCCGTCTTCAGCCAGGCTTGCTTGAATCCAGTGGCAAAGTGAACAAGAGACTCACGTCTGAGCATAACCTGCCAACTTATGGTGAACAAAGCGGTACAAAAGGGGGTGGTGATGGACGGAGCATCAGAACCAATCAAACACTCACACCCAGTCAACAGATCTGGGTTTGATCCATCACTGTTCTTTAGCCCACTCTGCCACCCCAGTTCAGACATGGCCATATGCAAATCAGTCTGACCCTGTGCCTCATGGGAACAGTCCAGCCCGAACTGCTAAGCCATGCCTGTGAGAAAGTGTCATCTTTCTTGCCTGGTATGCCCCCACTTTTTGCTGAATTGCTGAATGTACTTTGGTTGAGTGTGCCCTGGACTCCTGCCAATCAGGTGCCCAGGGCCTATGTTCCTTCCCTAAAACAAACCAAACCCAAATTGGCAAACCTTGGCCACATGTCAGCCCCTGGTAAATGGTACCCTAAGTACCCAGGGCTTTGTGACCCAGGAAGGCCTCTAAGAGCTGCAGCACTCATTGTGCCACTCTTAGAGGCCCTGTACCCTTACACACACACACTGCCTTTGCAGGCTGAGTGTTTGGGTGCAAGACAAAAACAAAGTCGACATGGCACACATCACTGTGTGCCATGCCCATCACATACACTGCCATGGCATACATCAGTCACCCCTCTAGCTGGGTGCCTTATGCCAATGGTGTGGGCATAGGAGCAAGAGCCCTGTGCCCCTACAGTGCCCAGGTCCATCCCTGAGCCCTGTAAGTGCAGTGCTGCCATTTAAAGAGTACATGGTGCTTGGAGCTCGTCAAACACGAGCTCCACAGCACCATAATGGCAACACTAAAGACTGTGAAGTTTGGTATCAAACTTCTCAGCACATTAAACCCACACTGATGCCAGTGTGGGATTTAATGTACCCAGCACCCCAGAGGGCATCTTAGAGGTGCCCCCTCGAACCTAACCTACAAATCCACGTCTGCTCTGAGGCTGCCTAGGCTGCCACCCAGCAGACATGTTGCTGGACCCCTGGGTAGGAGAGCCCCTGCTCTCCTGGTCCTGCAACAATGCACATCCTGGGCGAGGTGCTAAATCCCCTCCCCCAGGATGGGCAGGGGGAAGCTTCAAAGGCATGCCGCCTCTGTGAGTTTCCCCAGGCCCCTGCAACCCCCCACTCTGGTGGGAAGCTTTGGCCGGAAACCCCAAATAAGGACAAGGGATGTGCCAGCCTGCCAACCCCACCCCTCAGGTGGGGGAGGCGAGGTGAAGCACATCTCCGGGCTCTCGCCATCTTGAAGATGGGGAGCCCTACCCTATCAGGACCAGGCTACTGCCCCCCTCCCACAGGAGAGAGGCAGGATAGGGGGTGTACCCACCCCAGGACGAGGACCCATTGGTCCCTGCCCTTCACCTACCTGTAACGCCCCTAAATCTAGTATTTAGGGGCACCCTGAACCTTCCTTCCCCAGATTCCAGATTCAAAACTACAAGAAGAGCAAGAAGAACAAAGACCTGCCCTGCAGCTGCTAAAAAGAGGAAGACACCAACTGCTTTGGCCCCAGCCCTACCTGCCTGTCGACCCTCGAACCTGCTCCTGCTCCAGAGCGGCATCTCTTGTGGCCAGCAACCTCACCAACCCCGGAGGACCTGGCTACCTTTTGGCTCTAAGCCCCTGGGACTCCCATGAGTAGAGGCTCTACTCGCAACCTATTTCTAACCCCTGGCAGCAGCCCGGAACCGCGAACCCAGCACACTCTGCACCAGCCGAGCCTGGCCAGTGCCGGAGTGAACAAAGACCCTGAGGACGACCCCACGGCGACTATGACCCCGAGTCCGGCACCCAAGGACCTCCCTCGACATTCCTGAAGAAGCCTGCAGCCTCAGAACCAGGTGCCCCCCCAACCGCGATCAACTGAGGGTAAGATTTCCCGACACCTAAAGGCACCCCTGCACGCGGCGCCCCACGGCCCCCTGTGTCCAACCCCGGGGTACCTACCTATCCTCCAGGTACCCAACTTACCTCTCGAAGTGGTGGTGGCACCTGAAGAGTCCTCGTCCCCAAGCTTGGAGTCTTTTTCCTACCCGGCGATTTCCCATTGACATCCAGTGAGCGCCCGAAGGCTCAAAAGCACTCTGCACCCAGCCGCCCGAGTGGCCCTGGCAGTGAAAACTCTATTCCTTCCTACTTCCCCACTTGCCCTGAGTAAGTGACCAGGAGCCCAGCTCCCACAGCCGCGTGGCTTGCCAGTCAGCAGCCACCAAACAAGGCCCCCCTATCCCTCTCAGGATAACATTGGGCCTAACTCTCTCTGCACCCGTCCGCCCTAGAGCCACTGAGGGTGAACCAACTGTACCTACCTGACCCTGGAGACCCCTGAGTCTGTGCCCAGAACCTCAATTCTGCCAGTCGAGTACTGACCCTTAAACCGCAAACTCTATTTTCCCCATAGGGTAACATTGACTGGCTTTTTCCTGAAATTTCTTCTAAGTGTGGACTTTTCAAATCTTCAAATATTCACCAAAAATCAGCCGAGTGACAAAAACGAATTTACTCACCTGTTCCTAGGTGAACTCCCAGTGCTGGATCTTGGTGCCCAGCACTGACTCTGAAAAATCTCTACAACTGTACTTACCCTTAACTCAATTTTCTTCCATAGGAAACCAGTGACTGTTTTTCTGTGAAATTTCTTCTAAGTGTCGATTTCTGCAATCTTTAAATATTCTTCAAAAATCGTATAATATCTGAAAACGTAATTGCTTACCTGTTTTGGATAAAGGTCCCAGTACTGAGTCTAGGCACCCAGTACTGGATTACAAAAGTAACGTGAACGTACTGTACCTGTAACCTGCATTTTCTTCCATAGGGAATCATTGATTGTTTTCTCTGAAATATTTTCAAAGTGTCAACTTTTAAAATAGCTAAATATTAGTTAAAAATCACTACAGTACTAAAGTCGACTTTCATCACTTGATTCTGAGAACTGACCCAGGACTGAATCTAAGATCCAGTCCTGGAATTCCAAAAGTAATCTAAAAAGTAATCTGTTGCAAATAACTTGAATTTACCATTGAGCTCAATGTATTGTTGTGTTTAAAAATAGAGTTGCCTACTGCAACCTCTTGTAACTGTTTACTAAAATCTACTGCATATTGCAAAAGTATTTATATGAAACATCTACTGTTGAGAAAGTATATTTTACCTCCAAGTGTTGGTTCTAAAATAAAACAAGCATATCTTTTTTATATATAAAGCATTGGCCTAGAGTTCAGTTATTGAGTGTGTGAAACCATTTGCTGACTGAGTGTGTACAACAAATGCTTTACACTGTCCTCTGGTACTGCCTTACTGCTTGACCAAGCTACCACTTCAGAGAGTAAGGTTAAACCTAACTTTGACCTCTGTCAAACCCTGGGGGACTGTGGACTCTGTACACCCTATACCTATTAAGGAACAGTATATACAGAGCCACTTTCTCACAATGCCTTCCCTAGACCGGAAACAAGCTTCCTAGGACCGGTTTCCGGCATTTCAGCCGTTTTCAGCCAGGCTTGCTTGAATCCAGTGGCAAAGTGAGCAAGGGACTCACGTCTGAGCATACCCTACCAACTTATGGCGAACAAAGCGGTACAAAAGCGGGTGGTGATGGACGGAGCATCAGAACCAATCAAACACTCACACCCAATCAACAGATCTAGGTTTGATCCATAACCGTCTTTTAGCCCACTCTGCCACCCCAGTTCAGACATGGCCATATGCAAATCAGTCTGACCCTGTGCCTCATGGGAACAGTCCAGCCCGAACTGCCAAGCCATGCCTTCTCTGGACCAGAAACAAGCTTCCTAGGACCGGTTTCTGGCATTTCAGCAGTCTTCAGCCAGGCTTGCTTGAATCCAGAGGCAAAGTGAACAAGGGACTCACGTCTGAGCATACCCTGCCAACTTATGGTGAACAAAGCGGTACAAAAGGGGGTGGTGATGGATGGAGCATCAGAACCAATCAAACACTCACACCCAGTCAACAGATCTGGGTTTGATCCATCACTGTTCTTTAGCCCACTCTGCCACCCCAGTTCAGACATGGCCATATGCAAATCAGTCTGACCCTGTGCCTCATGGGAACAGTCCAGCCCGAACTACCAAGCCATGCCTTCCCTGGACCAGAAACAAGCTTTCTAGGACCGGTTTCTGGCATTTCAGCCGTCTTCAGCCAGGCTTGCTTGAATCCAGAGGCAAAGTGAACAAGGGACTCACGTCTGAGCATACCCTGCCAACTTATGGTGAACAAAGCCGTACAAAAGGGGGTGGTGATGGACGGAGCATCAGAACCAATCAAACACTCACACCCAGTCAACAGATCTGGGTTTGATCCATCACTGTTCTTTAGCCCACTTTGCCACCCCAGTTCAGACAAGGCCATATGCAAATCAGTCTGACCCTGTGCCTCATGGGAACAGTCCAGCCGAACTGCCAAGCCATGCCTTCTCTGGACCAGAAACAAGCTTCCTAGGACCGGTTTCTGGCATTTCAGCCGTCTTCAGCCAGGCTTGCTTGAATCCAGTGGCAAAGTGAACAAGAGACTCACGTCTGAGCATAACCTGCCAACTTATGGTGAACAAAGCGGTACAAAAGGGGGTGGTGATGGACGGAGCATCAGAACCAATCAAACACTCACACCCAGTCAACAGATCTGGGTTTGATCCATCACTGTTCTTTAGCCCACTCTGCCACCCCAGTTCAGACATGGCCATATGCAAATCAGTCTGACCCTGTGCCTCATGGGAACAGTCCAGCCCGAACTGCTAAGCCATGCCTGTGAGAAAGTGTCATCTTTCTTGCCTGGTATGCCCCCACTTTTTGCTGAATTGCTGAATGTACTTTGGTTGAGTGTGCCCTGGACTCCTGCCAATCAGGTGCCCAGGGCCTATGTTCCTTCCCTAAAACAAACCAAACCCAAATTGGCAAACCTTGGCCACATGTCAGCCCCTGGTAAATGGTACCCTAAGTACCCAGGGCTTTGTGACCCAGGAAGGCCTCTAAGAGCTGCAGCACTCATTGTGCCACTCTTAGAGGCCCTGTACACTTACACACACACACTGCCTTTGCAGGCTGAGTGTTTGGGTGCAAGACAAAAACAAAGTCGACATGGCACACATCACTGTGTGCCATGCCCATCACATACACTGCCATGGCATACATCAGTCACCCCTCTAGCTGGGTGCCTTATGCCAATGGTGTGGGCATAGGAGCAAGAGCCCTGTGCCCCTACAGTGCCCAGGTCCATCCCTGAGCCCTGTAAGTGCAGTGCTGCCATTTAAAGAGTACATGGTGCTTGGAGCTCGTCAAACACGAGCTCCACAGCACCATAATGGCAACACTAAAGACTGTGAAGTTTGGTATCAAACTTCTCAGCACATTAAACCCACACTGATGCCAGTGTGGGATTTAATGTACCCAGCACCCCAGAGGGCATCTTAGAGGTGCCCCCTCGAACCTAACCTACAAATCCACGTCTGCTCTGAGGCTGCCTAGGCTGCCACCCAGCAGACATGTTGCTGGACCCCTGGGTAGGAGAGCCCCTGCTCTCCTGGTCCTGCAACAATGCACATCCTGGGCGAGGTGCTAAATCCCCTCCCCCAGGATGGGCAGGGGGAAGCTTCAAAGGCATGCCCCCTCTGTGAGTTTCCCCAGGCCCCTGCAACCCCCCACTCTGGCGGGAAGCTTTGGCCGGAAACCCCAAATAAGGACAAGGGATGTGCCAGCCTGCCAACCCCACCCCTCAGGTGGGGGAGGCGAGGTGAAGCACATCTCCGGGCTCTCGCCATCTTGAAGATGGGGAGCCCTACCCTATCAGGACCAGGCTACTGCCCCCCTTCCACAGGAGAGAGGCAGGATAGGGGGTGTACCCACCCCAGGACGAGGACCCATTGGTCCCTGCCCTTCACCTACCTGTAACGCCCCTAAATCTAGTATTTAGGGGCACCCTGAACCTTCCTTCCCCAGATTCCAGATTCAAAACTACAAGAAGAGCAAGAAGAACAAAGACCTGCCCTGCAGCTGCTAAAAAGAGGAAGACACCAACTGCTTTGGCCCCAGCCCTACCTGCCTGTCGACCCTCGAACCTGCTCCTGCTCCAGAGCGGCATCTCTTGTGGCCAGCAACCTCACCAACCCCGGAGGACCTGGCTACCTTTTGGCTCTAAGCCCCTGGGACTCCCATGAGTAGAGGCTCTACTCGCAACCTATTTCTAACCCCTGGCAACAGCCCGGAACCGCGAACCCAGCACACTCTGCACCAGCCGAGCCTGGCCAGTGCCAGAGTGAACAAAGACCCTGAGGACGACCCCACGGCGACTGTGACCCCGAGTCCGGCACCCAAGGACCTCCCTCGACATTCCTGAAGAAGCCTGCAGCCTCAGAACCAGGTGCCCCCCCAACCGCGATCAACTGAGGGTAAGATTTCCCGACACCTAAAGGCACCCCTGCACGCGGCGCCCCACGGCCCCCTGTGTCCAAACCCGGGGTACCTACCTATCCTCCAGGTACCCAACTTACCTCTCGAAGTGGTGGTGGCACCTGAAGAGTCCTCGTCCCCAAGCTTGCAGTCTTTTTCCTACCCGGCGATTTCCCATTGACATCCATTGAGCGCCCGAAGGCTCAAAAGTACTCTGCACCCAGCCGCCCGAGTGGCCCTGGCAGTGAAAACTCTATTCCTTCCTACTTCCCCACTTGCCCTGAGTAAGTGACCAGGAGCCCAGCTCCCACAGCCGCGTGGCTTGCCAGTCAGCAGCCACCAAACAAGGCCCCCCTATCCCTCTCAGGATAACATTGGGCCTAACTCTCTCTGCACCCGTCCGCCCTAGAGCCGCTGAGGGTGAACCAACTGTACCTACCTGACCCTGGAGACCCCTGAGTCTGTGCCCAGAACCTCAATTCTGCCAGTCGAGTACTTACCCTTAAACCGCAAACTCTATTTTCCCCATAGGGTAACATTGACTGGCTTTTTCCTGAAATTTCTTCTAAGTGTGGACTTTTCAAATCTTCAAATATTCACCAAAAATCAGCCGAGTGACAAAAACGAATTTACTCACCTGTTCCTAGGTGAACTCCCAGTGCTGGATCTTGGTGCCCAGCACTGACTCTGAAAAATCTCTACAACTGTACTTACCCTTAACTCAATTTTCTTCCATAGGAAACCAGTGACTGTTTTTCTGTGAAATTTCTTCTAAGTGTCGATTTCTGCAATCTTTAAATATTCTTCAAAAATCGTATAATATCTGAAAACGTAATTGCTTACCTGTTTTGGATAAAGGTCCCAGTACTGAGTCTAGGCACCCAGTACTGGATTACAAAAGTAACGTGAACGTACTGTACCTGTAACCTGCATTTTCTTCCATAGGGAATCATTGATTGTTTTCTCTGAAATATTTTCAAAGTGTCAACTTTTAAAATAGCTAAATATTAGTTAAAAATCACTACAGTACTAAAGTCGACTTTCATCACTTGATTCTGAGAACTGACCCAGGACTGAATCTAAGATCCAGTCCTGGAATTCCAAAAGTAATCTAAAAAGTAATCTGTTGCAAATAACTTGAATTTACCATTGAGCTCAATGTATTGTTGTGTTTAAAAATAGAGTTGCCTACTGCAACCTCTTGTAACTGTTTACTAAAATCTACTGCATATTGCAAAAGTATTTATATGAAACATCTACTGTTGAGAAAGTATATTTTACCTCCAAGTGTTGGTTCTAAAATAAAACAAGCATATCTTTTTTATATATAAAGCATTGGCCTAGAGTTCAGTTATTGAGTGTGTGAAACCATTTGCTGACTGAGTGTGTACAACAAATGCTTTACACTGTCCTCTGGTACTGCCTTACTGCTCGACCAAGCTACCACTTCAGAGAGTAAGGTTAAACCTAACTTTTACCTCTGTCAAACCCTGGGGGACTGTGGACTCTGTACACCCTATACCTATTAAGGAACAGTATATACAGAGCCACTTTCTCACAATGCCTTCCCTAGACCGGAAACAAGCTTCCTAGAACCGGTTTCTGGCATTTCAGCCGTCTTCAGCAAGGCTTGCTTGAATCCAGTGGCAAAGTGAGCAAGGGACTCACGTCTGACCATACCCTACCAACTTATGGCGAACAAAGCGGTACAAAAGAGGGTGGTGATGGACGGAGCATCAGAACCAATCAAACACTCACACCCAATCAACAGATCTAGGTTTGATCCATCACCGTCTTTTAGCCCACTCTGCCACCCCAGTTCAGACATGGCCATATGCAAATCAGTCTGACCCTGTGCCTCATGGGAACAGTCCAGCCCGAACTGCCAAGCTATGCCTTCTCTGGACCAGAAACAAGGTTCCTAGGACCGGTTTCTGGCATTTCAGCAGTCTTCAGCCAGGCTTGCTTGAATACAGAGGCAAAGTGAACAAGGGACTCACGTCTGAGCATACCCTGCCAACTTATGGTGAACAAAGCGGTACAAAAGGGGGTGGTGATGGATGGAGCATCAGAACCAATCAAACACTCACACCCAGTCAACAGATCTGGGTTTGATCCATCACTATTCTTTAGCCCACTCTGCCACCCCAGTTCAGACATGGCCATATGCAAATCAGTCTGACCCTGTGCCTCATGGGAACAGTCCAGCCCGAACTACCAAGCCATGCCTTCCCTGGACCAGAAACAAGCTTCCTAGGACCGGTTTCTGGCATTTCAGCTGTCTTCAGCCAGGCTTGCTTAAATCCAGAGGCAAAGTGAACAAGGGACTCACGTCTGAGCATACCCTGCCAACTTATGGTGAACAAAGCGGTACAAAAGGGGGTGGTGATGGATGGAGCATCAGAACCAATCAAACACTCACACCCAGTCAACAGATCTGGGTTTGATCCATCACTGTTCTTTAGCCCACTTTGCCACCCCAGTTCAGACAAGGCCATATGCAAATCAGTCTGACCCTGTGCCTCATGGGAACAGTCCAGCCCGAACTGCCAAGCCATGCCTTCTCTGGACCAGAAACAAGCTTCCTAGGACCGGTTTCTGGCATTTCAGCCGTCTTCAGCCAGGCTTGCTTGAATCCAGTGGCAAAGTGAACAAGAGACTCACGTCTGAGCATAACCTGCCAACTTATGGTGAACAAAGCGGTACAAAAGGGGGTGGTGATGGACGGAGCATCAGAACCAATCAAACACTCACACCCAGTCAACAGATCTGGGTTTGATCCATCACTGTTCTTTAGCCCACTCTGCCACCCCAGTTCAGACATGGCCATATGCAAATCAGTCTGACCCTGTGCCTCTTGGGAACAGTCCAGCCCGAACTGCCAAGCCATGCCTTCTCTGGACCAGAAACAAGCTTCCTAGGACCGGTTTCTGGCATTTCAGCCGTCTTCAGCCAGGCTTGCTTGAATCCAGAGGCCAAGTGAACAAGGGACTCACGTCTGAGCATACCCTGCCAACTTATGGTGAACAAAGCGGTACAAAAGGGGGTGGTGATGGACGGAGCATCAGAACCAATCAAACACTCACACCCAGTCAACAGATCTGGGTTTGATCCATCACTGTTCTTTAGCCCACTCTGCCACCCCAGTTCAGACATGGCCATATGCAAATCAGTCTGACCCTGTGCCTCATGGGAACAGTCCAGCCCGAACTGCTAAGCCATGCCTGTGAGAAAGTGTCATCTTTCTTGCCTGGTATGCCCCCACTTTTTGCTGAATTGCTTAATGTACTTTGATTGAGTGTGCCCTGGACTCCTGCCAATCAGGTGCCCAGGGCCTATGTTCCTTCCCTAAAACAAACCAAACCCAAATTGGCAAACCTTGGCCACATGTCAGCCCCTGGTAAATGGTACCCTAAGTACCCAGGGCTTTGTGACCCAGGAAGGCCTCTAAGAGCTGCAACACTCATTGTGCCACTCTTAGAGGCCCTGTACCCTTACACACACACACTGCCTTTGCAGGCTGAGTGTTTGGGTGCAAGACAAAAACAAAGTCGACATGGCACACATCACTGTGTGCCATGCCCATCACATACACTGCCATGGCATACATCAGTCACCCCTCTAGCTGGGTGCCTTATGCCAATGGTGTGGGCATAGGAGCAAGAGCCCTGTGCCCCTACAGTGCCCAGGTCCATCCCTGAGCCCTGTAAGTGCAGTGCTGCCATTTAAAGAGTACATGGTGCTTGGAGCTCGTCAAACACGAGCTCCACAGCACCATAATGGCAACACTAAAGACTGTGAAGTTTGGTATCAAACTTCTCAGCACATTAAACCCACACTGATGCCAGTGTGGGATTTAATGTACCCAGCACCCCAGAGGGCATCTTAGAGGTGCCCCCTCGAACCTAACCTACAAATCCACGTCTGCTCTGAGGCTGCCTAGGCTGCCACCCAGCAGACATGTTGCTGGACCCCTGGGTAGGAGAGCCCCTGCTCTCCTGGTCCTGCAACAATGCACATCCTGGGCAAGGTGCTAAATCCCCTCCCCCAGGATGGGCAGGGGGAAGCTTCAAAGGCATGCCGCCTCTGTGAGTTTCCCCAGGCCCCTGCAACCCCCCACTCTGGCGGGAAGCTTTGGCCGGAAACCCCAAATAAGGACAAGGGATGTGCCAGCCTGCCAACCCCACCCCTCAGGTGGGGGAGGCGAGGTGAAGCACATCTCCGGGCTCTCGCCATCTTGAAGATGGGGAGCCCTACCATATCAGGACTAGGCTACTGCCCCCCTCCCACAGGAGAGAGGCAGGATAGGGGGTGTACCCACCCCAGGACGAGGACCCATTGGTCCCTGCCCTTCACCTACCTGTAATGCCCCTAAATCTAGTATTTAGGGGAACCCTGAACCTTCCTTCCCCAGATTCCAGATTCAAAACTACAAGAAGAGCAGGAAGAATAAAGACCTGCCCTGCAGCTGCTAAAAAGAGGAAGACACCAACTGCTTTGGCCCCAGCCCTACCTGCCTGTCGACCCTCGAACCTGCTCCTGCTCCAGAGCGGCATCTCTTGTGGCCAGCAACCTCACCAACCCCGGAGGACCTGGCTACCTTTTGGCTCTAAGCCCCTGGGACTCCCATGAGTAGAGGCTCTACTCGCAACCTATTTCTAACCCCTGGCAGCAGCCCGGAACCGCGAACCCAGCACACTCTGCACCAGCCGAGCCTGGCCAGTGCCGAAGTGAACAAAGACCCTGAGGACGACCCCACGGCGACTGTGACCCCGAGTCCGGCACCCAAGGACCTCCTTCGACATTCCTGAAGAAATCTGCAGCCTCAGAACCAGGTGCCCCCCCAACCGCGATCAACTGAGGGTAAGATTTCCCGACACCTAAAGGCACCCCTGCACACGGCGCCCCACGGCCCCCTGTGTCCAACCTCGGGGTACCTACCTATCCTCCAGCTACCCAACTTACCTCTCGAAGTGGTGGTGGCACCTGAAGAGTCCTCGTCCCCGAGCTTGCAGTCTTTTTCCTAACCGGAGGTTTCCCATTGACATCCATTGAGCGCCCGAAGGCTCAAAAGCACTCTGCACCCAGCCGCCCGAGTGGCCCTGGCAGTGAAAACTCTATTCCTTCCTACTTCCCCACTTGCCCTGAGTAAGTGACCAGGAGCCCAGCTCCCACAGCCGCGTGGCTTGCCAGTCAGCAGCCACCAAACAAGGCCCCCCTATCCCTCTCAGGATAACATTGGGCCTAACTCTCTCTGCACCCGGCCGCCCTAGAGCCGCTGAGGGTGAACCAACTGTACCTACCTGACCCTGGGAGACCCCTGAGTCTGTGCCCAGAACCTCAATTCTGCCAGTCGAGTACTTACCCTTAAACCGCAAACTCTATTTTCCCCATAGGGTAACATTGACTGGCTTTTTCCTGAAATTTCTTCTAAGTGTGGACTTTTCAAATCTTCAAATATTCACCAAAAATCAGCCGAGTGACAAAAACTAATTTACTCACCTGTTCCTAGGTGAACTCCCAGTGCTGGATCTTGGTGCCCAGCACTGACTCTGAAAAATCTCTACAACTGTACTTACCCTTAACTCAATTTTCTTCCATAGGAAACCATTGACTGTTTTTCTGTGAAATTTCTTCTGTGTCGATTTCTGCAATCTTTAAATATTCTTCAAAAATCGTATAATATCTGAAAACGTAATTGCTTACCTGTTTTGGATAAAGGTCCCAGTACTGAGTCTAGGCACCCAGTACTGGATTACAAAAGTAACGTGAACGTACTGTACCTGTAACCTGCATTTTCTTCCATAGGGAATCATTGATTGTTTTCTCTGAAATATTTTCAAAGTGTCAACTTTTAAAATAGCTAAATATTAGTTAATAATCACTACAGTACTAAAGTCGACTTTCATCACTTGATTCTGAGAACTGACCCAAGACTGAATCTAAGATCGAGTCCTGGAATTCCAAAAGTAATCTAAAAAGTAATCTGTTGCAAATAACTTGAATTTACCATTGAGCTCAATGTATTGTTGTGTTTAAAAATAGAGTTGCCTACTGCAACCTCTTGTAACTGTTTACTAAAATCTACTGCATATTGCAAAAGTATTTATATGAAACATCTACTGTTGAGAAAGTATATTTTACCTCCAAGTGTTGGTTCTAAAATAAAACAAGCATATATTTTTTATATATAAAGCATTGGCCTAGAGTTCAGTTATTGAGTGTGTGAAACCATTTGCTGACTGAGTGTGTACAACAAATGCTTTACACTGTCCTCTGGTACTGCCTTACTGCTCGACCAAGCTACCACTTCAGAGAGTAAGGTTAAACCTAACTTTGACCTCTGTCAAACCCTAGGGGACTGTGGACTCTGTACACCCTATACCTATTAAGGAACAGTATATACAGAGCCACTTTCTCACAATGCCTTCCCTAGACCGGAAACAAGCTTCCTAGGACCGGTTTCTGGCATTTCAGCCGTCTTCAGCCAGGCTTGCTTGAATCCAGTGGCAAAGTGAGCAAGGGACTCACGTCTGAGCCTACCCTACCAACTTATGGCGAACAAAGCGGTACAAAAGAGGGTGGTGATGGATGGAGCATCAGAACCAATCAAACACTCACACCCAATCAACAGATCTGGGTTTGATCCATTACCGTCTTTTAGCCCACTCTGCCACCCCAGTTCAGACATGGCCATATGCAAATCAGTCTGACCCTGTGCCTCATGGGAACAGTCCAGCCCGAACTGCCAAGCCATGCCTTCTCTGGACCAGAAACAAGCTTCCTAGGACCGGTTTCAGGCATTTCAGCCGTCTACAGCCAGGCTTGCTTGAATCCAGAGGCAAAGTGAACAAGGGACTCAAGTCTGAGCATACCCTGCCAACTTATGGTGAACAAAGCGGTACAAAAGGGGGTGGTGATGGACGGAGCATCAGAACCAATCAAACACTCACACCCAGTCAACAGATCTGGGTTTGATCCATCACTGTTCTTTAGCCCACTCTGCCACCCCAGTTCAGACATAGCCATATGCAAATCAGTCTGACCCTGTGCCTCATGGGAACAGTCCAGCCCGAACTGCCAAGCCATGCCTTCTCTGGACCAGAAACAAGCTTCCTAGGACCGGTTTCTGGCATTTCAGCCATCTTCAGCCAGGCTTGCTTCAATCCAGAGGCAAAGTGAACAAGGGACTCACGTCTGAGCATACCCTGCCAACTTATGGTGAACAAAGCGGTACAAAAGGGGGTGGTGATGGACGGAGCATCAGAACCAATCAAACACTCACACCCAGTCAACAGATCTGGGTTTGATCCATCACTGTTCTTTAGCCCACTCTGCCACCCCAGTTCAGACATGGCCATATGCAAATCAGTCTGACCCTGTGCCTCATGGGAACAGTCCAGCCCGAACTGCTAAGCCATGCCTGTGAGAAAGTGTCATCTTTCTTGCCTGGTATGCCCCCACTTTTTGCTGAATTGCTTAATGTACTTTGATTGAGTGTGCCCTGGACTCCTGCCAATCAGGTGCCCAGGGCCTATGTTCCTTCCCTAAAACAAACCAAACCCAAATTGGGAAACCTTGGTCACATGTCAGCCCCTGGTAAATGGTACCCTAAGTACCCAGGGCTTTGTGACCCAGGAAGGCCTCTAAGAGCTGCAGCACTCATTGTGCCACTCTTAGAGGCCCTGTACCCTTACACACACACACTGCCTTTGCAGGCTGAGTGTGTGGGTGCAAGACAAAAACAAAGTCGACATGGCACACATCACTGTGTGCCATGCCCATCACATACACTGCCATGGCATACATCAGTCACCCCTCTAGCTGGGTGCCTTATGCCAGTGGTGTGGGCATAGGAGCAAGAGCCCTGTGCCCCTACAGTGCCCAGGTCCATCCCTGAGCCCTGTAAGTGCAGTGCTGCCATTTAAAGAGTACATGGTGCTTGGAGCTCGTCAAACACGAGCTCCACAGCACCATAATGGCAACACTAAAGACTGTGAAGTTTGGTATCAAACTTCTCAGCACATTAAACCCACACTGATGCCAGTGTGGGATTTAATGTACCCAGCACCCCAGAGGGCATCTTAGAGGTGCCCCCTCGAACCTAACCTACAAATCCACGTCTGCTCTGAGGCTGCCTAGGCTGCCACCCAGCAGACATGTTGCTGGACCCCTGGGTAGGAGAGCCCCTGCTCTCCTGGTCCTGCAACAATGCACATCCTGGGCCAGGTGCTAAATCCCCTCCCCCAGGATGGGCAGGGGGAAGCTTCAAAGGCATGCCGCCTCTGTGAGTTTCCCCAGGCCCCTGCAACCCCCCCACTCTGGCGGGAAGCTTTGGACGGAAACCCCAAATAAGGACAAGGGATGTGCCAGCCTGCCAACCCCACCCCTCAGGTGGGGGAGGCGAGGTGAAGCACATCTCCGGGCTCTCGCCATCTTGAAGATGGGGATCCCTACCCTATCAGGACTAGGCTACTGCCCCCCTCCCACAGGAGAGAGGCAGGATAGGGGGTGTACCCACCCCAGGACGAGGACCCATTGGTCCCTGCCCTTCACCTACCTGTAACGCCCCTAAATCTAGTATTTAGGGGCACCCTGAACCTTCCTTCGCCAGATTCCAGATTCAAAACTACAAGAAGAGCAAGAAGAACAAAGACCTGCCCTGCAGCTGCTAAAAAGAGGAAGACACCAACTGCTTTGGCCCCAGCCCTACTTGCCTGTCGACCCTCGAACCTGCTCCTGCTCCAGAGCGGCATCTCTTGTGGCCAGCAATCTCACCAACCCCGGAGGACCTGGCTACCTTTTGGCTCTAAGCCCCTGGGACTCCCATGAGTAGAGGCTCTACTCGCAACCTATTTCTAACCCCTGGCAGCAGCCCGGAACCGCGAACCCAGCACACTCTGCACCAGCCGAGCCTGGCCAGTGCCGGAGTGAACAAAGACCCTGAGGACGACCCCACGGCGACTGTGACCCCGAGTCCGGCACCCAAGGACCTCCCTCGACATTCCTGAAGAAGCCTGCAGCCTCAGAACCAGGTGCCCCCCCAACCGCGATCAACTGAGGGTAAGATTTCCCGACACCTAAAGGCACCCCTGCACGCGGCGCCCCACGGCCCCCTGTGTCCAACCCCGGGGTACCTACCTATCCTCCAGCTACCCAACTTACCTCTCGAAGTGGTGGTGGCACCTGAAGAGTCCTCGTCCCCGAGCTTGCAGTCATTTTCCTAACCGGAGATTTCCCATTGACATCCATTGAGCGCCCGAAGGCTCAAAAGCACTCTGCACCCAGCCGCCCGAGTGGCCCTGGCAGTGAAAACTCTATTCCTTCCTACTTCCCCACTTGCCCTGAGTAAGTGACCAGGAGCACAGCTCCCACTGCCGCGTGGCTTGCCAGTCAGCAGCCACCAAACAAGGCCCCCCATCCCTCTCAGGATAACATTGGGCCTAACTCTCTCTGCACCCGGCCGCCCTAGAGCCGCTGAGGGTGAACCAACTGTACCTACCTGACCCTGGGAGACCCCTGAGTCTGTGCCCAGAACCTCAACTCTGCCAGTCGAGTACTTACCCTTAAACCGCAAACTCTATTTTCCCCATAGGGTAACATTGACTGGCTTTTTCCTGAAATTTCTTCGAAGTGTGGACTTTTCAAATCTTCAAATATTCACCAAAAATCAGCCGAGTGACAAAAACGAATTTACTCACCTGTTCCTAGGTGAACTCCCAGTGCTGGATCTTGGTGCCCAGCACTAACTCTGAAAAATCTCTACAACTGTACTTACCCTTAACTCAATTTTCTTCCATAGGAAACCATTGACTGTTTTTCTGTGAAATTTCTTTTAAGTGTCGATTTCTGCAATCTTTAAATATTCTTCAAAAATCGTATAATATCTGAAAACGTAATTGCTTACCTGTTTTGGATAAAGGTCCCAGTACTGAGTCTAGGCACCCAGTACTGGATTACAAAAGTAACGTGAACGTACTGTACCTGTAACCTGCATTTTCTTCCATAGGGAATCATTGATTGTTTTCTCTGAAATATTTTCCAAGTGTCAACTTTTAAAATAGCTAAATATTAGTTAATAATCACTACAGTACTAAAGTCGACTTTCATCACTTGATTCTGAGAACTGACCCAGGACTGAATCTAAGATCCAGTCCTGGAATTCCGAAAGTAATCTAAAAAGTAATCTGTTGCAAATAACTTGAATTTACCATTGAGCTCAATGTATTGTTGTGTTTAAAAATAGAGTTACCTACTGCAACCTCTTGTAACTGTTTACTAAAATCTACTGCATATTGCAAAAGTATTTATATGAAACATCTACTGTTGAGAAAGTATATTTTACCTCCAAGTGTTGGTTCTAAAATAAAACAAGCATATATTTTTTATATATAAAGCATTGGCCTAGAGTTCAGTTATTGAGTGTGTGAAACCATTTGCTGACTGAGTGTGTACAACAAATGCTTTACACTGTCCTCTGGTACTGCCTTACTGCTCGACCAAGCTACCACTTCAGAGAGTAAGGTTAAACCTAACTTTGACCTCTGTCAAACCCTGGGGGACTGTGGACTCTGTACACCCTATACCTATTAAGGAACAGTATATACAGAGCCACTTTCTCACAATGCCTTCCCTAGACCGGAAACAAGCTTCCTAGGACCGGTTTCTGGCATTTCAGCCGTCTTCAGCCAGGCTTGCTTGAATCCAGTGGCAACGTGAGCAAGGGACTCACGTCTGAGCATACCCTACCAACTTATGGCGAACAAAGCGGTACAAAAGAGGGTGGTGATGGATGGAGCATCAGAACCAATCAAACACTCACACCCAATCAACAGATCTGGGTTTGATCCATCACCGTCTTTTAGCCCACTCTGCCACCCCAGTTCAGACATGGCCATATGCAAATCAGTCTGACCCTGTGCCTCATGGGAACAGTCCAGCCCGAACTGCCAAGCCATGCCTTCTCTGGACCAGAAACAAGCTTCCTAGGACCGGTTTCTGGCATTTCAGCCGTCTTCAGCCAGGCTTGCTTGAATCCAGAGGCAAAGTGAACAAGGGACTCACGTCTGAGCATACCCTGCCAACTTATGGTGAACAAAGCAGTACAAAAGAGGGTGGTGATGGACAGAGCATCAGAACCAATCAAACACTCACACCCAGTCAACAGATCTGGGTTTGATCCATCACTGTTCTTTAGCCCACTCTGCCACCCCAGTTCAGACATAGCCATATGCAAATCAGTTTGACCCTGTGCCTCATGGGAACAGTCCAGCCCAAACTGCCAAGCCATGCCTTCTATGGACCAGAAACAAGCTTCCTAGGACCGGTTTCTGGCATTTCAGCCGTCTTCAGCCAGGCTTGCTTGAATCCAGAGGCAAAGTGAACAAGGGACTCACGTCTGAGCATACCCTGCCAACTTATGGTGAACAAAGCGGTACAAAAGGGGGTGGTGATGGACGGAGCATCAGAACCAATCAAACACTCACACCCAGTCAACAGATCTGGGTTTGATCCATCACTGTTCTTTAGCCCACTCTGCCACCCCAGTTCAGACATGGCCATATGCAAATCAGTCTGACCCTGTGCCTCATGGGAACAGTCCAGCCCGAACTGCTAAGCCATGCCTGTGAGAAAGTGTCATCTTTCTTGCCTGGTATGCCCCCACTTTTTGCTGAATTGCTTAATGTACTTTGATTGAGTGTGCCCTGGACTCCTGCCAATCAGGTGCCCAGGGCCTATGTTCCTTCCCTAAAACAAACCAAACCCAAATTGGCAAACCTTGGCCACATGTCAGCCCCTGGTAAATGGTACCCTAAGTACCCAGGGCTTTGTGACCCAGGAAGGCCTCTAAGAGCTGCAGCACTCATTGTGCCACTCTTAGAGGCCCTGTACCCTTACACACACACACTGCCTTTGCAGGCTGAGTGTGTGGGTGCAAGACAAAAACAAAGTCGACATGGCACACATCACTGTGTGCCATGCCCATCACATACACTGCCATGGCATACATCAGTCACCCCTCTAGCTGGGTGCCTTATGCCAATGGTGTGGGCATAGGAGCAAGAGCCCTGTGCCCCTACAGTGCCCAGGTCCATCCCTGAGCCCTGTAAGTGCAGTGCTGCCATTTAAAGAGTACATGGTGCTTGGAGCTCGTCAAGCACGAGCTCCACAGCACCATAATGGCAACACTAAAGACTGTGAAGTTTGGTATCAAACTTCTCAGCACATTAAACCCACACTGATGCCAGTGTGGGATTTAATGTACCCAGCACCCCAGAGGGCATCTTAGAGGTGCCCCCTCGAACCTAACCTACAAATCCACGTCTGCTCTGAGGCTGCCTAGGCTGCCACCCAGCAGACATGTTGCTGGACCCCTGGGTAGGAGAGCCCCTGCTCTCCTGGTCCTGCAACAATGCACATCCTGGGCCAGGTGCTAAATCCCCTCCCCCAGGATGGGCAGGGGGAAGCTTCAAAGGCATGCCGCCTCTGTGAGTTTCCCCAGGCCCCTGCAACCCCCCACTCTGGCGGGAAGCTTTGGACGGAAACCCCAAATAAGGACAAGGGATGTGCCAGCCTGCCAACCCCACCCCTCAGGTGGGGGAGGCGAGGTGAAGCACATCTCCGGGCTCTCGCCATCTTGAAGATGGGGATCCCTACCCTATCAGGACTAGGCTACTGCCCCCCTCCCACAGGAGAGAGGCAGGATAGGGGGTGTACCCACCCCAGGACGAGGACCCATTGGTCCCTGCCCTTCACCTACCTGTAACGCCCCTAAATCTAGTATTTAGGGGCACCCTGAACCTTCCTTCGCCAGATTCCAGATTCAAAACTACAAGAAGAGCAAGAAGAACAAAGACCTGCCCTGCAGCTGCTAAAAAGAGGAAGACACCAACTGCTTTGGCCCCAGCCCTACCTGCCTGTCGACCCTCGAACCTGCTCCTGCTCCAGAGCGGCATCTCTTGTGGCCAGCAATCTCACCAACCCCGGAGGACCTGGCTACCTTTTGGCTCTAAGCCCCTGGGACTCCCATGAGTAGAGGCTCTACTCGCAACCTATTTCTAACCCCTGGCAGCAGCCCGGAACCGCGAACCCAGCACACTCTGCACCAGCCAAGCCTGGCCAGTGCCGGAGTGAACAAAGACCCTGAGGACGACCCCACGGCGACTGTGACCCCGAGTCCGGCACCCAAGGACCTCCCTCGACATTCCTGAAGAAGCCTGCAGCCTCAGAACCAGGTGCCCCCCCAACCGCGATCAACTGAGGGTAAGATTTCCCGACACCTAAAGGCACCCCTGCACGCGGCGCCCCACGGCCCCCTGTGTCCAACCCCGGGGTACTTACCTATCCTCCAGCTACCCAACTTACCTCTCGAAGTGGTGGTGGCAACTGAAGAGTCCTCGTCCCCGAGCTTGCAGTCATTTTCCTAACCGGAGATTTCCCATTGACATCCATTGAGTGCCCGAAGGCTCAAAAGCACTCTGCACCCAGCCGCCCGAGTGGCCCTGGCAGTGAAAACTCTATTCCTTCCTACTTCCCCACTTGCCCTGAGTAAGTGACCAGGAGCACAGCTCCCACAGCCGCGTGGCTTGCCAGTCAGCAGCCACCAAACAAGGCCCCCCATCCCTCTCAGGATAACATTGGGCCTAACTCTCTCTGTACCCGGCCGCCCTAGAGCCGCTGAGGGTGAACCAACTGTACCTACCTGACCCTGGGAGACCCCTGAGTCTGTGCCCAGAACCTCAACTCTGCCAGTCGAGTACTTACCCTTAAACCGCAAACTCTATTTTCCCCATAGGGTAACATTGACTGCCTTTTTCCTGAAATTTCTTCTAAGTGTGGACTTTTCAAATCTTCAAATATTCACCAAAAATCAGCCGAGTGACAAAAACGAATTTACTCACCTGTTCCTAGGTGAACTCCCAGTGCTGGATCTTGGTGCCCAGCACTGACTCTGAAAAATCTCTACAACTGTACTTACCCTTAACTCAATTTTCTTCCATAGGAAACCATTGACTGTTTTTCTGTGAAATTTCTTCTGTGTCGATTTCTGCAATCTTTAAATATTCTTCAAAAATCGTATAATATCTGAAAACGTAATTGCTTACCTGTTTTGGATAAAGGTCCCAGTACTGAGTCTAGGCACCCAGTACTGGATTACAAAAGTAACGTGAACGTACTGTACCTGTAACCTGCATTTTCTTCCATAGGGAATCATTGATTGTTTTCTCTGAAATATTTTCAAAGTGTCAACTTTTAAAATAGCTAAATATTAGTTAATAATCACTACAGTACTAAAGTCGACTTTCATCACTTGATTCTGAGAACTGACCCAGGACTGAATCTAAGATCCAGTCCTGGAATTCCAAAAGTAATCTAAAAAGTAATCTGTTGCAAATAACTTGAATTTACCATTGAGCTCAATGTATTGTTGTGTTTAAAAATAGAGTTGCCTACTGCAACCTCTTGTAACTGTTTACTAAAATCTACTGCATATTGCAAAAGTATTTATATGAAACATCTACTGTTGAGAAAGTATATTTTACCTCCAAGTGTTGGTTCTAAAATAAAACAAGCATATATTTTTTATATATAAAGCATTGGCCTAGAGTTCAGTTATTGAGTGTGTGAAACCATTTGCTGACTGAGTGCGTACAACAAATGCTTTACACTGTCCTCTGGTACTGCCTTACTGCTCGACCAAGCTACCACTTCAGAGAGTAAGGTTAAACCTAACTTTAACCTCTGTCAAACCCTAGGGGACTGTGGACTCTGTACACCCTATACCTATTAAGGAACAGTATATACAGAGCCACTTTCTCACAATGCCTTCCCTAGACCGGAAACAAGCTTCCTAGGACCGGTTTCTGGCATTTCAGCCGTCTTCAGCCAGGCTTGCTTGAATCCAGTTGCAAAGTGAGCAAGGGACTCACGTCTGAGCCTACCCTACCAACTTATGGCGAACAAAGCGGTACAAAAGAGGGTGGTGATGGATGGAGCATCAGAACCAATCAAACACTCACACCCAATCAACAGATCTGGGTTTGATCCATTACCGTCTTTTAGCCCACTCTGCCACCCCAGTTCAGACATGGCCATATGCAAATCAGTCTGACCCTGTGCCTCATGGGAACAGTCCAGCCCGAACTGCCAAGCCATGCCTTCTCTGGACCAGAAACAAGCTTCCTAGGACCGGTTTCAGGCATTTCAGCCGTCTTCAGCCAGGCTTGCTTGAATCCAGAGGCAAAGTGAACAAGGGACTCAAGTCTGAGCATACCCTGCCAACTTATGGTGAACAAAGCGGTACAAAAGGGGGTGGTGATGGACGGAGCATCAGAACCAATCAAACACTCACACCCAGTCAACAGATCTGGGTTTGATCCATCACTGTTCTTTAGCCCACTCTGCCACCCCAGTTCAGACATAGCCATATGCAAATCAGTCTGACCCTGTGCCTCATGGGAACAGTCCAGCCCGAACTGCCAAGCCATGCCTTCTCTGGACCAGAAACAAGCTTCCTAGGACCGGTTTCTGGCATTTCAGCCATCTTCAGCCAGGCTTGCTTCAATCCAGAGGCAAAGTGAACAAGGGACTCACGTCTGAGCATACCCTGCCAACTTATGGTGAACAAAGCGGTACAAAAGGGGGTGGTGATGGACGGAGCATCAGAACCAATCAAACACTCACACCCAGTCAACAGATCTGGGTTTGATCCATCACTGTTCTTTAGCCCACTCTGCCACCCCAGTTCAGACATGGCCATATGCAAATCAGTCTGACCCTGTGCCTCATGGGAACAGTCCAGCCCGAACTGCTAAGCCATGCCTGTGAGAAAGTGTCATCTTTCTTGCCTGGTATGCCCCCACTTTTTGCTGAATTGCTTAATGTACTTTGATTGAGTGTGCCCTGGACTCCTGCCAATCAGGTGCCCAGGGCCTATGTTCCTTCCCTAAAACAAACCAAACCCAAATTGGGAAACCTTGGTCACATGTCAGCCCCTGGTAAATGGTACCCTAAGTACCCAGGGCTTTGTGACCCAGGAAGGCCTCTAAGAGCTGCAGCACTCATTGTGCCACTCTTAGAGGCCCTGTACCCTTACACACACACACTGCCTTTGCAGGCTGAGTGTGTGGGTGCAAGACAAAAACAAAGTCGACATGGCACACATCACTGTGTGCCATGCCCATCACATACACTGCCATGGCATACATCAGTCACCCCTCTAGCTGGGTGCCTTATGCCAGTGGTGTGGGCATAGGAGCAAGAGCCCTGTGCCCCTACAGTGCCCAGGTCCATCCCTGAGCCCTGTAAGTGCAGTGCTGCCATTTAAAGAGTACATGGTGCTTGGAGCTCGTCAAACACGAGCTCCACAGCACCATAATGGCAACACTAAAGACTGTGAAGTTTGGTATCAAACTTCTCAGCACATTAAACCCACACTGATGCCAGTGTGGGATTTAATGTACCCAGCACCCCAGAGGGCATCTTAGAGGTGCCCCCTCGAACCTAACCTACAAATCCACGTCTGCTCTGAGGCTGCCTAGGCTGCCACCCAGCAGACATGTTGCTGGACCCCTGGGTAGGAGAGCCCCTGCTCTCCTGGTCCTGCAACAATGCACATCCTGGGCCAGGTGCTAAATCCCCTCCCCCAGGATGGGCAGGGGGAAGCTTCAAAGGCATGCCGCCTCTGTGAGTTTCCCCAGGCCCCTGCAACCCCCCCACTCTGGCGGGAAGCTTTGGACGGAAACCCCAAATAAGGACAAGGGATGTGCCAGCCTGCCAACCCCACCCCTCAGGTGGGGGAGGCGAGGTGAAGCACATCTCCGGGCTCTCGCCATCTTGAAGATGGGGATCCCTACCCTATCAGGACTAGGCTACTGCCCCCCTCCCACAGGAGAGAGGCAGGATAGGGGGTGTACCCACCCCAGGACGAGGACCCATTGGTCCCTGCCCTTCACCTACCTGTAACGCCCCTAAATCTAGTATTTAGGGGCACCCTGAACCTTCCTTCGCCAGATTCCAGATTCAAAACTACAAGAAGAGCAAGAAGAACAAAGACCTGCCCTGCAGCTGCTAAAAAGAGGAAGACACCAACTGCTTTGGCCCCAGCCCTACTTGCCTGTCGACCCTCGAACCTGCTCCTGCTCCAGAGCGGCATCTCTTGTGGCCAGCAATCTCACCAACCCCGGAGGACCTGGCTACCTTTTGGCTCTAAGCCCCTGGGACTCCCATGAGTAGAGGCTCTACTCGCAACCTATTTCTAACCCCTGGCAGCAGCCCGGAACCGCGAACCCAGCACACTCTGCACCAGCCGAGCCTGGCCAGTGCCGGAGTGAACAAAGACCCTGAGGACGACCCCACGGCGACTGTGACCCCGAGTCCGGCACCCAAGGACCTCCCTCGACATTCCTGAAGAAGCCTGCAGCCTCAGAACCAGGTGCCCCCCCAACCGCGATCAACTGAGGGTAAGATTTCCCGACACCTAAAGGCACCCCTGCACGCGGCGCCCCACGGCCCCCTGTGTCCAACCCCGGGGTACCTACCTATCCTCCAGCTACCCAACTTACCTCTCGAAGTGGTGGTGGCACCTGAAGAGTCCTCGTCCCCGAGCTTGCAGTCATTTTCCTAACCGGAGATTTCCCATTGACATCCATTGAGCGCCCGAAGGCTCAAAAGCACTCTGCACCCAGCCGCCCGAGTGGCCCTGGCAGTGAAAACTCTATTCCTTCCTACTTCCCCACTTGCCCTGAGTAAGTGACCAGGAGCACAGCTCCCACAGCCGCGTGGCTTGCCAGTCAGCAGCCACCAAACAAGGCCCCCCATCCCTCTCAGGATAACATTGGGCCTAACTCTCTCTGCACCCGGCCGCCCTAGAGCCGCTGAGGGTGAACCAACTGTACCTACCTGACCCTGGGAGACCCCTGAGTCTGTGCCCAGAACCTCAACTCTGCCAGTCGAGTACTTACCCTTAAACCGCAAACTCTATTTTCCCCATAGGGTAACATTGACTGGCTTTTTCCTGAAATTTCTTCGAAGTGTGGACTTTTCAAATCTTCAAATATTCACCAAAAATCAGCCGAGTGACAAAAACGAATTTACTCACCTGTTCCTAGGTGAACTCCCAGTGCTGGATCTTGGTGCCCAGCACTGACTCTGAAAAATCTCTACAACTGTACTTACCCTTAACTCAATTTTCTTCCATAGGAAACCATTGACTGTTTTTCTGTGAAATTTCTTCTGTGTCGATTTCTGCAATCTTTAAATATTCTTCAAAAATCGTATAATATCTGAAAACGTAATTGCTTACCTGTTTTGGATAAAGGTCCCAGTACTGAGTCTAGGCACCCAGTACTGGATTACAAAAGTAACGTGAACGTACTGTACCTGTAACCTGCATTTTCTTCCATAGGGAATCATTGATTGTTTTCTCTGAAATATTTTCAAAGTGTCAACTTTTAAAATAGCTAAATATTAGTTAATAATCACTACAGTACTAAAGTCGACTTTCATCACTTGATTCTGAGAACTGACCCAGGACTGAATCTAAGATCCAGTCCTGGAATTCCAAAAGTAATCTAAAAAGTAATCTGTTGCAAATACCTTGAATTTACCATTGAGCTCAATGTATTGTTGTGTTTAAAAATAGAGTTGCCTACTGCAACCTCTTGTAACTGTTTACTAAAATCTACTGCATATTGCAAAAGTATTTATATGAAACATCTACTGTTGAGAAAGTATATTTTACCTCCAAGTGTTGGTTCTAAAACAAAACAAGCATATATTTTTTATATATAAAGCATTGGCCTAGAGTTCAGTTATTGAGTGTGTGAAACCATTTGCTGACTGAGTGCGTACAACAAATGCTTTACACTGTCCTCTGGTACTGCCTTACTGCTCGACCAAGCTACCACTTCAGAGAGTAAGGTTAAACCTAACTTTAACCTCTGTCAAACCCTAGGGGACTGTGGACTCTGTACACCCTATACCTATTAAGGAACAGTATATACAGAGCCACTTTCTCACAATGCCTTCCCTAGACCGGAAACAAGCTTCCTAGGACCGGTTTCTGGCATTTCAGCCGTCTTCAGCCAGGCTTGCTTGAATCCAGTTGCAAAGTGAGCAAGGGACTCACGTCTGAGCCTACCCTACCAACTTATGGCGAACAAAGCGGTACAAAAGAGGGTGGTGATGGATGGAGCATCAGAACCAATCAAACACTCACACCCAATCAACAGATCTGGGTTTGATCCATTACCGTCTTTTAGCCCACTCTGCCACCCCAGTTCAGACATGGCCATATGCAAATCAGTCTGACCCTGTGCCTCATGGGAACAGTCCAGCCCGAACTGCCAAGCCATGCCTTCTCTGGACCAGAAACAAGCTTCCTAGGACCGGTTTCAGGCATTTCAGCCGTCTTCAGCCAGGCTTGCTTGAATCCAGAGGCAAAGTGAACAAGGGACTCAAGTCTGAGCATACCCTGCCAACTTATGGTGAACAAAGCGGTACAAAAGGGGGTGGTGATGGACGGAGCATCAGAACCAATCAAACACTCACACCCAGTCAACAGATCTGGGTTTGATCCATCACTGTTCTTTAGCCCACTCTGCCACCCCAGTTCAGACATAGCCATATGCAAATCAGTCTGACCCTGTGCCTCATGGGAACAGTCCAGCCCGAACTGCCAAGCCATGCCTTCTCTGGACCAGAAACAAGCTTCCTAGGACCGGTTTCTGGCATTTCAGCCATCTTCAGCCAGGCTTGCTTCAATCCAGAGGCAAAGTGAACAAGGGACTCACGTCTGAGCATACCCTGCCAACTTATGGTGAACAAAGCGGTACAAAAGGGGGTGGTGATGGACGGAGCATCAGAACCAATCAAACACTCACACCCAGTCAACAGATCTGGGTTTGATCCATCACTGTTCTTTAGCCCACTCTGCCACCCCAGTTCAGACATGGCCATATGCAAATCAGTCTGACCCTGTGCCTCATGGGAACAGTCCAGCCCGAACTGCTAAGCCATGCCTGTGAGAAAGTGTCATCTTTCTTGCCTGGTATGCCCCCACTTTTTGCTGAATTGCTTAATGTACTTTGATTGAGTGTGCCCTGGACTCCTGCCAATCAGGTGCCCAGGGCCTATGTTCCTTCCCTAAAACAAACCAAACCCAAATTGGGAAACCTTGGTCACATGTCAGCCCCTGGTAAATGGTACCCTAAGTACCCAGGGCTTTGTGACCCAGGAAGGCCTCTAAGAGCTGCAGCACTCATTGTGCCACTCTTAGAGGCCCTGTACCCTTACACACACACACTGCCTTTGCAGGCTGAGTGTGTGGGTGCAAGACAAAAACAAAGTCGACATGGCACACATCACTGTGTGCCATGCCCATCACATACACTGCCATGGCATACATCAGTCACCCCTCTAGCTGGGTGCCTTATGCCAGTGGTGTGGGCATAGGAGCAAGAGCCCTGTGCCCCTACAGTGCCCAGGTCCATCCCTGAGCCCTGTAAGTGCAGTGCTGCCATTTAAAGAGTACATGGTGCTTGGAGCTCGTCAAACACGAGCTCCACAGCACCATAATGGCAACACTAAAGACTGTGAAGTTTGGTATCAAACTTCTCAGCACATTAAACCCACACTGATGCCAGTGTGGGATTTAATGTACCCAGCACCCCAGAGGGCATCTTAGAGGTGCCCCCTCGAACCTAACCTACAAATCCACGTCTGCTCTGAGGCTGCCTAGGCTGCCACCCAGCAGACATGTTGCTGGACCCCTGGGTAGGAGAGCCCCTGCTCTCCTGGTCCTGCAACAATGCACATCCTGGGCCAGGTGCTAAATCCCCTCCCCCAGGATGGGCAGGGGGAAGCTTCAAAGGCATGCCGCCTCTGTGAGTTTCCCCAGGCCCCTGCAACCCCCCCACTCTGGCGGGAAGCTTTGGACGGAAACCCCAAATAAGGACAAGGGATGTGCCAGCCTGCCAACCCCACCCCTCAGGTGGGGGAGGCGAGGTGAAGCACATCTCCGGGCTCTCGCCATCTTGAAGATGGGGATCCCTACCCTATCAGGACTAGGCTACTGCCCCCCTCCCACAGGAGAGAGGTAGGATAGGGGGTGTACCCACCCCAGGACGAGGACCCATTGGTCCCTGCCCTTCACCTACCTGTAACGCCCCTAAATCTAGTATTTAGGGGCACCCTGAACCTTCCTTCGCCAGATTCCAGATTCAAAACTACAAGAAGAGCAAGAAGAACAAAGACCTGCCCTGCAGCTGCTAAAAAGAGGAAGACACCAACTGCTTTGGCCCCAGCCCTACTTGCCTGTCGACCCTCGAACCTGCTCCTGCTCCAGAGCGGCATCTCTTGTGGCCAGCAATCTCACCAACCCCGGAGGACCTGGCTACCTTTTGGCTCTAAGCCCCTGGGACTCCCATGAGTAGAGGCTCTACTCGCAACCTATTTCTAACCCCTGGCAGCAGCCCGGAACCGCGAACCCAGCACACTCTGCACCAGCCGAGCCTGGCCAGTGCCGGAGTGAACAAAGACCCTGAGGACGACCCCACGGCGACTGTGACCCCGAGTCCGGCACCCAAGGACCTCCCTCGACATTCCTGAAGAAGCCTGCAGCCTCAGAACCAGGTGCCCCCCCAACCGCGATCAACTGAGGGTAAGATTTCCCGACACCTAAAGGCACCCCTGCACGCGGCGCCCCACGGCCCCCTGTGTCCAACCCCGGGGTACCTACCTATCCTCCAGCTACCCAACTTACCTCTCGAAGTGGTGGTGGCACCTGAAGAGTCCTCGTCCCCGAGCTTGCAGTCATTTTCCTAACCGGAGATTTCCCATTGACATCCATTGAGCGCCCGAAGGCTCAAAAGCACTCTGCACCCAGCCGCCCGAGTGGCCCTGGCAGTGAAAACTCTATTCCTTCCTACTTCCCCACTTGCCCTGAGTAAGTGACCAGGAGCACAGCTCCCACAGCCGCGTGGCTTGCCAGTCAGCAGCCACCAAACAAGGCCCCCCATCCCTCTCAGGATAACATTGGGCCTAACTCTCTCTGCACCCGGCCGCCCTAGAGCCGCTGAGGGTGAACCAACTGTACCTACCTGACCCTGGGAGACCCCTGAGTCTGTGCCCAGAACCTCAACTCTGCCAGTCGAGTACTTACCCTTAAACCGCAAACTCTATTTTCCCCATAGGGTAACATTGACTGGCTTTTTCCTGAAATTTCTTCGAAGTGTGGACTTTTCAAATCTTCAAATATTCACCAAAAATCAGCCGAGTGACAAAAACGAATTTACTCACCTGTTCCTAGGTGAACTCCCAGTGCTGGATCTTGGTGCCCAGCACTAACTCTGAAAAATCTCTACAACTGTACTTACCCTTAACTCAATTTTCTTCCATAGGAAACCATTGACTGTTTTTCTGTGAAATTTCTTTTAAGTGTCGATTTCTGCAATCTTTAAATATTCTTCAAAAATCGTATAATATCTGAAAACGTAATTGCTTACCTGTTTTGGATAAAGGTCCCAGTACTGAGTCTAGGCACCCAGTACTGGATTACAAAAGTAACGTGAACGTACTGTACCTGTATCCTGCATTTTCTTCCATAGGGAATCATTGATTGTTTTCTCTGAAATATTTTCCAAGTGTCAACTTTTAAAATAGCTAAATATTAGTTAATAATCACTACAGTACTAAAGTCGACTTTCATCACTTGATTCTGAGAACTGACCCAGGACTGAATCTAAGATCCAGTCCTGGAATTCCGAAAGTAATCTAAAAAGTAATCTGTTGCAAATAACTTGAATTTACCATTGAGCTCAATGTATTGTTGTGTTTAAAAATAGAGTTACCTACTGCAACCTCTTGTAACTGTTTACTAAAATCTACTGCATATTGCAAAAGTATTTATATGAAACATCTACTGTTGAGAAAGTATATTTTACCTCCAAGTGTTGGTTCTAAAATAAAACAAGCATATATTTTTTATATATAAAGCATTGGCCTAGAGTTCAGTTATTGAGTGTGTGAAACCATTTGCTGACTGAGTGTGTACAACAAATGCTTTACACTGTCCTCTGGTACTGCCTTACTGCTCGACCAAGCTACCACTTCAGAGAGTAAGGTTAAACCTAACTTTGACCTCTGTCAAACCCTGGGGGACTGTGGACTCTGTACACCCTATACCTATTAAGGAACAGTATATACAGGGCCACTTTCTCACAATGCCTTCCCTAGACCGGAAACAAGCTTCCTAGGACCGGTTTCTGGCATTTCAGCCGTCTTCAGCCAGGCTTGCTTGAATCCAGTGGCAACGTGAGCAAGGGACTCACGTCTGAGCATACCCTACCAACTTATGGCGAACAAAGCGGTACAAAAGAGGGTGGTGATGGATGGAGCATCAGAACCAATCAAACACTCACACCCAATCAACAGATCTGGGTTTGATCCATCACCGTCTTTTAGCCCACTCTGCCACCCCAGTTCAGACATGGCCATATGCAAATCAGTCTGACCCTGTGCCTCATGGGAACAGTCCAGCCCGAACTGCCAAGCCATGCCTTCTCTGGACCAGAAACAAGCTTCCTAGGACCGGTTTCTGGCATTTCAGCCGTCTTCAGCCAGGCTTGCTTGAATCCAGAGGCAAAGTGAACAAGGGACTCACGTCTGAGCATACCCTGCCAACTTATGGTGAACAAAGCAGTACAAAAGAGGGTGGTGATGGACAGAGCATCAGAACCAATCAAACACTCACACCCAGTCAACAGATCTGGGTTTGATCCATCACTGTTCTTTAGCCCACTCTGCCACCCCAGTTCAGACATAGCCATATGCAAATCAGTTTGACCCTGTGCCTCATGGGAACAGTCCAGCCCAAACTGCCAAGCCATGCCTTCTATGGACCAGAAACAAGCTTCCTAGGACCGGTTTCTGGCATTTCAGCCGTCTTCAGCCAGGCTTGCTTGAATCCAGAGGCAAAGTGAACAAGGGACTCACGTCTGAGCATACCCTGCCAACTTATGGTGAACAAAGCGGTACAAAAGGGGGTGGTGATGGACGGAGCATCAGAACCAATCAAACACTCACACCCAGTCAACAGATCTGGGTTTGATCCATCACTGTTCTTTAGCCCACTCTGCCACCCCAGTTCAGACATGGCCATATGCAAATCAGTCTGACCCTGTGCCTCATGGGAACAGTCCAGCCCGAACTGCTAAGCCATGCCTGTGAGAAAGTGTCATCTTTCTTGCCTGGTATGCCCCCACTTTTTGCTGAATTGCTTAATGTACTTTGATTGAGTGTGCCCTGGACTCCTGCCAATCAGGTGCCCAGGGCCTATGTTCCTTCCCTAAAACAAACCAAACCCAAATTGGCAAACCTTGGCCACATGTCAGCCCCTGGTAAATGGTACCCTAAGTACCCAGGGCTTTGTGACCCAGGAAGGCCTCTAAGAGCTGCAGCACTCATTGTGCCACTCTTAGAGGCCCTGTACCCTTACACACACACACTGCCTTTGCAGGCTGAGTGTGTGGGTGCAAGACAAAAACAAAGTCGACATGGCACACATCACTGTGTGCCATGCCCATCACATACACTGCCATGGCATACATCAGTCACCCCTCTAGCTGGGTGCCTTATGCCAATGGTGTGGGCATAGGAGCAAGAGCCCTGTGCCCCTACAGTGCCCAGGTCCATCCCTGAGCCCTGTAAGTGCAGTGCTGCCATTTAAAGAGTACATGGTGCTTGGAGCTCGTCAAACACGAGCTCCACAGCACCATAATGGCAACACTAAAGACTGTGAAGTTTGGTATCAAACTTCTCAGCACATTAAACCCACACTGACGCCAGTGTGGGATTTAATGTACCCAGCACCCCAGAGGGCATCTTAGAGGTGCCCCCTCGAACCTAACCTACAAATCCACGTCTGCTCTGAGGCTGCCTAGGCTGCCACCCAGCAGACATGTTGCTGGACCCCTGGGTAGGAGAGCCCCTGCTCTCCTGGTCCTGCAACAATGCACATCCTGGGCCAGGTGCTAAATCCCCTCCCCCAGGATGGGCAGGGGGAAGCTTCAAAGGCATGCCGCCTCTGTGAGTTTCCCCAGGCCCCTGCAACCCCCCACTCTGGCGGGAAGCTTTGGACGGAAACCCCAAATAAGGACAAGGGATGTGCCAGCCTGCCAACCCCACCCCTCAGGTGGGGGAGGCGAGGTGAAGCACATCTCCGGGCTCTCGCCATCTTGAAGATGGGGATCCCTACCCTATCAGGACTAGGCTACTGCCCCCCTCCCACAGGAGAGAGGCAGGATAGGGGGTGTACCCACCCCAGGACGAGGACCCATTGGTCCCTGCCCTTCACCTACCTGTAACGCCCCTAAATCTAGTATTTAGGGGCACCCTGAACCTTCCTTCGCCAGATTCCAGATTCAAAACTACAAGAAGAGCAAGAAGAACAAAGACCTGCCCTGCAGCTGCTAAAAAGAGGAAGACACCAACTGCTTTGGCCCCAGCCCTACCTGCCTGTCGACCCTCGAACCTGCTCCTGCTCCAGAGCGGCATCTCTTGTGGCCAGCAATCTCACCAACCCCGGAGGACCTGGCTACCTTTTGGCTCTAAGCCCCTGGGACTCCCATGAGTAGAGGCTCTACTCGCAACCTATTTCTAACCCCTGGCAGCAGCCCGGAACCGCGAACCCAGCACACTCTGCACCAGCCGAGCCTGGCCAGTGCCGGAGTGAACAAAGACCCTGAGGACGACCCCACGGCGACTGTGACCCCGAGTCCGGCACCCAAGGACCTCCCTCGACATTCCTGAAGAAGCCTGCAGCCTCAGAACCAGGTGCCCCCCCAACCGCGATCAACTGAGGGTAAGATTTCCCGACACCTAAAGGCACCCCTGCACGCGGCGCCCCACGGCCCCCTGTGTCCAACCCCGGGGTACTTACCTATCCTCCAGCTACCCAACTTACCTCTCGAAGTGGTGGTGGCACCTGAAGAGTCCTCGTCCCCGAGCTTGCAGTCATTTTCCTAACCGGAGATTTCCCATTGACATCCATTGAGTGCCCGAAGGCTCAAAAGCACTCTGCACCCAGCCGCCCGAGTGGCCCTGGCAGTGAAAACTCTATTCCTTCCTACTTCCCCACTTGCCCTGAGTAAGTGACCAGGAGCACAGCTCCCACAGCCGCGTGGCTTGCCAGTCAGCAGCCACCAAACAAGGCCCCCCATCCCTCTCAGGATAACATTGGGCCTAACTCTCTCTGTACCCGGCCGCCCTAGAGCCGCTGAGGGTGAACCAACTGTACCTACCTGACCCTGGGAGACCCCTGAGTCTGTGCCCAGAACCTCAACTCTGCCAGTCGAGTACTTACCCTTAAACCGCAAACTCTATTTTCCCCATAGGGTAACATTGACTGCCTTTTTCCTGAAATTTCTTCTAAGTGTGGACTTTTCAAATCTTCAAATATTCACCAAAAATCAGCCGAGTGACAAAAACGAATTTACTCACCTGTCCCTAGGTGAACTCCCAGTGCTGGATCTTGGTGCCCAGCACTGACTCTGAAAAATCTCTACAACTGTACTTACCCTTAACTCAATTTTCTTCCATAGGAAACCATTGACTGTTTTTCTGTGAAATTTCTTCTGTGTCAGTCCAGCCCGAACTGCCAAGCCATGCCTTCTCTGGACCAGAAACAAGCTTCCTAGGACCGGTTTCTGGCATTTCAGCCATCTTCAGCCAGGCTTGCTTCAATCCAGAGGCAAAGTGAACAAGGGACTCACGTCTGAGCATACCCTGCCAACTTATGGTGAACAAAGCGGTACAAAAGGGGGTGGTGATGGACGGAGCATCAGAACCAATCAAACACTCACACCCAGTCAACAGATCTGGGTTTGATCCATCACTGTTCTTTAGCCCACTCTGCCACCCCAGTTCAGACATGGCCATATGCAAATCAGTCTGACCCTGTGCCTCATGGGAACAGTCCAGCCCGAACTGCTAAGCCATGCCTGTGAGAAAGTGTCATCTTTCTTGCCTGGTATGCCCCCACTTTTTGCTGAATTGCTTAATGTACTTTGACTGAGTGTGCCCTGGACTCCTGCCAATCAGGTGCCCAGGGCCTATGTTCCTTCCCTAAAACAAACCAAACCCAAATTGGGAAACCTTGGCCACATGTCAGCCCCTGGTAAATGGTACCCTAAGTACCCAGGGCTTTGTGACCCAGGAAGGCCTCTAAGAGCTGCAGCACTCATTGTGCCACTCTTAGAGGCCCTGTACCCTTACACACACACACTGCCTTTGCAGGCTGAGTGTGTGGGTGCAAGACAAAAACAAAGTCGACATGACACACATCACTGTGTGCCATGCCCATCACATACACTGCCATGGCATACATCAGTCACCCCTCTAGCTGGGTGCCTTATGCCAGTGGTGTGGGCATAGGAGCAAGAGCCCTGTGCCCCTACAGTGCCCAGGTCCATCCCTGAGCCCTGTAAGTGCAGTGCTGCCATTTAAAGAGTACATGGTGCTTGGAGCTCGTCAAACACGAGCTCCACAGCACCATAATGGCAACACTAAAGACTGTGAAGTTTGGTATCAAACTTCTCAGCACATTAAACCCACACTGATGCCAGTGTGGGATTTAATGTACCCAGCACCCCAGAGGGCATCTTAGAGGTGCCCCCTCGAACCTAACCTACAAATCCACGTCTGCTCTGAGGCTGCCTAGGCTGCCACCCAGCAGACATGTTGCTGGACCCCTGGGTAGGAGAGCCCCTGCTCTCCTGGTCCTGCAACAATGCACATCCTGGGCCAGGTGCTAAATCCCCTCCCCCAGGATGGGCAGGGGGAAGCTTCAAAGGCATGCCGCCTCTGGCCCCCAGGCCCCTGCAACCCCCCCACTCTGGCGGGAAGCTTTGGACGGAAACCCCAAATAAGGACAAGGGATGTGCCAGCCTGCCAACCCCACCCCTCAGGTGGGGGAGGCGAGGTGAAGCACATCTCCGGGCTCTCGCCATCTTGAAGATGGGGATCCCTACCCTATCAGGACTAGGCTACTGCCCCCCTCCCACAGGAGAGAGGCAGGATAGGGGGTGTACCCACCCCAGGACGAGGACCCATTGGTCCCTGCCCTTCACCCACCTGTAACGCCCCTAAATCTAGTATTTAGGGGCACCCTGAACCTTCCTTCGCCAGATTCCAGATTCAAAACTACAAGAAGAGCAAGAAGAACAAAGACCTGCCCTGCAGCTGCTAAAAAGAGGAAGACACCAACTGCTTTGGCCCCAGCCCTACCTGCCTGTCGACCCTCGAACCTGCTCCTGCTCCAGAGCGGCATCTCTTGTGGCCAGCAATCTCACCAACCCCGGAGGACCTGGCTACCTTTTGGCTCTAAGCCCCTGGGACTCCCATGAGTAGAGGCTCTACTCGCAACCTATTTCTAACCCCTGGCAGCAGCCCGGAACCGCGAACCCAGCACACTCTGCACCAGCCGAGCCTGGCCAGTGCCGGAGTGAACAAAGACCCTGAGGACGACCCCACGGCGACTGTGACCCCGAGTCCGGCACCCAAGGACCTCCCTCGACATTCCTGAAGAAGCCTGCAGCCTCAGAACCAGGTGCCCCCCCAACCGCGATCAACTGAGGGTAAGATTTCCCGACACCTAAAGGCACCCCTGCACGCGGCGCCCCACGGCCCCCTGTGTCCAACCCCGGGGTACCTACCTATCCTCCAGCTACCCAACTTACCTCTCGAAGTGGTGGTGGCACCCGAAGAGTCCTCGTCCCCGAGCTTGCAGTCATTTTCCTAACCGGAGATTTCCCATTGACATCCATTGAGCGCCCGAAGGCTCAAAAGCACTCTGCACCCAGCCGCCCGAGTGGCCCTGGCAGTGAAAACTCTATTCCTTCCTACTTCCCCACTTGCCCTGAGTAAGTGACCAGGAGCACAGCTCCCACAGCCGCGTGGCTTGCCAGTCAGCAGCCACCAAACAAGGCCCCCCATCCCTCTCAGGATAACATTGGGCCTAACTCTCTCTGCACCCGGCCGCCCTAGAGCCGCTGAGGGTGAACCAACTGTACCTACCTGACCCTGGGAGACCCCTGAGTCTGTGCCCAGAACCTCAACTCTGCCAGTCGAGTACTTACCCTTAAACCGCAAACTCTATTTTCCCCATAGGGTAACATTGACTGGCTTTTTCCTGAAATTTCTTCGAAGTGTGGACTTTTCAAATCTTCAAATATTCACCAAAAATCAGCCGAGTGACAAAAACGAATTTACTCACCTGTTCCTAGGTGAACTCCCAGTGCTGGATCTTGGTGCCCAGCACTGACTCTGAAAAATCTCTACAACTGTACTTACCCTTAACTCAATTTTCTTCCATAGGAAACCATTGACTGTTTTTCTGTGAAATTTCTTTTAAGTGTCGATTTCTGCAATCTTTAAATATTCTTCAAAAATCGTATAATATCTGAAAACGTAATTGCTTACCTGTTTTGGATAAAGGTCCCAGTACTGAGTCTAGGCACCCAGTACTGGATTACAAAAGTAACGTGAACGTACTGTACCTGTAACCTGCATTTTCTTCCATAGGGAATCATTGATTGTTTTCTCTGAAATATTTTCAAAGTGTCAACTTTTAAAATAGCTAAATATTAGTTAATAATCACTACAGTACTAAAGTCGACTTTCATCACTTGATTCTGAGAACTGACCCAGGACTGAATCTAAGATCCAGTCCTGGAATTCCGAAAGTAATCTAAAAAGTAATCTGTTGCAAATAACTTGAATTTACCATTGAGCTCAATGTATTGTTGTGTTTAAAAATAGAGTTACCTACTGCAACCTCTTGTAACTGTTTACTAAAATCTACTGCATATTGCAAAAGTATTTATATGAAACATCTACTGTTGAGAAAGTATATTTTACCTCCAAGTGTTGGTTCTAAAATAAAACAAGCATATATTTTTTATATATAAAGCATTGGCCTAGAGTTCAGTTATTGAGTGTGTGAAACCATTTGCTGACTGAGTGTGTACAACAAATGCTTTACACTGTCCTCTGGTACTGCCTAACTGCTCGACCAAGCTACCACTTCAGAGAGTAAGGTTAAACCTAACTTTGACCTCTGTCAAACCCTAGGGGACTGTGGACTCTGTACACCCTATACCTATTAAGGAACAGTATATACAGAGCCACTTTCTCACAATGCCTTCCCTAGACCGGAAACAAGCTTCCTAGGACCGGTTTCTGGCATTTCAGCCGTCTTCAGCCTGGCTTGCTTGAATCCAGTGGCAACGTGAGCAAGGGACTCACGTCTGAGCATACCCTACCAACTTATGGCGAACAAAGCGGTACAAAAGAGGGTGGTGATGGATGGAGCATCAGAACCAATCAAACACTCACACCCAATCAACAGATCTGGGTTTGATCCATCACCGTCTTTTAGCCCACTCTGCCACCCCAGTTCAGACATGGCCATATGCAAATCAGTCTGACCCTGTGCCTCATGGGAACAGTCCAGCCCGAACTGCCAAGCCATGCCTTCTCTGGACCAGAAACAAGCTTCCTAGGACCGGTTTCTGGCATTTCAGCCGTCTTCAGCCAGGCTTGCTTGAATCCAGAGGCAAAGTGAACAAGGGACTCACGTCTGAGCATACCCTGCCAACTTATGGTGAACAAAGCAGTACAAAAGAGGGTGGTGATGGACGGAGCATCAGAACCAATCAAACACTCACACCCAGTCAACAGATCTGGGTTTGATCCATCACTGTTCTTTGGCCCACTCTGCCACCCCAGTTCAGACATAGCCATATGCAAATCAGTTTGACCCTGTGCCTCATGGGAACAGTCCAGCCCAAACTGCCAAGCCATGCCTTCTCTGGACCAGAAACAAGCTTCCTAGGACCGGTTTCTGGCATTTCAGCCGTCTTCAGTCAGGCTTGCTTGAATCCAGAGGCAAAGTGAACAAGGGACTCACGTCTGAGCATACCCTGCCAACTTATGGTGAACAAAGCGGTAAAAAAGGGGGTGGTGATGGACGGAGCATCAGAACCAATCAAACACTCACACCCAGTCAACAGATCTGGGTTTGATCCATCACTGTTCTTTAGCCCACTCTGCCACCCCAGTTCAGACATGGCCATATGCAAATCAGTCTGACCCTGTGCCTCATGGGAACAGTCCAGCCCGAACTGCTAAGCCATGCCTGTGAGAAAGTGTCATCTTTCTTGCCTGGTATGCCCCCACTTTTTGCTGAATTGCTTAATGTACTTTGATTGAGTGTGCCCTGGACTCCTGCCAATCAGGTGCCCAGGGCCTATGTTCCTTCCCTAAAACAAACCAAACCCAAATTGGCAAACCTTGGCCACATGTCAGCCCCTGGTAAATGGTACCCTAAGTACCCAGGGCTTTGTGACCCAGGAAGGCCTCTAAGAGCTGCAGCACTCATTGTGCCACTCTTAGAGGCCCTGTACCCTTACACACACACACTGCCTTTGCAGGCTGAGTGTGTGGGTGCAAGACAAAAACAAAGTCGACATGGCACACATCACTGTGTGCCATGCCCATCACATACACTGCCATGGCATACATCAGTCACCCCTCTAGCTGGGTGCCTTATGCCAATGGTGTGGGCATAGGAGCAAGAGCCCTGTGCCCCTACAGTGCCCAGGTCCATCCCTGAGCCCTGTAAGTGCAGTGCTGCCATTTAAAGAGTACATGGTGCTTGGAGCTCGTCAAACACGAGCTCCACAGCACCATAATGGCAACACTAAAGACTGTGAAGTTTGGTATCAAACTTCTCAGCACATTAAACCCACACTGATGCCAGTGTGGGATTTAATGTACCCAGCACCCCAGAGGGCATCTTAGAGGTGCCCCCTCGAACCTAACCTACAAATCCACGTCTGCTCTGAGGCTGCCTAGGCTGCCACCCAGCAGACATGTTGCTGGACCCCTGGGTAGGAGAGCCCCTGCTCTCCTGGTCCTGCAACAATGCACATCCTGGGCCAGGTGCTAAATCTCCTCCCCCAGGATGGGCAGGGGGAAGCTTCAAAGGCATGCCGCCTCTGTGAATTTCCCCAGGCCCCTGCAACCCCCCACTCTGGCGGGAAGCTTTGGACGGAAACCCCAAATAAGGACAAGGGATGTGCCAGCCTGCCAACCCCACCCCTCAGGTGGGGGAGGCGAGGTGAAGCACATCTCCGGGCTCTCGCCATCTTGAAGATGGGGATCCCTACCCTATCAGGACTAGGCTACTGCCCCCCTCCCACAGGAGAGAGGCAGGATAGGGGGTGTACCCACCCCAGGACGAGGACCCATTGGTCCCTGCCCTTCACCTACCTGTAACGCCCCTAAATCTAGTATTTAGGGGCACCCTGAACCTTCCTTCGCCAGATTCCAGATTCAAAACTACAAGAAGAGCAAGAAGAACAAAGACCTGCCCTGCAGCTGCTAAAAAGAGGAAGACACCAACTGCTTTGGCCCCAGCCCTACCTGCCTGTCGACCCTCGAACCTGCTCCTGCTCCAGAGCGGCATCTCTTGTGGCCAGCAATCTCACCAACCCCGGAGGACCTGGCTACCTTTTGGCTCTAAGCCCCTGGGACTCCCATGAGTAGAGGCTCTACTCGCAACCTATTTCTAACCCCTGGCAGCAGCCCGGAACCGCGAACCCAGCACACTCTGCACCAGCCGAGCCTGGCCAGTGCCGGAGTGAACAAAGACCCTGAGGACGACCCCACGGCGACTGTGACCCCGAGTCCGGCACCCAAGGACCTCCCTCGACATTCCTGAAGAAGCCTGCAGCCTCAGAACCAGGTGCCCCCCCAACCGCAATCAACTGAGGGTAAGATTTCCCGACACCTAAAGGCACCCCTGCACGCGGCGCCCCACGGCCCCCTGTGTCCAACCCCGGGGTACCTACCTATCCTCCAGCTACCCAACTTACCTCTCGAAGTGGTGGTGGCACCTGAAGAGTCCTCGTCCCCGAGCTTGCAGTCATTTTCCTAACCGGAGATTTCCCATTGACATCCATTGAGTGCCCGAAGGCTCAAAAGCACTCTGCACCCAGCCGCCCGAGTGGCCCTGGCAGTGAAAACTCTATTCCTTCCTACTTCCCCACTTGCCCTGAGTAAGTGACCAGGAGCACAGCTCCCACAGCCGCGTGGCTTGCCAGTCAGCAGCCACCAAACAAGGCCCCCCATCCCTCTCAGGATAACATTGGGCCTAACTCTCTCTGTACCCGGCCGCCCTAGAGCCGCTGAGGGTGAACCAACTGTACCTACCTGACCCTGGGAGACCCCTGAGTCTGTGCCCAGAACCTCAACTCTGCCAGTCGAGTACTTACCCTTAAACCGCAAACTCTATTTTCCCCATAGGGTAACATTGACTGCCTTTTTCCTGAAATTTCTTCTAAGTGTGGACTTTTCAAATCTTCAAATATTCACCAAAAATCAGCCGAGTGACAAAAACGAATTTACTCACCTGTTCCTAGGTGAACTCCCAGTGCTGGATCTTGGTGCCCAGCACTGACTCTGAAAAATCTCTACAACTGTACTTACCCTTAACTCAATTTTCTTCCATAGGAAACCATTGACTGTTTTTCTGTGAAATTTCTTCTAAGTGTCGATTTCTGCAATCTTTAAATATTCTTCAAAAATCGTATAATATCTGAAAACGTAATTGCTTACCTGTTTTGGATAAAGGTCCCAGTACTGAGTCTAGGCACCCAGTACTGGATTACAAAAGTAACGTGAACGTACTGTACCTGTAACCTGCATTTTCTTCCATAGGGAATCATTGATTGTTTTCTCTGAAATATTTTCAAAGTGTCAACTTTTAAAATAGCTAAATATTAGTTAATAATCACTACAGTACTAAAGTCGACTTTCATCACTTGATTCTGAGAACTGACCCAGGACTGAATCTAAGATCCAGTCCTGGAATTCCAAAAGTAATCTAAAAAGTAATCTGTTGCAAATAACTTGAATTTACCATTGAGCTCAATGTATTGTTGTGTTTAAAAATAGAGTTGCCTACTGCAACCTCTTGTAACTGTTTACTAAAATCTACTGCATATTGCAAAAGTATTTATATGAAACATCTACTGTTGAGAAAGTATATTTTACCTCCAAGTGTTGGTTCTAAAATAAAACAAGCATATATTTTTTATATATAAAGCATTGGCCTAGAGTTCAGTTATTGAGTGTGTGAAACCATTTGCTGACTGAGTGCGTACAACAAATGCTTTACACTGTCCTCTGGTACTGGCTTACTGCTCGACCAAGCTACCACTTCAGAGAGTAAGGTTAAACCTAACTTTGACCTCTGTCAAACCCTAGGGGACTGTGGACTCTGTACACCCTATACCTATTAAGGAACAGTATATACAGAGCCACTTTCTCACAATGCCTTCCCTAGACCGGAAACAAGCTTCCTAGGACCGGTTTCTGGCATTTCAGCCGTCTTCAGCCAGGCTTGCTTGAATCCAGTGGCAAAGTGAGCAAGGGACTCACGTCTGAGCATACCCTACCAACTTATGGCGAACAAAGCGGTACAAAAGAGGGTGGTGATGGATGGAGCATCAGAACCAATCAAACACTCACACCCAATCAACAGATCTGGCTTTGATCCATTACCGTCTTTTAGCCCACTCTGCCACCCCAGTTCAGACATGGCCATATGCAAATCAGTCTGACCCTGTGCCTCATGGGAACAGTCCAGCCCGAACTGCCAAGCCATGCCTTCTCTGGACCAGAAACAAGCTTCCTAGGACCGGTTTCAGGCATTTCAGCCGTCTTCAGCCAGGCTTGCTTGAATCCAGAGGCAAAGTGAACAAGGGACTCAAGTCTGAGCATACCCTGCCAACTTATGGTGAACAAAGCGGTACAAAAGGGGGTGGTGATGGACGGAGCATCAGAACCAATCAAACACTCACACCCAGTCAACAGATCTGGGTTTGATCCATCACTATTCTTTAGCCCACTCTGCCACCCCAGTTCAGACATCGCCATATGCAAATCAGTCTGACCCTGTGCCTCAAGGGAACAGTCCAGCCCGAACTGCCAAGCCATGCCTTCTCTGGACCAGAAACAAGCTTCCTAGGACCGGTTTCTGGCATTTCAGCCATCTTCAGCCAGGCTTGCTTCAATCCAGAGGCAAAGTGAACAAGGGACTCACGTCTGAGCATACCCTGCCAACTTATGGTGAACAAAGCGGTACAAAAGGGGGTGGTGATGGACGGAGCATCAGAACCAATCAAACACTCACACCCAGTCAACAGATCTGGGTTTGATCCATCACTGTTCTTTAGCCCACTCTGCCACCCCAGTTCAGACATGGCCATATGCAAATCAGTCTGACCCTGTGCCTCATGGGAACAGTCCAGCCCGAACTGCTAAGCCATGCCTGTGAGAAAGTGTCATCTTTCTTGCCTGGTATGCCCCCACTTTTTGCTGAATTGCTTAATGTACTTTGACTGAGTGTGCCCTGGACTCCTGCCAATCAGGTGCCCAGGGCCTATGTTCCTTCCCTAAAACAAACCAAACCCAAATTGGGAAACCTTGGCCACATGTCAGCCCCTGGTAAATGGTACCCTAAGTACCCAGGGCTTTGTGACCCAGGAAGGCCTCTAAGAGCTGCAGCACTCATTGTGCCACTCTTAGAGGCCCTGTACCCTTACACACACACACTGCCTTTGCAGGCTGAGTGTGTGGGTGCAAGACAAAAACAAAGTCGACATGGCACACATCACTGTGTGCCATGCCCATCACATACACTGCCATGGCATACATCAGTCACCCCTCTAGCTGGGTGCCTTATGCCAATGGTGTGGGCATAGGAGCAAGAGCCCTGTGCCCCTACAGTGCCCAGGTCCATCCCTGAGCCCTGTAAGTGCAGTGCTGCCATTTAAAGAGTACATGGTGCTTGGAGCTCGTCAAACACGAGCTCCACAGCACCATAATGGCAACACTAAAGACTGTGAAGTTTGGTATCAAACTTCTCAGCACATTAAACCCACACTGATGCCAGTGTGGGATTTAATGTACCCAGCACCCCAGAGGGCATCTTAGAGGTGCCCCCTCGAACCTAACCTACAAATCCACGTCTGCTCTGAGGCTGCCTAGGCTGCCACCCAGCAGACATGTTGCTGGACCCCTGGGTAGGAGAGCCCCTGCTCTCCTGGTCCTGCAACAATGCACATCCTGGGCCAGGTGCTAAATCCCCTCCCCCAGGATGGGCAGGGGGAAGCTTCAAAGGCATGCCGCCTCTGTGAGTTTCCCCAGGCCCCTGCAACCCCCCCACTCTGGCGGGAAGCTTTGGACGGAAACCCCAAATAAGGACAAGGGATGTGCCAGCCTGCCAACCCCACCCCTCAGGTGGGGGAGGCGAGGTGAAGCACATCTCCGGGCTCTCGCCATCTTGAAGATGGGGATCCCTACCCTATCAGGACTAGGCTACTGCCCCCCTCCCACAGGAGAGAGGCAGGATAGGGGGTGTACCCACCCCAGGACGAGGACCCATTGGTCCCTGCCCTTCACCTACCTGTAACGCCCCTAAATCTAGTATTTAGGGGCACCCTGAACCTTCCTTCGCCAGATTCCAGATTCAAAACTACAAGAAGAGCAAGAAGAACAAAGACCTGCCCTGCAGCTGCTAAAAAGAGGAAGACACCAACTGCTTTGGCCCCAGCCCTACCTGCCTGTCGACCCTCGAACCTGCTCCTGCTCCAGAGCGGCATCTCTTGTGGCCAGCAATCTCACCAACCCCGGAGGACCTGGCTACCTTTTGGCTCTAAGCCCCTGGGACTCCCATGAGTAGAGGCTCTACTCGCAACCTATTTCTAACCCCTGGCAGCAGCCCGGAACCGCGAACCCAGCACACTCTGCACCAGCCGAGCCTGGCCAGTGCCGGAGTGAACAAAGACCCTGAGGACGACCCCACGGCGACTGTGACCCCGAGTCCGGCACCCAAGGACCTCCCTCGACATTCCTGAAGAAGCCTGCAGCCTCAGAACCAGGTGCCCCCCCAACCGCGATCAACTGAGGGTAAGATTTCCCGACACCTAAAGGCACCCCTGCACGCGGCGCCCCACGGCCCCCTGTGTCCAACCCCGGGGTACCTACCTATCCTCCAGCTACCCAACTTACCTCTCGAAGTGGTGGTGGCACCTGAAGAGTCCTCGTCCCCGAGCTTGCAGTCATTTTCCTAACCGGAGATTTCCCATTGACATCCATTGAGCGCCCGAAGGCTCAAAAGCACTCTGCACCCAGCCGCCCGAGTGGCCCTGGCAGTGAAAACTCTATTCCTTCCTACTTCCCCACTTGCCCTGAGTAAGTGACCAGGAGCACAGCTCCCACAGCCGCGTGGCTTGCCAGTCAGCAGCCACCAAACAAGGCCCCCCATCCCTCTCAGGATAACATTGGGCCTAACTCTCTCTGCACCCGGCCGCCCTAGAGCCGCTGAGGGTGAACCAACTGTACCTACCTGACCCTGGGAGACCCCTGAGTCTGTGCCCAGAACCTCAACTCTGCCAGTCGAGTACTTACCCTTAAACCGCAAACTCTATTTTCCCCATAGGGTAACATTGACTGGCTTTTTCCTGAAATTTCTTCGAAGTGTGGACTTTTCAAATCTTCAAATATTCACCAAAAATCAGCCGAGTGACAAAAACGAATTTACTCACCTGTTCCTAGGTGAACTCCCAGTGCTGGATCTTGGTGCCCAGCACTGACTCTGAAAAATCTCTACAACTGTACTTACCCTTAACTCAATTTTCTTCCATAGGAAACCATTGACTGTTTTTCTGTGAAATTTCTTTTAAGTGTCGATTTCTGCAATCTTTAAATATTCTTCAAAAATCGTATAATATCTGAAAACGTAATTGCTTACCTGTTTTGGATAAAGGTCCCAGTACTGAGTCTAGGCACCCAGTACTGGATTACAAAAGTAACGTGAACGTACTGTACCTGTAACCTGCATTTTCTTCCATAGGGAATCATTGATTGTTTTCTCTGAAATATTTTCAAAGTGTCAACTTTTAAAATAGCTAAATATTAGTTAATAATCACTACAGTACTAAAGTCGACTTTCATCACTTGATTCTGAGAACTGACCCAGGACTGAATCTAAGATCCAGTCCTGGAATTCCGAAAGTAATCTAAAAAGTAATCTGTTGCAAATAACTTGAATTTACCATTGAGCTCAATGTATTGTTGTGTTTAAAAATAGAGTTACCTACTGCAACCTCTTGTAACTGTTTACTAAAATCTACTGCATATTGCAAAAGTATTTATATGAAACATCTACTGTTGAGAAAGTATATTTTACCTCCAAGTGTTGGTTCTAAAATAAAACAAGCATATATTTTTTATATATAAAGCATTGGCCTAGAGTTCAGTTATTGAGTGTGTGAAACCATTTGCTGACTGAGTGTGTACAACAAATGCTTTACACTGTCCTCTGGTACTGCCTTACTGCTCGACCAAGCTACCACTTCAGAGAGTAAGGTTAAACCTAACTTTGACCTCTGTCAAACCCTAGGGGACTGTGGACTCTGTACACCCTATACCTATTAAGGAACAGTATATACAGAGCCACTTTCTCACAATGCCTTCCCTAGACCGGAAACAAGCTTCCTAGGACCGGTTTCTGGCATTTCAGCCGTCTTCAGCCAGGCTTGCTTGAATCCAGTGGCAACGTGAGCAAGGGACTCACGTCTGAGCATACCCTACCAACTTATGGCGAACAAAGCGGTACAAAAGAGGGTGGTGATGGATGGAGCATCAGAACCAATCAAACACTCACACCCAATCAACAGATCTGGGTTTGATCCATCACCGTCTTTTAGCCCACTCTGCCACCCCAGTTCAGACATGGCCATATGCAAATCAGTCTGACCCTGTGCCTCATGGGAACAGTCCAGCCCGAACTGCCAAGCCATGCCTTCTCTGGACCAGAAACAAGCTTCCTAGGACCGGTTTCTGGCATTTCAGCCGTCTTCAGCCAGGCTTGCTTGAATCCAGAGGCAAAGTGAACAAGGGACTCACGTCTGAGCATACCCTGCCAACTTATGGTGAACAAAGCAGTACAAAAGAGGGTGGTGATGGACGGAGCATCAGAACCAATCAAACACTCACACCCAGTCAACAGATCTGGGTTTGATCCATCACTGTTCTTTGGCCCACTCTGCCACCCCAGTTCAGACATAGCCATATGCAAATCAGTTTGACCCTGTGCCTCATGGGAACAGTCCAGCCCAAACTGCCAAGCCATGCCTTCTCTGGACCAGAAACAAGCTTCCTAGGACCGGTTTCTGGCATTTCAGCCGTCTTCAGTCAGGCTTGCTTGAATCCAGAGGCAAAGTGAACAAGGGACTCACGTCTGAGCATACCCTGCCAACTTATGGTGAACAAAGCGGTAAAAAAGGGGGTGGTGATGGACGGAGCATCAGAACCAATCAAACACTCACACCCAGTCAACAGATCTGGGTTTGATCCATCACTGTTCTTTAGCCCACTCTGCCACCCCAGTTCAGACATGGCCATATGCAAATCAGTCTGACCCTGTGCCTCATGGGAACAGTCCAGCCCGAACTGCTAAGCCATGCCTGTGAGAAAGTGTCATCTTTCTTGCCTGGTATGCCCCCACTTTTTGCTGAATTGCTTAATGTACTTTGATTGAGTGTGCCCTGGACTCCTGCCAATCAGGTGCCCAGGGCCTATGTTCCTTCCCTAAAACAAACCAAACCCAAATTGGCAAACCTTGGCCACATGTCAGCCCCTGGTAAATGGTACCCTAAGTACCCAGGGCTTTGTGACCCAGGAAGGCCTCTAAGAGCTGCAGCACTCATTGTGCCACTCTTAGAGGCCCTGTACCCTTACACACACACACTGCCTTTGCAGGCTGAGTGTGTGGGTGCAAGACAAAAACAAAGTCGACATGGCACACATCACTGTGTGCCATGCCCATCACATACACTGCCATGGCATACATCAGTCACCCCTCTAGCTGGGTGCCTTATGCCAATGGTGTGGGCATAGGAGCAAGAGCCCTGTGCCCCTACAGTGCCCAGGTCCATCCCTGAGCCCTGTAAGTGCAGTGCTGCCATTTAAAGAGTACATGGTGCTTGGAGCTCGTCAAACACGAGCTCCACAGCACCATAATGGCAACACTAAAGACTGTGAAGTTTGGTATCAAACTTCTCAGCACATTAAACCCACACTGATGCCAGTGTGGGATTTAATGTACCCAGCACCCCAGAGGGCATCTTAGAGGTGCCCCCTCGAACCTAACCTACAAATCCACGTCTGCTCTGAGGCTGCCTAGGCTGCCACCCAGCAGACATGTTGCTGGACCCCTGGGTAGGAGAGCCCCTGCTCTCCTGGTCCTGCAACAATGCACATCCTGGGCCAGGTGCTAAATCTCCTCCCCCAGGATGGGCAGGGGGAAGCTTCAAAGGCATGCCGCCTCTGTGAATTTCCCCAGGCCCCTGCAACCCCCCACTCTGGCGGGAAGCTTTGGACGGAAACCCCAAATAAGGACAAGGGATGTGCCAGCCTGCCAACCCCACCCCTCAGGTGGGGGAGGCGAGGTGAAGCACATCTCCGGGCTCTCGCCATCTTGAAGATGGGGATCCCTACCCTATCAGGACTAGGCTACTGCCCCCCTCCCACAGGAGAGAGGCAGGATAGGGGGTGTACCCACCCCAGGACGAGGACCCATTGGTCCCTGCCCTTCACCTACCTGTAACGCCCCTAAATCTAGTATTTAGGGGCACCCTGAACCTTCCTTCGCCAGATTCCAGATTCAAAACTACAAGAAGAGCAAGAAGAACAAAGACCTGCCCTGCAGCTGCTAAAAAGAGGAAGACACCAACTGCTTTGGCCCCAGCCCTACCTGCCTGTCGACCCTCGAACCTGCTCCTGCTCCAGAGCGGCATCTCTTGTGGCCAGCAATCTCACCAACCCCGGAGGACCTGGCTACCTTTTGGCTCTAAGCCCCTGGGACTCCCATGAGTAGAGGCTCTACTCGCAACCTATTTCTAACCCCTGGCAGCAGCCCGGAACCGCGAACCCAGCACACTCTGCACCAGCCGAGCCTGGCCAGTGCCGGAGTGAACAAAGACCCTGAGGACGACCCCACGGCGACTGTGACCCCGAGTCCGGCACCCAAGGACCTCCCTCGACATTCCTGAAGAAGCCTGCAGCCTCAGAACCAGGTGCCCCCCCAACCGCAATCAACTGAGGGTAAGATTTCCCGACACCTAAAGGCACCCCTGCACGCGGCGCCCCACGGCCCCCTGTGTCCAACCCCGGGGTACCTACCTATCCTCCAGCTACCCAACTTACCTCTCGAAGTGGTGGTGGCACCTGAAGAGTCCTCGTCCCCGAGCTTGCAGTCATTTTCCTAACCGGAGATTTCCCATTGACATCCATTGAGTGCCCGAAGGCTCAAAAGCACTCTGCACCCAGCCGCCCGAGTGGCCCTGGCAGTGAAAACTCTATTCCTTCCTACTTCCCCACTTGCCCTGAGTAAGTGACCAGGAGCACAGCTCCCACAGCCGCGTGGCTTGCCAGTCAGCAGCCACCAAACAAGGCCCCCCATCCCTCTCAGGATAACATTGGGCCTAACTCTCTCTGTACCCGGCCGCCCTAGAGCCGCTGAGGGTGAACCAACTGTACCTACCTGACCCTGGGAGACCCCTGAGTCTGTGCCCAGAACCTCAACTCTGCCAGTCGAGTACTTACCCTTAAACCGCAAACTCTATTTTCCCCATAGGGTAACATTGACTGCCTTTTTCCTGAAATTTCTTCTAAGTGTGGACTTTTCAAATCTTCAAATATTCACCAAAAATCAGCCGAGTGACAAAAACGAATTTACTCACCTGTTCCTAGGTGAACTCCCAGTGCTGGATCTTGGTGCCCAGCACTGACTCTGAAAAATCTCTACAACTGTACTTACCCTTAACTCAATTTTCTTCCATAGGAAACCATTGACTGTTTTTCTGTGAAATTTCTTCTAAGTGTCGATTTCTGCAATCTTTAAATATTCTTCAAAAATCGTATAATATCTGAAAACGTAATTGCTTACCTGTTTTGGATAAAGGTCCCAGTACTGAGTCTAGGCACCCAGTACTGGATTACAAAAGTAACGTGAACGTACTGTACCTGTAACCTGCATTTTCTTCCATAGGGAATCATTGATTGTTTTCTCTGAAATATTTTCAAAGTGTCAACTTTTAAAATAGCTAAATATTAGTTAATAATCACTACAGTACTAAAGTCGACTTTCATCACTTGATTCTGAGAACTGACCCAGGACTGAATCTAAGATCCAGTCCTGGAATTCCAAAAGTAATCTAAAAAGTAATCTGTTGCAAATAACTTGAATTTACCATTGAGCTCAATGTATTGTTGTGTTTAAAAATAGAGTTGCCTACTGCAACCTCTTGTAACTGTTTACTAAAATCTACTGCATATTGCAAAAGTATTTATATGAAACATCTACTGTTGAGAAAGTATATTTTACCTCCAAGTGTTGGTTCTAAAATAAAACAAGCATATATTTTTTATATATAAAGCATTGGCCTAGAGTTCAGTTATTGAGTGTGTGAAACCATTTGCTGACTGAGTGTGTACAACAAATGCTTTACACTGTCCTCTGGTACTGCCTTACTGCTCGACCAAGCTACCACTTCAGAGAGTAAGGTTAAACCTAACTTTGACCTCTGTCAAACCCTGGGGGACTGTGGACTCTGTACACCCTATACCTATTAAGGAACAGTATATACAGAGCCACTTTCTCACAATGCCTTCCCTAGACCGGAAACAAGCTTCCTAGGACCGGTTTCTGGCATTTCAGCCGTCTTCAGCCAGGCTTGCTTGAATCCAGTGGCAAAGTGAGCAAGGGACTCACGTCTGAGCATACCCTACCAACTTATGGCGAACAAAGCGGTACAAAAGAGGGTGGTGATGGATGGAGCATCAGAACCAATCAAACACTCACACCCAATCAACAGATCTGGGTTTGATCCATCACCGTCTTTTAGCCCACTCTGCCACCCCAGTTTAGACATGGCCATATGCAAATCAGTCTGACCCTGTGTCTCATGGGAACAGTCCAGCCCGAACTGCCAAGCCATGCCTTCTCTGGACCAGAAACAAGCTTCCTAGGACCGGTTTCTGGCATTTCAGCCGTCTTCAGCCAGACTTGCTTGAATCCAGAGGCAAAGTGAACAAGGGACTCACGTCTGAGCATACCCTGCCAACTTATGGTGAACAAAGCGGTACAAAAGGAGGTGGTGATGGACGGAGCATCAGAACCAATCAAACACTCACACCCAGTCAACAGATCTGGGTTTGATCCATCACTGTTCTTTAGCCCACTCTGCCACCCCAGTTCAGACATGGCCATATGCAAATCAGTCTGACCCTGTGCCTGATGGGAACAGTCCAGCCCGAACTGCTAAGCCATGCCTGTGAGAAAGTGTCATCTTTCTTGCCTGGTATGCCCCCACTTTTTGCTGAATTGCTTAATGTACTTTGATTGAGTGTGCCCTGGACTCCTGCCAATCAGGTGCCCAGGGCCTATGTTCCTTCCCTAAAACAAAACAAACCCAAATTGGCAAACCTTGGCCACATGTCAGCCCCTGGTAAATGGTACCCTAAGTACCCAGGGCTTTGTGACCCAGGAAGGCCTCTAAGAGCTGCAGCACTCATTGTGCCACTCTTAGAGGCCCTGTACCCTTACACACACACACTGCCTTTGCAGGCTGAGTGTGTGGGTGCAAGACAAAAACAAAGTCGACATGGCACACATCACTGTGTGCCATGCACATCACATACACTGCCATGGCATACATCAGTCACCCCTCTAGCTGGGTGCCTTATGCCAGTGGTGTGGGAATAGGAGCAAGAGCCCTGTGCCCCTACAGTGCCCAGGTCCATCCCTGAGCCCTGTAAGTGCAGTGCTGCCATTTAAAGAGTACATGGTGCTTGGAGCTCGTCAAACACGAGCTCCACAGCACCATAATGGCAACACTAAAGACTGTGAAGTTTGGTATCAAACTTCTCAGCACATTAAACCCACACTGATGCCAGTGTGGGATTTAATGTACCCAGCACCCCAGAGGGCATCTTAGAGGTGCCCCCTCGAACCTAACCTACAAATCCACGTCTGCTCTGAGGCTGCCTAGGCTGCCACCCAGCAGACATGTTGCTGGACCCCTGGGTAGGAGAGCCCCTGCTCTCCTGGTCCTGCAACAATGCACATCCTGGGCCAGGTGCTAAATCCCCTCCCCCAGGATGGGCAGGGGGAAGCTTCAAAGGCATGCCGCCTCTGTGAGTTTCCCCAGGCCCCTGCAACCCCCCACTCTGGCAGGAAGCTTTGGACGGAAACCCCAAATAAGGACAAGGGATGTGCCAGCCTGCCAACCCCACCCCTCAGGTGGGGGAGGCGAGGTGAAGCACATCTCCGGGCTCTCGCCATCTTGAAGATGGGGAGCCCTACCCTATCAGGACTAGGCTACTGCCCCCCTCCCACAGGAGAGAGGCAGGATAGGGGGTGTACCGACCCCAGGACGAGGACCCATTGGTCCCTGCCCTTCACCTACCTGTAACGCCCCTAAATCTAGTATTTAGGGGCACCCTGAACCTTCCTTCGCCAGATTCCAGATTCAAAACTACAAGAAGAGCAAGAAGAACAAAGACCTGCCCTGCAGCTGCTAAAAAGAGGAAGACACCAACTGCTTTGGCCCCAGCCCTACCTGCCTGTCGACCCTCGAACCTGCTCCTGCTCCAGAGCGGCATCTCTTGTGGCCAGCAATCTCACCAACCCCGGAGGACCTGGCTACCTTTTGGCTCTAAGCCCCTGGGACTCCCATGAGTAGAGGCTCTACTCGCAACCTATTTCTAACCCCTGGCAGCAGCCCGGAACCGCGAACCCAGCACACTCTGCACCAGCCGAGCCTGGCCAGTGCCGGAGTGAACAAAGACCCTGAGGACGACCCCACGGCGACTGTTACCCCGAGTCCGCCACCCAAGGACCTCCCTCGACATTCCTGAAGAAGCCTGCAGCCTCAGAACCAGGTGCCCCCCCAACCGCGATCAACTGAGGGTAAGATTTCCCGACACCTAAAGGCACCCCTGCACGCGGCGCCCCACGGCCCCCTGTGTCCAACCCCGGGGTACCTACCTATCCTCCAGCTACCCAACTTACCTCTCGAAGTGGTGGTGGCACCTGAAGAGTCCTCGTCCCCGAGCTTGCAGTCTTTTTCCTAACCGGAGATTTCCCATTGACATCCATTGAGCGCCCGAAGGCTCAAAAGCACTCTGCACCCAGCCGCCCGAGTGGCCCTGGCAGTGAAAACTCTATTCCTTCCTACTTCCCCACTTGCCCTGAGTAAGTGACCAGGAGCACAGCTCCCACAGCCGCGTGGCTTGCCAGTCAGCAGCCACCAAACAAGGCCCCCCATCCCTCTCAGGATAACATTGGGCCTAACTCTCTCTGCACCCGGCCGCCCTAGAGCCGCTGAGGGTGAACCAACTGTACCTACCTGACCCTGGGAGACCCCTGAGTCTGTGCCCAGAACCTCAACTCTGCCAGTCGAGTACTTACCCTTAAACCGCAAACTCTATTTTCCCCATAGGGTAACATTGACTGGCTTTTCCTGAAATTTCTTCTAAGTGTGGACTTTTCAAATCTTCAAATATTCACCAAAAATCAGCCGAGTGACAAAAACGAATTTACTCACCTGTTCCTAGGTGAACTCCCAGTGCTGGATCTTGGTGCCCAGCACTGACTCTGAAAAATCTCTACAACTGTACTTACCCTTAACTCAATTTTCTTCCATAGGAAACCATTGACTGTTTTTCTGTGAAATTTCTTCTAAGTGTCGATTTCTGCAATCTTTAAATATTCTTCAAAAATCGTATAATATCTGAAAACGTAATTGCTTACCTGTTTTGGATAAAGGTCCCAGTACTGAGTCTAGGCACCCAGTACTGGATTACAAAAGTAACGTGAACGTACTGTACCTGTAACCTGCATTTTCTTCCATAGGGAATCATTGATTGTTTTCTCTGAAATATTTTCTGTCAACTTTTAAAATAGCTAAATATTAATTAAAAATCACTACAGTACTAAAGTCGACTTTCATCACTTGATTCTGAGAACTGACCCAGGACTGAATCTAAGATCCAGTCCTGGAATTACAAAAGTAATCTAAAAAGTAATCTGTTGGAAATAACTTGAATTTACCATTGAGCTCAATGTATTGTTGTGTTTAAAAATAGAGTTGCCTACTGCAACCTCTTGTAACTGTACTAAAATCTACTGCATATTGCAAAAGTATTTATATGAAACATCTACTGTTGAGAAAGTATATTTTACCTCCAAGTGTTGGTTCTAAAATAAAACAAGCATATATTTTTTATATATAAAGCATTGGCCTAGAGTTCAGTTATTGAGTGTGTGAAACCATTTGCTGACTGAGTGTGTACAACAAATGCTTTACACTGTCCTCTGGTACTGCCTTACTGCTCGACCAAGCTACCACTTCAGAGAGTAAGGTTAAACCTAACTTTGACCTCTGTCAAACCCTAGGGGACTGTGGACTCTGTACACCCTATACCTATTAAGGAACAGTATATACAGAGCCACTTTCTCACAATGCCTTCCCTAGACCGGAAACAAGCTTCCTAGGACCGGTTTCTGGCATTTCAGCCGTCTTCAGCCAGGCTTGCTTGAATCCAGTGGCAACGTGAGCAAGGGACTCACGTCTGAGCATACCCTACCAACTTATGGCGAACAAAGCGGTACAAAAGAGGGTGGTGATGGATGGAGCATCAGAACCAATCAAACACTCACACCCAATCAACAGATCTGGGTTTGATCCATCACCGTCTTTTAGCCCACTCTGCCACCCCAGTTCAGACATGGCCATATGCAAATCAGTCTGACCCTGTGCCTCATGGGAACAGTCCAGCCCGAACTGCCAAGCCATGCCTTCTCTGGACCAGAAACAAGCTTCCTAGGACCGGTTTCTGGCATTTCAGCCGTCTTCAGCCAGGCTTGCTTGAATCCAGAGGCAAAGTGAACAAGGGACTCACGTCTGAGCATACCCTGCCAACTTATGGTGAACAAAGCAGTACAAAAGAGGGTGGTGATGGACGGAGCATCAGAACCAATCAAACACTCACACCCAGTCAACAGATCTGGGTTTGATCCATCACTGTTCTTTGGCCCACTCTGCCACCCCAGTTCAGACATAGCCATATGCAAATCAGTTTGACCCTGTGCCTCATGGGAACAGTCCAGCCCAAACTGCCAAGCCATGCCTTCTCTGGACCAGAAACAAGCTTCCTAGGACCGGTTTCTGGCATTTCAGCCGTCTTCAGTCAGGCTTGCTTGAATCCAGAGGCAAAGTGAACAAGGGACTCACGTCTGAGCATACCCTGCCAACTTATGGTGAACAAAGCGGTAAAAAAGGGGGTGGTGATGGACGGAGCATCAGAACCAATCAAACACTCACACCCAGTCAACAGATCTGGGTTTGATCCATCACTGTTCTTTAGCCCACTCTGCCACCCCAGTTCAGACATGGCCATATGCAAATCAGTCTGACCCTGTGCCTCATGGGAACAGTCCAGCCCGAACTGCTAAGCCATGCCTGTGAGAAAGTGTCATCTTTCTTGCCTGGTATGCCCCCACTTTTTGCTGAATTGCTTAATGTACTTTGATTGAGTGTGCCCTGGACTCCTGCCAATCAGGTGCCCAGGGCCTATGTTCCTTCCCTAAAACAAACCAAACCCAAATTGGCAAACCTTGGCCACATGTCAGCCCCTGGTAAATGGTACCCTAAGTACCCAGGGCTTTGTGACCCAGGAAGGCCTCTAAGAGCTGCAGCACTCATTGTGCCACTCTTAGAGGCCCTGTACCCTTACACACACACACTGCCTTTGCAGGCTGAGTGTGTGGGTGCAAGACAAAAACAAAGTCGACATGGCACACATCACTGTGTGCCATGCCCATCACATACACTGCCATGGCATACATCAGTCACCCCTCTAGCTGGGTGCCTTATGCCAATGGTGTGGGCATAGGAGCAAGAGCCCTGTGCCCCTACAGTGCCCAGGTCCATCCCTCAGCCCTGTAAGTGCAGTGCTGCCATTTAAAGAGTACATGGTGCTTGGAGCTCGTCAAACACGAGCTCCACAGCACCATAATGGCAACACTAAAGACTGTGAAGTTTGGTATCAAACTTCTCAGCACATTAAACCCACACTGATGCCAGTGTGGGATTTAATGTACCCAGCACCCCAGAGGGCATCTTAGAGGTGCCCCCTCGAACCTAACCTACAAATCCACGTCTGCTCTGAGGCTGCCTAGGCTGCCACCCAGCAGACATGTTGCTGGACCCCTGGGTAGGAGAGCCCCTGCTCTCCTGGTCCTGCAACAATGCACATCCTGGGCCAGGTGCTAAATCTCCTCCCCCAGGATGGGCAGGGGGAAGCTTCAAAGGCATGCCGCCTCTGTGAATTTCCCCAGGCCCCTGCAACCCCCCACTCTGGCGGGAAGCTTTGGACGGAAACCCCAAATAAGGACAAGGGATGTGCCAGCCTGCCAACCCCACCCCTCAGGTGGGGGAGGCGAGGTGAAGCACATCTCCGGGCTCTCGCCATCTTGAAGATGGGGATCCCTACCCTATCAGGACTAGGCTACTGCCCCCCTCCCACAGGAGAGAGGCAGGATAGGGGGTGTACCCACCCCAGGACGAGGACCCATTGGTCCCTGCCCTTCACCTACCTGTAACGCCCCTAAATCTAGTATTTAGGGGCACCCTGAACCTTCCTTCGCCAGATTCCAGATTCAAAACTACAAGAAGAGCAAGAAGAACAAAGACCTGCCCTGCAGCTGCTAAAAAGAGGAAGACACCAACTGCTTTGGCCCCAGCCCTACCTGCCTGTCGACCCTCGAACCTGCTCCTGCTCCAGAGCGGCATCTCTTGTGGCCAGCAATCTCACCAACCCCGGAGGACCTGGCTACCTTTTGGCTCTAAGCCCCTGGGACTCCCATGAGTAGAGGCTCTACTCGCAACCTATTTCTAACCCCTGGCAGCAGCCCGGAACCGCGAACCCAGCACACTCTGCACCAGCCGAGCCTGGCCAGTGCCGGAGTGAACAAAGACCCTGAGGACGACCCCACGGCGACTGTGACCCCGAGTCCGGCACCCAAGGACCTCCCTCGACATTCCTGAAGAAGCCTGCAGCCTCAGAACCAGGTGCCCCCCCAACCGCAATCAACTGAGGGTAAGATTTCCCGACACCTAAAGGCACCCCTGCACGCGGCGCCCCACGGCCCCCTGTGTCCAACCCCGGGGTACCTACCTATCCTCCAGCTACCCAACTTACCTCTCGAAGTGGTGGTGGCACCTGAAGAGTCCTCGTCCCCGAGCTTGCAGTCATTTTCCTAACCGGAGATTTCCCATTGACATCCATTGAGTGCCCGAAGGCTCAAAAGCACTCTGCACCCAGCCGCCCGAGTGGCCCTGGCAGTGAAAACTCTATTCCTTCCTACTTCCCCACTTGCCCTGAGTAAGTGACCAGGAGCACAGCTCCCACAGCCGCGTGGCTTGCCAGTCAGCAGCCACCAAACAAGGCCCCCCATCCCTCTCAGGATAACATTGGGCCTAACTCTCTCTGTACCCGGCCGCCCTAGAGCCGCTGAGGGTGAACCAACTGTACCTACCTGACCCTGGGAGACCCCTGAGTCTGTGCCCAGAACCTCAACTCTGCCAGTCGAGTACTTACCCTTAAACCGCAAACTCTATTTTCCCCATAGGGTAACATTGACTGCCTTTTTCCTGAAATTTCTTCTAAGTGTGGACTTTTCAAATCTTCAAATATTCACCAAAAATCAGCCGAGTGACAAAAACGAATTTACTCACCTGTTCCTAGGTGAACTCCCAGTGCTGGATCTTGGTGCCCAGCACTGACTCTGAAAAATCTCTACAACTGTACTTACCCTTAACTCAATTTTCTTCCATAGGAAACCATTGACTGTTTTTCTGTGAAATTTCTTCTAAGTGTCGATTTCTGCAATCTTTAAATATTCTTCAAAAATCGTATAATATCTGAAAACGTAATTGCTTACCTGTTTTGGATAAAGGTCCCAGTACTGAGTCTAGGCACCCAGTACTGGATTACAAAAGTAACGTGAACGTACTGTACCTGTAACCTGCATTTTCTTCCATAGGGAATCATTGATTGTTTTCTCTGAAATATTTTCAAAGTGTCAACTTTTAAAATAGCTAAATATTAGTTAATAATCACTACAGTACTAAAGTCGACTTTCATCACTTGATTCTGAGAACTGACCCAGGACTGAATCTAAGATCCAGTCCTGGAATTCCAAAAGTAATCTAAAAAGTAATCTGTTGCAAATAACTTGAATTTACCATTGAGCTCAATGTATTGTTGTGTTTAAAAATAGAGTTGCCTACTGCAACCTCTTGTAACTGTTTACTAAAATCTACTGCATATTGCAAAAGTATTTATATGAAACATCTACTGTTGAGAAAGTATATTTTACCTCCAAGTGTTGGTTCTAAAATAAAACAAGCATATATTTTTTATATATAAAGCATTGGCCTAGAGTTCAGTTATTGAGTGTGTGAAACCATTTGCTGACTGAGTGTGTACAACAAATGCTTTACACTGTCCTCTGGTACTGCCTTACTGCTCGACCAAGCTACCACTTCAGAGAGTAAGGTTAAACCTAACTTTGACCTCTGTCAAACCCTGGGGGACTGTGGACTCTGTACACCCTATACCTATTAAGGAACAGTATATACAGAGCCACTTTCTCACAATGCCTTCCCTAGACCGGAAACAAGCTTCCTAGGACCGGTTTCTGGCATTTCAGCCGTCTTCAGCCAGGCTTGCTTGAATCCAGTGGCAAAGTGAGCAAAGGACTCACGTCTGAGCATACCCTACCAACTTATGGCGAACAAAGCGGTACAAAAGAGGGTGGTGATGGATGGAGCATCAGAACCAATCAAACACTCACACCCAATCAACAGATCTGGGTTTGATCCATCACCGTCTTTTAGCCCACTCTGCCACCCCAGTTTAGACATGGCCATATGCAAATCAGTCTGACCCTGTGCCTCATGGGAACAGTCCAGCCCGAACTGCCAAGCCATGCCTTCTCTGGACCAGAAACAAGCTTCCTAGGACCGGTTTCTGGCATTTCAGCCGTCTTAAGCCAGACTTGCTTGAATCCAGAGGCAAAGTGAACAAGGGACTCACGTCTGAGCATACCCTGCCAACTTATGGTGAACAAAGCGGTACAAAAGGAGGTGGTGATGGACGGAGCATCAGAACCAATCAAACACTCACACCCAGTCAACAGATCTGGGTTTGATCCATCACTGTTCTTTAGCCCACTCTGCCACCCCAGTTCAGACATGGCCATATGCAAATCAGTCTGACCCTGTGCCTGATGGGAACAGTCCAGCCCGAACTGCTAAGCCATGCCTGTGAGAAAGTGTCATCTTTCTTGCCTGGTATGCCCCCACTTTTTGCTGAATTGCTTAATGTACTTTGATTGAGTGTGCCCTGGACTCCTGCCAATCAGGTGCCCAGGGCCTATGTTCCTTCCCTAAAACAAAACAAACCCAAATTGGCAAACCTTGGCCACATGTCAGCCCCTGGTAAATGGTACCCTAAGTACCCAGGGCTTTGTGACCCAGGAAGGCCTCTAAGAGCTGCAGCACTCATTGTGCCACTCTTAGAGGCCCTGTACCCTTACACACACACACTGCCTTTGCAGGCTGAGTGTGTGGGTGCAAGACAAAAACAAAGTCGACATGGCACACATCACTGTGTGCCATGCACATCACATACACTGCCATGGCATACATCAGTCACCCCTCTAGCTGGGTGCCTTATGCCAGTGGTGTGGGAATAGGAGCAAGAGCCCTGTGCCCCTACAGTGCCCAGGTCCATCCCTGAGCCCTGTAAGTGCAGTGCTGCCATTTAAAGAGTACATGGTGCTTGGAGCTCGTCAAACACGAGCTCCACAGCACCATAATGGCAACACTAAAGACTGTGAAGTTTGGTATCAAACTTCTCAGCACATTAAACCCACACTGATGCCAGTGTGGGATTTAATGTACCCAGCACCCCAGAGGGCATCTTAGAGGTGCCCCCTCGAACCTAACCTACAAATCCACGTCTGCTCTGAGGCTGCCTAGGCTGCCACCCAGCAGACATGTTGCTGGACCCCTGGGTAGGAGAGCCCCTGCTCTCCTGGTCCTGCAACAATGCACATCCTGGGCCAGGTGCTAAATCCCCTCCCCCAGGATGGGCAGGGGGAAGCTTCAAAGGCATGCCGCCTCTGTGAGTTTCCCCAGGCCCCTGCAACCCCCCACTCTGGCAGGAAGCTTTGGACGGAAACCCCAAATAAGGACAAGGGATGTGCCAGCCTGCCAACCCCACCCCTCAGGTGGGGGAGGCGAGGTGAAGCACATCTCCGGGCTCTCGCCATCTTGAAGATGGGGAGCCCTACCCTATCAGGACTAGGCTACTGCCCCCCTCCCACAGGAGAGAGGCAGGATAGGGGGTGTACCGACCCCAGGACGAGGACCCATTGGTCCCTGCCCTTCACCTACCTGTAACGCCCCTAAATCTAGTATTTAGGGGCACCCTGAACCTTCCTTCGCCAGATTCCAGATTCAAAACTACAAGAAGAGCAAGAAGAACAAAGACCTGCCCTGCAGCTGCTAAAAAGAGGAAGACACCAACTGCTTTGGCCCCAGCCCTACCTGCCTGTCGACCCTCGAACCTGCTCCTGCTCCAGAGCGGCATCTCTTGTGGCCAGCAATCTCACCAACCCCGGAGGACCTGGCTACCTTTTGGCTCTAAGCCCCTGGGACTCCCATGAGTAGAGGCTCTACTCGCAACCTATTTCTAACCCCTGGCAGCAGCCCGGAACCGCGAACCCAGCACACTCTGCACCAGCCGAGCCTGGCCAGTGCCGGAGTGAACAAAGACCCTGAGGACGACCCCACGGCGACTGTTACCCCGAGTCCGCCACCCAAGGACCTCCCTCGACATTCCTGAAGAAGCCTGCAGCCTCAGAACCAGGTGCCCCCCCAACCGCGATCAACTGAGGGTAAGATTTCCCGACACCTAAAGGCACCCCTGCACGCGGCGCCCCACGGCCCCCTGTGTCCAACCCCGGGGTACCTACCTATCCTCCAGCTACCCAACTTACCTCTCGAAGTGGTGGTGGCACCTGAAGAGTCCTCGTCCCCGAGCTTGCAGTCTTTTTCCTAACCGGAGATTTCCCATTGACATCCATTGAGCGCCCGAAGGCTCAAAAGCACTCTGCACCCAGCCGCCCGAGTGGCCCTGGCAGTGAAAACTCTATTCCTTCCTACTTCCCCACTTGCCCTGAGTAAGTGACCAGGAGCACAGCTCCCACAGCCGCGTGGCTTGCCAGTCAGCAGCCACCAAACAAGGCCCCCCATCCCTCTCAGGATAACATTGGGCCTAACTCTCTCTGCACACGGCCGCCCTAGAGCCGCTGAGGGTGAACCAACTGTACCTACCTGACCCTGGGAGACCCCTGAGTCTGTGCCCAGAACCTCAACTCTGCCAGTCGAGTACTTACCCTTAAACCGCAAACTCTATTTTCCCCATAGGGTAACATTGACTGGCTTTTCCTGAAATTTCTTCTAAGTGTGGACTTTTCAAATCTTCAAATATTCACCAAAAATCAGCCGAGTGACAAAAACGAATTTACTCACCTGTTCCTAGGTGAACTCCCAGTGCTGGATCTTGGTGCCCAGCACTGACTCTGAAAAATCTCTACAACTGTACTTACCCTTAACTCAATTTTCTTCCATAGGAAACCATTGACTGTTTTTCTGTGAAATTTCTTCTAAGTGTCGATTTCTGCAATCTTTAAATATTCTTCAAAAATCGTATAATATCTGAAAACGTAATTGCTTACCTGTTTTGGATAAAGGTCCCAGTACTGAGTCTAGGCACCCAGTACTGGATTACAAAAGTAACGTGAACGTACTGTACCTGTAACCTGCATTTTCTTCCATAGGGAATCATTGATTGTTTTCTCTGAAATATTTTCTGTCAACTTTTAAAATAGCTAAATATTAATTAAAAATCACTACAGTACTAAAGTCGACTTTCATCACTTGATTCTGAGAACTGACCCAGGACTGAATCTAAGATCCAGTCCTGGAATTACAAAAGTAATCTAAAAAGTAATCTGTTGGAAATAACTTGAATTTACCATTGAGCTCAATGTATTGTTGTGTTTAAAAATAGAGTTGCCTACTGCAACCTCTTGTAACTGTACTAAAATCTACTGCATATTGCAAAAGTATTTATATGAAACATCTACTGTTGAGAAAGTATATTTTACCTCCAAGTGTTGGTTCTAAAATAAAACAAGCATATATTTTTTATATATAAAGCATTGGCCTAGAGTTCAGTTATTGAGTGTGTGAAACCATTTGCTGACTGAGTGTGTACAACAAATGCTTTACACTGTCCTCTGGTACTGCCTTACTGCTCGACCAAGCTACCACTTCAGAGAGTAAGGTTAAACCTAACTTTGACCTCTGTCAAACCCTGGGGGACTGTGGACTGTGTACACCCTATACCTATAAAGGAACAGTATATACAGAGCCACTTTCTCACAATGCCTTCCCTAGACCGGAAACAAGCTTCCTAGGACCGGTTTCTGGCATTTCAGCCGTCTTCAGCCAGGCTTGCTTGAATCCAGTGGCAAAGTGAGCAAGGGACTCACGTCTGAGCATACCCTACCAACTTATGGCGAACAAAGCGGTACAAAAGAGGGTGGTGATGGATGGAGCATCAGAACCAATCAAACACTCACACCCAATCAACAGATCTGGCTTTGATCCATCACCGTCTTTTAGCCCACTCTGCCACCCCAGTTCAGACATGGCCATATGCAAATCAGTCTGACCCTGTGCCTCATGGGAACAGTCCAGCCCGAACTGCCAAGCCATGCCTTCTCTGGACCAGAAACAAGCTTCCTAGGACCGGTTTCTGGCATTTCAGCCGTCTTCAGCCAGGCTTGTTTGAATCCAGAGGCAAAGTGAACAAGGGACTCACGTCTGAGCATACCCTGCCAACTTATGGTGAACAAAGCGGTACAAAAGGGGGTGGTGATGGACGGAGCATCAGAACCAATCAAACACTCACACTCAGTCAACAGATCTGGGTTTGATCCATCACTGTTCTTTAGCCCACTTTGCCACCCCAGTTCAGACATGGCCATATGCAAATCAGTCTGACCCTGTGCCTCATGGGAACAGTCCAGCCCGAACTGCTAAGCCATGCCTGTGAGAAAGTGTCATCTTTCTTGCCTGGTATGCCCCCACTTTTTGCTGAATTGCTTAATGTACTTTGATTGAGTGTGCCCTGGACTCCTGCCAATCAGGTGCCCAGGGCCTATGTTCCTTCCCTAAAACAAACCAAACCCAAATTGGCAAACCTTGGCCACATGTCAGCCCCTGGTAAATGGTGCCCTAAGTACCCAGGGCTTTGTGACCCAGGAAGGCCTCTAAGAGCTGCAGCACTCATTGTGCCACTCTTAGAGGCCCTGTACCCTTACACACACACACTGCCTTTGCAGGCTGAGTGTGTGGGTGCAAGACAAAAACAAAGTCGACATGGCACACATCACTGTGTGCCATGCCCATCACATACACTGCCATGGCATACATCAGTCACCCCTCTAGCTGGGTGCCTTATGCCAATGGTGTGGGCATAGGAGCAAGAGCCCTGTGCCCCTACAGTGCCCAGGTCCATCCCTGAGCCCTGTAAGTGCAGTGCTGCCATTTAAAGAGTACATGGTGCTTGGAGCTCGTCAAACACGAGCTCCACAGCACCATAATGGCAACACTAAAGACTGTGAAGTTTGGTATCAAACTTCTCAGCACATTAAACCCACACTGATGCCAGTGTGGGATTTAATGTACCCAGCACCCCAGAGGGCATCTTAGAGGTGCCCCCTCGAACCTAACCTACAAATCCACGTCTGCTCTGAGGCTGCCTAGGCTGCCACCCAGCAGACATGTTGCTGGACCCCTGGGTAGGAGAGCCCCTGCTCTCCTGGTCCTGCAACAATGCACATCCTGGGCCAGGTGCTAAATCCCCTCCCCCAGGATGGGCAGGGGGAAGCTTCAAAGGCATGCCGCCTCTGTGAGTTTCCCCAGGCCCCTGCAACCCCCCACTCTGGCGGGAAGCTTTGGCCGGAAACCCCAAATAAGGACAAGGGATGTGCCAGCCTGCCAACCCCACCCCTCGGGTAGGGGAGGCGAGGTGAAGCACATCTCCGGGCTCTCGCCATCTTGAAGATGGGGAGCCCTACCCTATCAGGACTAGGCTACTGCCCCCCTCCCACAGGAGAGAGGCAGGATAGGGGGTGTACCCACCCCAGGACGAGGACCCATTGGTCCCTGCCCTTCACCTACCTGTAACACCCCTAAATCTAGTATTAGGGGCACCCTGAACCTTCCTTCGCCAGATTCCAGATTCAAAACTACAAGAAGAGCAAGAAGAACAAAGCCTGACCCTGTGCCTCATGGGAACAGTCCAGCCCGAACTGCTAAGCCATGCCTGTGAGAAAGTGTCATCTTTCTTGCCTGGTATGCCCCCACTTTTTGCTGAATTGCTTAATGTACTTTGATTGAGTGTGCCCTGGACTCCTGCCAATCAGGTGCCCAGGGCCTATGTTCCTTCCCTAAAACAAACCAAACCCAAATTGGCAAACCTTGGCCACATGTCAGCCCCTGGTAAATGGTACCCTAAGTACCCAGGGCTTTGTGACCCAGGAAGGCCTCGAAGAGCTGCAGCACTCATTGTGCCACTCTTAGAGGCCCTGTACCCTTACACACACACACTGCCTTTGCAGGCTGAGTGTTTGGGTGCAAGACAAAAACAAAGTCGACATGGCACACATCACTGTGTGCCATGCCCATCACATACACTGCCATGGCATCCATCAGTCACCCCTCTAGCTGGGTGCCTTATGCCAATGGTGTGGGCATAGGAGCAAGAGCCCTGTGCCCCTACAGTGCCCAGGTCCATCCCTGAGCCCTGTAAGTGCAGTGCTGCCATTTAAAGAGTACATGGTGCTTGGAGCTCGTCAAACACGAGCTCCACAGCACCATAATGGCAACACTAAAGACTGTGAAGTTTGGTATCAAACTTCTCAGCACATTAAACCCACACTGATGCCAGTGTGGGATTTAATGTACCCAGCACCCCAGAGGGCATCTTAGAGGTGCCCCCTCGAACCTAACCTACAAATCCACGTCTGCTCTGAGGCTGCCTAGGCTGCCACCCAGCAGACATGTTGCTGGACCCCTGGGTAGGAGAGCCCCTGCTCTCCTGGTCCTGCAACAATGCACATCCTGGGCCAGGTGCTAAATCCCCTCCCCCAGGATGGGCAGGGGGAAGCTTCAAAGGCATGCCGCCTCTGTGAGTTTCCCCAGGCCCCTGCAACCCCCCACTCTGGCGGGAAGCTTTGGCCGGAAACCCCAAATAAGGACAAGGGATGTGCCAGCCTGCCAACCCCACCCCTCAGGTGGGGGAGGCGAGGTGAAGCACATCTCCGGGCTCTCGCCATCTTGAAGATGGGGAGCCCTACCCTATCAGGACTAGGCTACTGCCCCCCTCCCACAGGAGAGAGGCAGGATAGGGGGTGTACCCACCCCAGGACGAGGACCCATTGGTCCCTGCCCTTCACCTACCTGTAACGCCCCTAAATCTAGTATTTAGGGGCACCCTGAACCTTCCTTCCCCAGATTCCAGATTCAAAACTACAAGAAGAGCAAGAAGAACAAAGACCTGCCCTGCAGCTGCTAAAAAGAGGAAGACACCAACTGCTTTGGCCCCAGCCCTACCTGCCTGTCGACCCTCGAACCTGCTCCTGCTCCAGAGCGGCATCTCTTGTGGCCAGCAATCTCACCAACCCCGGAGGACCTGGCTACCTTTTGGCTCTAAGCCCCTGGGACTCCCATGAGTAGAGGCTCTACTCGCAACCTATTTCTAACCCCTGGCAGCAGCCCGGAACCGCGAACCCAGCACACTCTGCACCAGCCGAGCCTGGCCAGTGCCGGAGTGAACAAAGACTCTGAGGACGACCCCACGGCGACTGTGACCCCGAGTCCGGCACCCAAGGACCTCCCTCGACATTCCTGAAGAAGCCTGCAGCCTCAGAACCAGGTGCCCCCCCAACCGCGATCAACTGAGGGTAAGATTTCCTGACACCTAAAGGCACCCCTGCACGCGGCGCCCCACGGCCCCCTGTGTCCATCCCCGGGGTACCTACCTATCCTCCAGCTACCCAACTTACCTCTTGAAGTGGTGGTGGCACCTGAAGAGTCCTCGTTCCCGAGCTTGCAGTCTTTTTCCTAACCGGAGATTTCCCATTGACATCCATTGAGGGCCCGAAGGCTCAAAAGCACTCTGCACCCAGCCGCCCGAGTGGCCCTGGCAGTGAAAACTCTATTCCTTCCTACTTCCCCACTTGCCCTGAGTAAGTGACCAGGAGCCCAGCTCCCACAGCCGCGTGGCTTGCCAGTCAGCAGCCACCAAACAAGGCCCCCCTATCCCTCTCAGGATAACATTGGGCAGAACTCTCTCTGCACCAGGCCGCCCTAGAGCCGCTGAGGGTGAACCAACTGAACCTACCTGACCCTGGGAGACCCCTGAGTCTGTGCCCAGAACCTCAACTCTGCCAGTCGAGTACTTACCCTTAAACCGCAAACTCTATTTTCCTCATAGGGTAACATTGACTGGCTTTTTCCTGAAATTTCTTCTAAGTGTGGACTTTTCAAATCTTCAAATATTCACCAAAAATCAGCCGAGTGACAAAAACGAATTTACTCACCTGTTCCTAGGTGAACTCCCAGTGCTGGATCTTGGTACCCAGCACTGACTCTGAAAAATCTCTACAACTGTACTTACCCTTAACTCAATTTTCTTCCATAGGAAACCATTGACTGTTTTTCTGTGAAATTTCTTCTAAGTGTCGATTTCTGCAATCTTTAAATATTCTTCAAAAATCGTATAATATCTGAAAACGTAATTGCTTACCTGTTTTGGATAAAGGTCCCAGTACTGAGTCTAGGCACTCAGTACTGGATTACAAAAGTAACGTGAACGTACTGTACCTGTAACCTGCATTTTCTTCCATAGGGAATCATTGATTGTTTTCTCTGAAATATTTTCAAAGTGTCAACTTTAAAATAGCGAAATATTAGTTAATAATCACTACAGTACTAAAGTCGACTTTCATCACTTGATTCTGAGAACTGACCCAGGACTGAATCTAAGATCCAGTCCTGGAATTCCAAAAGTAATCTAAAAAGTAATCTGTTGCAAATAACTTGAATTTACCATTGAGCTCAATGTATTGCTGTGTTTAAAAATAGAGTTGCCTACTGCAACCTCTTGTAACTGTTTACTAAAATCTACTGCATATTGCAAAAGTATTTATATGAAACATCTACTGTTGAGAAAGTATATTTTACCTCCAAGTGTTGGTTCTAAAATAAAACAAGCATATATTTTTATATATAAAGCATTGGCCTAGAGTTCCGTTATTGAGTGTGTGAAACCATTTGCTGACTGAGTGTGTACAACAAATGCTTTACACTGTCCTCTGGTACTGCCTTACTGCTCGACCAAGCTACCACTTCAGAGAGTAAGGTTAAACCTAACTTTGACCTCTGTCAAACCCTGGGGGACTGTGGACTCTGTGCACCCTATACCTATTAAGTAACAGTATATACAGAGCCACTTTCTCACAATGCCTTCCCTAGACCGGAAACAAGCTTCCTAGGACCGGTTTCTGGCATTTCAGCCGTCTTCAGCCAGGCTTGCTTGAATCCAGTGGCAAAGTGAGCAAGGGACTCACGTCTGAGCATACCCTGCCAACTTATGGTGAACAAAGCGGTACAAAAGGGGGTGGTGACGGACAGAGCATCAGAACCAATCAAACACTCACACCCAGTAAACAGATCTGGGTTTGATCCATCACTGTTCTTTAGCCCACTCGGCCACCCCAGTTCAGACATAGCCATATGCAAATCAGTCTGACCCTGTGCCTCATGGGAACAGTCCAGCCCGAACTGCCAAGCCATGCCTTCTCTGGACCAGAAACAATCTTCCTAGGACCGGTTTCTGGCATTTCAGCCGTCTTCAGCGAGGCTTGCTTAAATCCAGAGGCAAAGTGAACAAGGGACTCACGTCTGAGCATACCCTGCCAACTTATGGTGAACAAAGCGGTACAAAAGGGGGTGGTGATGGACGGAGCATCAGAACCAATCAAACACTCACACCCAGTCAACAGATCTGGGTTTGATCCATCACTGTTCTTTAGCCCACTCTGCCACCCCAGTTCAGACATGGCCATATGCAAATCAGTCTGACCCTGTGCCTCATGGGAACAGTACAGCCCGAACTGCTAAGCCATGCCTGTGAGAAAGTGTCATCTTTCTTGCCTGGTATGCCCCCACTTTTTGCTGAATTGCTTAATGTACTTTGATTGAGTGTGCCCTGGACTCCTGCCAATCAGGTGCCCAGGGCCTATGTTCCTTCCCTAAAACAAACCAAACCCAAATTGGCAAACCTTGGCCACATGTCAGCCCCTGGTAAATGGTGCCCTAAGTACCCAGGGCTTTGTGACCCAGGAAGGCCTCTAAGAGCTGCAGCACTCATTGTGCCACTCTTAGAGGCCCTGTACCCTTACACACACACACTGCCTTTGCAGGCTGAGTGTGTGGGTGCAAGACAAAAACAAAGTCGACATGGCACACATCACTGTGTGCCATGCCCATCACATACACTGCCATGGCATACATCAGTCACCCCTCTAGCTGGGTGCCTTATGCCAATGGTGTGGGCATAGGAGCAAGAGCCCTGTGCCCCTACAGTGCCCAGGTCCATCCCTGAGCCCTGTAAGTGCAGTGCTGCCATTTAAAGAGTACATGGTGCTTGGAGCTCGTCAAACACGAGCTCCACAGCACCATAATGGCAACACTAAAGACTGTGAAGTTTGGTATCAAACTTCTCAGCACATTAAACCCACACTGATGCCAGTGTGGGATTTAATGTACCCAGCACCCCAGAGGGCATCTTAGAGGTGCCCCCTCGAACCTAACCTACAAATCCACGTCTGCTCTGAGGCTGCCTAGGCTGCCACCCAGCAGACATGTTGCTGGACCCCTGGGTAGGAGAGCCCCTGCTCTCCTGGTCCTGCAACAATGCACATCCTGGGCCAGGTGCTAAATCCCCTCCCCCAGGATGGGCAGGGGGAAGCTTCAAAGGCATGCCGCCTCTGTGAGTTTCCCCAGGCCCCTGCAACCCCCCACTCTGGCGGGAAGCTTTGGCCGGAAACCCCAAATAAGGACAAGGGATGTGCCAGCCTGCCAACCCCACCCCTCGGGTGGGGGAGGCGAGGTGAAGCACATCTCCGGGCTCTCGCCATCTTGAAGATGGGGAGCCCTACCCTATCAGGACTAGGCTACTGCCCCCCTCCCACAGGAGAGAGGCAGGATAGGGGGTGTACCCACCCCAGGACCAGGACCCATTGGTCCCTGCCCTTCACCTACCTGTAACGCCCCTAAATCTAGTATTAGGGGCACCCTGAACCTTCCTTCGCCAGATTCCAGATTCAAAACTACAAGAAGAGCAAGAAGAACAAAGCCTGACCCTGTGCCTCATGGGAACAGTCCAGCCCGAACTGCTAAGCCATGCCTGTGAGAAAGTGTCATCTTTCTTGCCTGGTATGCCCCCACTTTTTGCTGAATTGCTTAATGTACTTTGATTGAGTGTGCCCTGGACTCCTGCCAATCAGGTGCCCAGGGCCTATGTTCCTTCCCTAAAACAAACCAAACCCAAATTGGCAAACCTTGGCCACATGTCAGCCCCTGGTAAATGGTACCCTAAGTACCCAGGGCTTTGTGACCCAGGAAGGCCTCGAAGAGCTGCAGCACTCATTGTGCCACTCTTAGAGGCCCTGTACCCTTACACACACACACTGCCTTTGCAGGCTGAGTGTTTGGGTGCAAGACAAAAACAAAGTCGACATGGCACACATCACTGTGTGCCATGCCCATCACATACACTGCCATGGCATACATCAGTCACCCCTCTAGCTGGGTGCCTTATGCCAATGGTGTGGGCATAGGAGCAAGAGCCCTGTGCCCCTACAGTGCCCAGGTCCATCCCTGAGCCCTGTAAGTGCAGTGCTGCCATTTAAAGAGTACATGGTGCTTGGAGCTCGTCAAACACGAGCTCCACAGCACCATAATGGCAACACTAAAGACTGTGAAGTTTGGTATCAAACTTCTCAGCACATTAAACCCACACTGATGCCAGTGTGGGATTTAATGTACCCAGCACCCCAGAGGGCATCTTAGAGGTGCCCCCTCGAACCTAACCTACAAATCCACGTCTGCTCTGAGGCTGCCTAGGCTGCCACCCAGCAGACATGTTGCTGGACCCCTGGGTAGGAGAGCCCCTGCTCTCCTGGTCCTGCAACAATGCACATCCTGGGCCAGGTGCTAAATCCCCTCCCCCAGGATGGGCAGGGGGAAGCTTCAAAGGCATGCCGCCTCTGTGAGTTTCCCCAGGCCCCTGCAACCCCCCACTCTGGCGGGAAGCTTTGGCCGGAAACCCCAAATAAGGACAAGGGATGTGCCAGCCTGCCAACCCCACCCCTCAGGTGGGGGAGGCGAGGTGAAGCACATCTCCGGGCTCTCGCCATCTTGAAGATGGGGAGCCCTACCCTATCAGGACTAGGCTACTGCCCCCCTCCCACAGGAGAGAGGCAGGATAGGGGGTGTACCCACCCCAGGACGAGGACCCATTGGTCCCTGCCCTTCACCTACCTGTAACGCCCCTAAATCTAGTATTTAGGGGCACCCTGAACCTTCCTTCCCCAGATTCCAGATTCAAAACTACAAGAAGAGCAAGAAGAACAAAGACCTGCCCTGCAGCTGCTAAAAAGAGGAAGACACCAACTGCTTTGGCCCCAGCCCTACCTGCCTGTCGACCCTCGAACCTGCTCCTGCTCCAGAGCGGCATCTCTTGTGGCCAGCAATCTCACCAACCCCGGAGGACCTGGCTACCTTTTGGCTCTAAGCCCCTGGGACTCCCATGAGTAGAGGCTCTACTCGCAACCTATTTCTAACCCCTGGCAGCAGCCCGTAACCGCGAACCCAGCACACTCTGCACCAGCCGAGCCTGGCCAGTGCCGGAGTGAACAAAGACCCTGAGGACGACCCCACGGCGACTGTGACCCCGAGTCCGGCACCCAAGGACCTCCCTCGACATTCCTGAAGAAGCCTGCAGCCTCAGAACCAGGTGCCCCCCCAACCGCGATCAACTGAGGGTAAGATTTCCTGACACCTAAAGGCACCCCTGCACGCGGCGCCCCACGGCCCCCTGTGTCCATCCCCGGGGTACCTACCTATCCTCCAGCTACCCAACTTACCTCTTGAAGTGGTGGTGGCACCTGAAGAGTCCTCGTTCCCGAGCTTGCAGTCTTTTTCCTAACCGGAGATTTCCCATTGACATCCATTGAGGGCCCGAAGGCTCAAAAGCACTCTGCACCCAGCCGCCCGAGTGGCCCTGGCAGTGAAAACTCTATTCCTTCCTACTTCCCCACTTGCCCTGAGTAAGTGACCAGGAGCCCAGCTCCCACAGCCGCGTGGCTTGCCAGTCAGCAGCCACCAAACAAGGCTCCCCTATCCCTCTCAGGATAACATTGGGCCTAACTCTCTCTGCACCCGGCCGCCCTAGAGCCGCTGAGGGTGAACCAACTGTACCTACCTGACCCTGGGAGACCCCTGAGTCTGTGCCCAGAACCTCAATTCTGCCAGTCGAGTACTTACCCTTAAACCGCAAACTCTATTTTCCCCATAGGGTAACATTGACTGGCTTTTTCCTGAAATTTCTTCTAAGTGTGGACTTTTCAAATCTTCAAATATTCACCAAAAATCAGCCGAGTGACAAAAACGAATTTACTCACCTGTTCCTAGGTGAACTCCCAGTGCTGGATCTTGGTACCCAGCACTGACTCTGAAAAATCTCTACAACTGTACTTACCCTTAACTCAATTTTCTTCCATAGGAAACCATTGACTGTTTTTCTGTGAAATTTCTTTTAAGTGTCGATTTCTGCAATCTTTAAATATTCTTCAAAAATCGTATAATATCTGAAAACGTAATTGCTTACCTGTTTTGGATAAAGGTCCCAGTACTGAGTCTAGGCACCCAGTACTGGATTACAAAAGTAACGTGAACGTACTGTACCTGTAACCTGCATTTTCTTCCATAGGGAATCATTGATTGTTTTCTCTGAAATATTTTCAGTGTCAACTTTTAAAATAGCTAAATATTAGTTAAAAATCACTACAGTACTAAAGTCGACTTTCATCACTTGATTCTGAGAACTGACCCAGGACTGAATCTAAGATCCAGTCCTGGAATTCCAAAAGTAATCTAAAAAGTAATCTGTTGCAAATAACTTGAATTTACCATTGAGCTCAATGTATTGCTGTGTTTAAAAATAGAGTTGCCTACTGCAACCTCTTGTAACTGTTTACTAAAATCTACTGCATATTGCAAAAGTATTTATATGAAACATCTACTGTTGAGAAAGTATATTTTACCTCCAAGTGTTGGTTCTAAAATAAAACAAGCATATATTTTTATATATAAAGCATTGGCCTAGAGTTCCGTTATTGAGGGTGTGAAACCATTTGCTGACTGAGTGTGTACAACAAATGCTTTACACTGTCCTCTGGTACTGCCTTACTGCTCGACCAAGCTACCACTTCAGAGAGTAAGGTTAAACCTAACTTTGACCTCTGTCAAACCCTGGGGGACTGTGGACTCTGTACACCCTATACCTATTAAGTAACAGTATATACAGAGCCACTTTCTCACAATGCCTTCCCTAGACCGGAAACAAGCTTCCTAGGACCGGTTTCTGGCATTTCAGCCGTCTTCAGCCAGGCTTGCTTGAATCCAGTGGCAAAGTGAGCAAGGGACTCACGTCTGAGCATACCCTGCCAACTTATGGTGAACAAAGCGGTACAAAAGGGGGGGGTGGTGATGGACGGAGCATCAGAACCAATCAAACACTCACACCCAGTAAACAGATCTGGGTTTGATCCATCACTGTTCTTTAGCCCACTCGGCCACCACAGTTCAGACATAGCCATATGCAAATCAGTCTGACCCTGTGCCTCATGGGAACAGTCCAGCCCGAACTGCCAAGCCATGCCTTCTCTGGACCAGAAACAATCTTCCTAGGACCGGTTTCTGGCATTTCAGCCGTCTTCAGCGAGGCTTGTTTAAATCCAGAGGCAAAGTGAACAAGGGACTCACGTCTGAGCATACCCTGCCAACTTATGGTGAACAAAGCGGTACAAAAGGGGGTGGTGATGGACGGAGCATCAGAACCAATCAAACACTCACACCCAGTCAACAGATCTGGGTTTGATACATCACTGTTCTTTAGCCCACTCTGCCACCCCAGTTCAGACATGGCCATATGCAAATCAGTCTGACCCTGTGCCTCATGGGAACAGTACAGCCCGAACTGCTAAGCCATGCCTGTGAGAAAGTGTCATCTTTCTTGCCTGGTATGCCCCCACATTTTGCTGAATTGCTTAATGTACTTTGATTGAGTGTGCCCTGGACTCCTGCCAATCAGGTGCCCAGGGCCTATGTTCCTTCCCTAAAACAAACCAAACCCAAATTGGCAAACCTTGGCCACATGTCAGCCCCTGGTAAATGGTACCCTAAGTACCCAGGGCTTTGTGACCCAGGAAGGCCTCTAAGAGCTGCAGCACTCATTGTGCCACTCTTAGAGGCCCTGTACCCTTACACACACACACTGCCTTTGCAGGCTGAGTGTTTGGGTGCAAGACAAAAACAAAGTCGACATGGCACACATCACTGTGTGCCATGCCCATCACATACACTGCCATGGCATACATCAGTCACCCCTCTAGCTGGGTGCCTTATGCCAATGGTGTGGGCATAGGAGCAAGAGCCCTGTGCCCCTACAGTGCCCAGGTCCATCCCTGAGCCCTGTAAGTGCAGTGCTGCCATTTAAAGAGTACATGGTGCTTGGAGCTCGTCAAACACGAGCTCCACAGCACCATAATGGCAAAACTAAAGACTGTGAAGTTTGGTATCAAACTTCTCAGCACATTAAACCCACACTGATGCCAGTGTGGGATTTAATGTACCCAGCACCCCCAGAGGGCATCTTAGAGGTGCCCCCTCGAACCTAACCTACAAATCCACGTCTGCTCTGAGGCTGCCTAGGCTGCCACCCAGCAAACATGTTGCTGGACCCCTGGGTAGGAGAGCCCCTGCTCTCCTGGTCCTGCAACAATGCACATCCTGGGCCAGGTGCTAAATCCCCTCCCCCAGGATGGGCAGGGGGAAGCTTCAAAGGCATGCCGCATCTGTGAGTTTCCCCAGGCCCCTGCAACCCCCCACTCTGGCGGGAAGCTTTGGCCGGAAACCCCAAATAAGGACAAGGGATGTGCCAGCCTGCCAACCCCACCCCTCAGGTGGGGGAGGCGAGGTGAAGCACATCTCCGGGCTCTCGCCATCTTGAAGATGGGGAGCCCTACCCTATCAGGACTAGGCTACTGCCCCCCTCCCACAGGAGAGAGGCAGGATAGGGGGTGTACCCACCCCAGGACGAGGACCCATTGGTCCCTGCCCTTCACCTACCTGTAACGCCCCTAAATCTAGTATTTAGGGGCACCCTGAACCTTCCTTCCCCAGATTCCAGATTCAAAACTACAAGAAGAGTAAGAAGAACAAAGACCTGCTCTGCAGCTGCTAAAAAGAGGAAGACACCAACTGCTTTGGCCCCAGCCCTACCGGCCTGTCGACCCTCAAACCTGCTCCTGCTCCAGAGCGGCATCTCTTGTGGCCAGCAACCTCACCAACCCCGGAGGACCTGGCTACCTTTTGGCTCTAAGCCCCTGGGACTCCCATGAGTAGAGGCTCTACTCGCAACCTATTTCTAACCCCTGGCAGCAGCCCGGAACCGCGAACCCAGCACACTCTGCACCAGCCGAGCCTGGCCAGTGCCGGAGTGAACAAAGACCCTGAGGACGACCCCACGGCGACTGTGACCCCGAGTCCGGCACCCAAGGACCTCCCTCGACATTCCTGAAGAAACCTGCAGCCTCAGAACCAGGTGCCCCCCCAACCGCGATCAACTGAGGGTAAGATTTCCCAACACCTAAAGGCACCCCTGCACGCGGCACCCCACGGCCCCCTGTGTCCAACCCCGGGGTACCTACCTATCCTCCAGCTACCCAACTTACCTCTCGAAGTGGTGGTGGCACCTGAAGAGTCCTCGTCCCCGAGCTTGCAGTCTTTTTCCTAACCGGAGATTTCCCATTGACATCCATTGAGCGCCCGAAGGCTCAAAAGCACTCTGCACCCAGCCGCCCGAGTGGCCCTGGCAGTGAAAACTCTATTCCTTCCTACTTCCCCACTTGCCCTGAGTAAGTGACTAGGAGCCCAGCTCCCACAGCCACGTGGCTTGCCAGTCAGCAGCCACCAAACAAGGCCCCCCTATCCCTCTCAGGATAACATTGGGCCTAACTCTCTCTGCACCCGGCCGCCCTAGAGCCGCTGAGGGTGAACCAACTGTACCTACCTGACCCTGGGAGACCCCTGAGTCTGTGCCCAGAACCTCAATTCTGCCAGTCGAGTACTTACCCTTAAACCGCAAACTCTATTTTCCCCATAGGGTAACATTGACTGGCTTTTTCCTGAAATTTCTTCTAAGTGTGGACTTTTCAAATCTTCAAATATTCACCAAAAATCAGCCGAGTGACAAAAACGAATTTACTCACCTGTTCCTAGGTGAACTCCCAGTGCTGGATCTTGGTGCCCAGCACTGACTCTGAAAAATCTCTACAACTGTACTTACCCTTAACTCAATTTTCTTCCATAGGAAACCATTGACTGTTTTTCTGTGAAATTTCTTCTAAGTGTCGATTTCTGCAATCTTTAAATATTCTTCAAAAATCGTATAATATCTGAAAACTTAATTGCTTACCTGTTTTGGATAAAGGTCCCAGTACTGAGTCTAGGCACCCAGTACTGGATTACAAAAGTAAAGAGAACGTACTGTACCTGTAACCTGTATTTTCTTCCATAGGGAATCATTGATTGTTTTCTCTGAAATATTTTAAAAGTGTCAACTTTTAAAATAGCTAAATATTAGTTAAAAATCACTACAGTACTAAAGTCGACTTTCATCACTTGATTCTGAGAACTGACCCAGGACTGAATCTAAGATCCAGTCCTGGAATTCCAAAAGTAATCTAAAAAGTAATCTGTTGCAAATAACTTGAATTTACCATTGAGCTCAATGTATTGTTGTGTTTAAAAATAGACTTGCCTACTGCAACCTCTTGTAACTGTTTACTAAAATCTACTGCATATTGCAAAAGTATTTATATGAAACATCTACTGTTGAGAAAGTATATTTTACCTCCAAGTGTTGGTTCTAAAATAAAACAAGCATATATTTTTTATATATAAAGCATTGGCCTAGAGTTCAGTTATTGAGTGTGTGAAACCATTTGCTGACTGAGTGTGTACAACAAATGCTTTACACTGTCCTCTGGTACTGCCTTACTGCTCGACCAAACTACCACTTCAGAGAGTAAGGTTAAACCTAACTTTGACCTCTGTCAAACCCTGGGGGACTGTGGACTCTGTACACCCTATACCTATTAAGGAACAGTATATACAGAGCCACTTTCTCACAATGCCTTCCCTAGACCGGAAACAAGCTTCCTAGGACCGGTTTCTGGCATTTCAGCCGTCTTCAGCCAGACTTGCTTGAAGCCAGTGGCAAAGTGAGCAAGGGACTCACGTCTGAGCATACCCTACCAACTTATGGCGAACAAAGCGGTGCAAAAGAGGGTGGTGATGGATGGAGCATCAGAACCAATCAAACACTCACACCCAATCAACAGATCTGGGTTTGATCCATCACCGTCTTTTAGCCCACTCTGCCACCCCAGTTCAGAAATGGCCATATGCAAATCAGTCTGACCCTGTGCCTCATGGGAACAGTCCAGCCCGAACTGCCAAGCCATGCCTTCTCTGGACCAGAAATAATCTTCCTAGGACCGGTTTCTGGCATTTCAGCCGTCTTCAGCCAGGCTTGCTTGAATCCAGAGGCAAAGTGAACAAGGGACTCACGTCTGAGCATACCCTGCCAACTTATGGTGAACAAAGCGGTACAAAAGGGGGTGGTGATGGACGGAGCATCAGAACCAATCAAACACTCACACCCAGTCAACAGATCTGTGTTTGATCCATCACTGTTCTTTAGCCCACTCTGCCACCCCAGTTCAGACATAGCCATATGCAAATCAGTCTGACCCTGTGCCTCATGGGAACAGACCAGCCCGAACTGCCAAGCCATGCCTTCTCTGGACCAGAAAAAAGCTTCCTAGGACAAGTTTCTGGCATTTCAGCCGTCTTCAGCCAGGCTTGCTTGAATCCAGAGGCAAAGTGAACAAGGGACTCACGTCTGAGCATACCCTGCCAACTTATGGTGAACAAAGCAGTACAAAAGAGGGTGGTGATGGACAGAGCATCAGAACCAATCAAACACTCACACCCAGTCAACAGATCTGGGTTTGATCCATCACTGTTCTTTAGCCCACTCTGCCACCCCAGTTCAGACATAGCCATATGCAAATCAGTTTGACCCTGTGCCTCATGGGAACAGTCCAGCCCAAACTGCCAAGCCATGCCTTCTATGGACCAGAAACAAGCTTCCTAGGACCGGTTTCTGGCATTTCAGCCGTCTTCAGCCAGGCTTGCTTGAATCCAGAGGCAAAGTGAACAAGGGACTCACGTCTGAGCATACCCTGCCAACTTATGGTGAACAAAGCGGTACAAAAGGGGGTGGTGATGGACGGAGCATCAGAACCAATCAAACACTCACACCCAGTCAACAGATCTGGGTTTGATCCATCACTGTTCTTTAGCCCACTCTGCCACCCCAGTTCAGACATGGCCATATGCAAATCAGTCTGACCCTGTGCCTCATGGGAACAGTCCAGCCCGAACTGCTAAGCCATGCCTGTGAGAAAGTGTCATCTTTCTTGCCTGGTATGCCCCCACTTTTTGCTGAATTGCTTAATGTACTTTGATTGAGTGTGCCCTGGACTCCTGCCAATCAGGTGCCCAGGGCCTATGTTCCTTCCCTAAAACAAACCAAACCCAAATTGGCAAACCTTGGCCACATGTCAGCCCCTGGTAAATGGTACCCTAAGTACCCAGGGCTTTGTGACCCAGGAAGGCCTCGAAGAGCTGCAGCACTCATTGTGCCACTCTTAGAGGCCCTGTACCCTTACACACACACACTGCCTTTGCAGGCTGAGTGTTTGGGTGCAAGACAAAAACAAAGTCGACATGGCACACATCACTGTGTGCCATGCCCATCACATACACTGCCATGGCATACATCAGTCACCCCTCTAGCTGGGTGCCTTATGCCAATGGTGTGGGCATAGGAGCAAGAGCCCTGTGCCCCTACAGTGCCCAGGTCCATCCCTGAGCCCTGTAAGTGCAGTGCTGCCATTTAAAGAGTACATGGTGCTTGGAGCTCGTCAAACACGAGCTCCACAGCACCATAATGGCAACACTAAAGACTGTGAAGTTTGGTATCAAACTTCTCAGCACATTAAACCCACACTGATGCCAGTGTGGGATTTAATGTACCCAGCACCCCAGAGGGCATCTTAGAGGTGCCCCCTCGAACCTAACCTACAAATCCACGTCTGCTCTGAGGCTGCCTAGGCTGCCACCCAGCAGACATGTTGCTGGACCCCTGGGTAGGAGAGCCCCTGCTCTCCTGGTCCTGCAACAATGCACATCCTGGGCCAGGTGCTAAATCCCCTCCCCCAGGATGGGCAGGGGGAATCTTCAAAGGCATGCCGCCTCTGTGAGTTTCCCCAGGCCCCTGCAACCCCCCACTCTGGCGGGAAGCTTTGGCCGGAAACCCCAAATAAGGACAAGGGATGTGCCAGCCTGCCAACCCCACCCCTCAGGTGGGGGAGGCGAGGTGAAGCACATCTCCGGGCTCTCGCCATCTTGAAGATGGGGAGCCCTACCCTATCAGGACTAGGCTACTGCCCCCCTCCCACAGGAGAGAGGCAGGATAGGGGGTGTACCCACCCCAGGACGAGGACCCATTGGTCCCTGCCCTTCACCTACCTGTAACGCCCCTAAATCTAGTATTTAGGGGCACCCTGAACCTTCCTTCCCCAGATTCCAGATTCAAAACTACAAGAAGAGCAAGAAGAACAAAGACCTGCCCTGCAGCTGCTAAAAAGAGGAAGACACCAACTGCTTTGGCCCCAGCCCTACCTGCCTGTCGACCCTCGAACCTGCTCCTGCTCCAGAGCGGCATCTCTTGTGGCCAGCAATCTCACCAACCCCGGAGGACCTGGCTACCTTTTGGCTCTAAGCCCCTGGGACTCCCATGAGTAGAGGCTCTACTCGCAACCTATTTCTAACCCCTGGCAGCAGCCCGTAACCGCGAACCCAGCACACTCTGCACCAGCCGAGCCTGGCCAGTGCCGGAGTGAACAAAGACCCTGAGGACGACCCCACGGCGACTGTGACCCCGAGTCCGGCACCCAAGGACCTCCCTCGACATTCCTGAAGAAGCCTGCAGCCTCAGAACCAGGTGCCCCCCCAACCGCGATCAACTGAGGGTAAGATTTCCTGACACCTAAAGGCACCCCTGCACGCGGCGCCCCACGGCCCCCTGTGTCCATCCCCGGGGTACCTACCTATCCTCCAGCTACCCAACTTACCTCTTGAAGTGGTGGTGGCACCTGAAGAGTCCTCGTTCCCGAGCTTGCAGTCTTTTTCCTAACCGGAGATTTCCCATTGACATCCATTGAGGGCCCGAAGGCTCAAAAGCACTCTGCACCCAGCCGCCCGAGTGGCCCTGGCAGTGAAAACTCTATTCCTTCCTACTTCCCCACTTGCCCTGAGTAAGTGACCAGGAGCCCAGCTCCCACAGCCGCGTGGCTTGCCAGTCAGCAGCCACCAAACAAGGCTCCCCTATCCCTCTCAGGATAACATTGGGCCTAACTCTCTCTGCACCCGGCCGCCCTAGAGCCGCTGAGGGTGAACCAACTGTACCTACCTGACCCTGGGAGACCCCTGAGTCTGTGCCCAGAACCTCAATTCTGCCAGTCGAGTACTTACCCTTAAACCGCAAACTCTATTTTCCCCATAGGGTAACATTGACTGGCTTTTTCCTGAAATTTCTTCCAAGTGTGGACTTTTCAAATCTTCAAATATTCACCAAAAATCAGCCAAGTGACAAAAACGAATTTACTCACCTGTTCCTAGGTGAACTCCCAGTGCTGGATCTTGGTACCCAGCACTGACTCTGAAAAATCTCTACAACTGTACTTACCCTTAACTCAATTTTCTTCCATAGGAAACCATTGACTGTTTTTCTGTGAAATTTCTTCTAAGTGTCGATTTCTGCAATCTTTAAATATTCTTCAAAAATCGTATAATATCTGAAAACGTAATTGCTTACCTGTTTTGGATAAAGGTCCCAGTACTGAGTCTAGGCACCCAGTACTGGATTACAAAAGTAACATGAACGTACTGTACCTGTAACCTGCATTTTCTTCCATAGGGAATCATTGATTGTTTTCTCTGAAATATTTTCAAAGTGTCAACTTTTAAAATAGCTAAATATTAGTTAAAAATCACTACAGTACTAAAGTCGACTTTCATCACTTGATTCTGAGAACTGACCCAGGACTGAATCTAAGATCCAGTCCTGGAATTCCAAAAGTAATCTAAAAAGTAATCTGTTGCAAATAACTTGAATTTACCATTGAGCTCAATGTATTGCTGTGTTTAAAAATAGAGTTGCCTACTGCAACCTCTTGTAACTGTTTACTAAAATCTACTGCATATTGCAAAAGTATTTATATGAAACATCTACTGTTGAGAAAGTATATTTTACCTCCAAGTGTTGGTTCTAAAATAAAACAAGCATATATTTTTATATATAAAGCATTGGCCTAGAGTTCCGTTATTGAGTGTGTGAAACCATTTGCTGACTGAGTGTGTACAACAAATGCTTTACACTGTCCTCTGGTACTGCCTTACTGCTCGACCAAGCTACCACTTCAGAGAGTAAGGTTAAACCTAACTTTGACCTCTGTCAAACCCTGGGGGACTGTGGACTCTGTACACCCTATACCTATTAAGTAACAGTATATACAGAGCCACTTTCTCACAATGCCTTCCCTAGACCGGAAACAAGCTTCCTAGGACCGGTTTCTGGCATTTCAGCCGTCTTCAGCCAGGCTTGCTTGAATCCAGTGGCAAAGTGAGCAAGGGACTCACGTCTGAGCATACCCTGCCAACTTATGGTGAACAAAGCGGTACAAAAGGGGGTGGTGATGGACGGAGCATCAGAACCAATCAAACACTCACACCCAGTAAACAGATCTGGGTTTGATCCATCACTGTTCTTTAGCCCACTCGGCCACCACAGTTCAGACATAGCCATATGCAAATCAGTCTGACCCTGTGCCTCATGGGAACAGTCCAGCCCGAACTGCCAAGCCATGCCTTCTCTGGACCAGAAACAATCTTCCTAGGACCGGTTTCTGGCATTTCAGCCGTCTTCAGCGAGGCTTGTTTAAATCCAGAGGCAAAGTGAACAAGGGACTCACGTCTGAGCATACCCTGCCAACTTATGGTGAACAAAGCGGTACAAAAGGGGGTGGTGATGGACGGAGCATCAGAACCAATCAAACACTCACACCCAGTCAACAGATCTGGGTTTGATACATCACTGTTCTTTAGCCCACTCTGCCACCCCAGTTCAGACATGGCCATATGCAAATCAGTCTGACCCTGTGCCTCATGGGAACAGTACAGCCCGAACTGCTAAGCCATGCCTGTGAGAAAGTGTCATCTTTCTTGCCTGGTATGCCCCCACTTTTTGCTGAATTGCTTAATGTACTTTGATTGAGTGTGCCCTGGACTCCTGCCAATCAGGTGCCCAGGGCCTATGTTCCTTCCCTAAAACAAACCAAACCCAAATTGGCAAACCTTGGCCACATGTCAGCCCCTGGTAAATGGTACCCTAAGTACCCAGGGCTTTGTGACCCAGGAAGGCCTCTAAGAGCTGCAGCACTCATTGTGCCACTCTTAGAGGCCCTGTACCCTTACACACACACACTGCCTTTGCAGGCTGAGTGTTTGGGTGCAAGACAAAAACAAAGTCGACATGGCACACATCACTGTGTGCCATGCCCATCACATACACTGCCATGGCATACATCAGTCACCCCTCTAGCTGGGTGCCTTATGCCAATGGTGTGGGCATAGGAGCAAGAGCCCTGTGCCCCTACAGTGCCCAGGTCCATCCCTGAGCCCTGTAAGTGCAGTGCTGCCATTTAAAGAGTACATGGTGCTTGGAGCTCGTCAAACACGAGCTCCACAGCACCATAATGGCAAAACTAAAGACTGTGAAGTTTGGTATCAAACTTCTCAGCACATTAAACCCACACTGATGCCAGTGTGGGATTTAATGTACCCAGCACCCCCAGAGGGCATCTTAGAGGTGCCCCCTCGAACCTAACCTACAAATCCACGTCTGCTCTGAGGCTGCCTAGGCTGCCACCCAGCAAACATGTTGCTGGACCCCTGGGTAGGAGAGCCCCTGCTCTCCTGGTCCTGCAACAATGCACATCCTGGGCCAGGTGCTAAATCCCCTCCCCCAGGATGGGCAGGGGAAGCTTCAAAGGCATGCCGCATCTGTGAGTTTCCCCAGGCCCCTGCAACCCCCCACTCTGGCGGGAAGCTTTGGCCGGAAACCCCAAATAAGGACAAGGGATGTGCCAGCCTGCCAACCCCACCCCTCAGGTGGGGGAGGCGAGGTGAAGCACATCTCCGGGCTCTCGCCATCTTGAAGATGGGGAGCCCTACCCTATCAGGACTAGGCTACTGCCCCCCTCCCACAGGAGAGAGGCAGGATAGGGGGTGTACCCACCCCAGGACGAGGACCCATTGGTCCCTGCCCTTCACCTACCTGTAACGCCCCTAAATCTAGTATTTAGGGGCACCCTGAACCTTCCTTCCCCAGATTCCAGATTCAAAACTACAAGAAGAGCAAGAAGAACAAAGACCTGCTCTGCAGCTGCTAAAAAGAGGAAGACACCAACTGCTTTGGCCCCAGCCCTACCGGCCTGTCGACCCTCAAACCTGCTCCTGCTCCAGAGCGGCATCTCTTGTGGCCAGCAACCTCACCAACCCCGGAGGACCTGGCTACCTTTTGGCTCTAAGCCCCTGGGACTCCCATGAGTAGAGGCTCTACTCGCAACCTATTTCTAACCCCTGGCAGCAGCCCGGAACCGCGAACCCAGCACACTCTGCACCAGCCGAGCCTGGCCAGTGCCGGAGTGAACAAAGACCCTGAGGACGACCCCACGGCGACTGTGACCCCGAGTCCGGCACCCAAGGACCTCCCTCGACATTCCTGAAGAAGCCTGCAGCCTCAGAACCAGGTGCCCCCCCAACCGCGATCAACTGAGGGTAAGATTTCCCAACACCTAAAGGCACCCCTGCACGCGGCACCCCACGGCCCCCTGTGTCCAACCCCGGGGTACCTACCTATCCTCCAGCTACCCAACTTACCTCTCGAAGTGGTGGTGGCACCTGAAGAGTCCTCGTCCCCGAGCTTGCAGTCTTTTTCCTAACCGGAGATTTCCCATTGACATCCATTGAGCGCCCGAAGGCTCAAAAGCACTCTGCACCCAGCCGCCCGAGTGGCCCTGGCAGTGAAAACTCTATTCCTTCCTACTTCCCCACTTGCCCTGAGTAAGTGACTAGGAGCCCAGCTCCCACAGCCGTGTGGCTTGCCAGTCAGCAGCCACCAAACAAGGCCCCCCTATCCCTCTCAGGATAACATTGGGCCTAACTCTCTCTGCACCCGGCCGCCCTAGAGCCGCTGAGGGTGAACCAACTGTACCTACCTGACCCTGGGAGACCCCTGAGTCTGTGCCCAGAACCTCAATTCTGCCAGTCGAGTACTTACCCTTAAACCGCAAACTCTATTTTCCCCATAGGGTAACATTGACTGGCTTTTTCCTGAAATTTCTTCTAAGTGTGGACTTTTCAAATCTTCAAATATTCACCAAAAATCAGCCGAGTGACAAAAACGAATTTACTCACCTGTTCCTAGGTGAACTCCCAGTGCTGGATCTTGGTGCCCAGCACTGACTCTGAAAAATCTCTACAACTGTACTTACCCTTAACTCAATTTTCTTCCATAGGAAACCATTGACTGTTTTTCTGTGAAATTTCTTCTAAGTGTCGATTTCTGCAATCTTTAAATATTCTTCAAAAATCGTATAATATCTGAAAACTTAATTGCTTACCTGTTTTGGATAAAGGTCCCAGTACTGAGTCTAGGCACCCAGTACTGGATTACAAAAGTAAAGAGAACGTACTGTACCTGTAACCTGCATTTTCTTCCATAGGGAATCATTGATTGTTTTCTCTGAAATATTTTAAAAGTGTCAACTTTTAAAATAGCTAAATATTAGTTAAAAATCACTACAGTACTAAAGTCGACTTTCATCACTTGATTCTGAGAACTGACCCAGGACTGAATCTAAGATCCAGTCCTGGAATTCCAAAAGTAATCTAAAAAGTAATCTGTTGCAAATAACTTGAATTTACCATTGAGCTCAATGTATTGTTGTGTTTAAAAATAGACTTGCCTACTGCAACCTCTTGTAACTGTTTACTAAAATCTACTGCATATTGCAAAAGTATTTATATGAAACATCTACTGTTGAGAAAGTATATTTTACCTCCAAGTGTTGGTTCTAAAATAAAACAAGCATATATTTTTTATATATAAAGCATTGGCCTAGAGTTCAGTTATTGAGTGTGTGAAACCATTTGCTGACTGAGTGTGTACAACAAATGCTTTACACTGTCCTCTGGTACTGCCTTACTGCTCGACCAAACTACCACTTCAGAGAGTAAGGTTAAACCTAACTTTGACCTCTGTCAAACCCTGGGGGACTGTGGACTCTGTACACCCTATACCTATTAAGGAACAGTATATACAGAGCCACTTTCTCACAATGCCTTCCCTAGACCGGAAACAAGCTTCCTAGGACCGGTTTCTGGCATTTCAGCCGTCTTCAGCCAGGCTTGCTTGAAGCCAGTGGCAAAGTGAGCAAGGGACTCACGTCTGAGCATACCCTACCAACTTATGGCGAACAAAGCGGTGCAAAAGAGGGTGGTGATGGATGGAGCATCAGAACCAATCAAACACTCACACCCAATCAACAGATCTGGGTTTGATCCATCACCGTCTTTTAGCCCACTCTGCCACCCCAGTTCAGAAATGGCCATATGCAAATCAGTCTGACCCTGTGCCTCATGGGAACAGTCCAGCCCGAACTGCCAAGCCATGCCTTCTCTGGACCAGAAATAATCTTCCTAGGACCGGTTTCTGGCATTTCAGCCGTCTTCAGCCAGGCTTGCTTGAATCCAGAGGCAAAGTGAACAAGGGACTCACGTCTGAGCATACCCTGCCAACTTATGGTGAACAAAGCGGTACAAAAGGGGGTGGTGATGGACGGAGCATCAGAACCAATCAAACACTCACACCCAGTCAACAGATCTGTGTTTGATCCATCACTGTTCTTTAGCCCACTCTGCCACCCCAGTTCAGACATAGCCATATGCAAATCAGTCTGACCCTGTGCCTCATGGGAACAGACCAGCCCGAACTGCCAAGCCATGCCTTCTCTGGACCAGAAAAAAGCTTCCTAGGACAAGTTTCTGGCATTTCAGCCGTCTTCAGCCAGGCTTGCTTGAATCCAGAGGCAAAGTGAACAAGGGACTCCCGTCTGAGCATACCCTGCCAACTTATGGTGAACAAAGCAGTACAAAAGAGGGTGGTGATGGACAGAGCATCAGAACCAATCAAACACTCACACCCAATCAACAGATCTGGGTTTGATCCATCACTGTTCTTTAGCCCACTCTGCCACCCCAGTTCAGACATAGCCATATGCAAATCAGTTTGACCCTGTGCCTCATGGGAACAGTCCAGCCCAAACTGCCAAGCCATGCCTTCTATGGACCAGAAACAAGCTTCCTAGGACCGGTTTCTGGCATTTCAGCCGTTTTCAGCCAGGCTTGCTTGAATCCAGAGGCAAAGTGAACAAGGGACTCACGTCTGAGCATACCCTGCCAACTTATGGTGAACAAAGCGGTACAAAAGGGGGTGGTGATGGACGGAGCATCAGAACCAATCAAACACTCACACCCAGTCAACAGATCTGGGTTTGATCCATCACTGTTCTTTAGCCCACTCTGCCACCCCAGTTCAGACATGGCCATATGCAAATCAGTCTGACCCTGTGCCTCATGGGAACAGTCCAGCCCGAACTGCTAAGCCATGCCTGTGAGAAAGTGTCATCTTTCTTGCCTGGTATGCCCCCACTTTTTGCTGAATTGCTTAATGTACTTTGATTGAGTGTGCCCTGGACTCCTGCCAATCAGGTGCCCAGGGCCTATGTTCCTTCCCTAAAACAAACCAAACCCAAATTGGCAAACCTTGGCCACATGTCAGCCCCTGGTAAATGGTACCCTAAGTACCCAGGGCTTTGTGACCCAGGAAGGCCTCGAAGAGCTGCAGCACTCATTGTGCCACTCTTAGAGGCCCTGTACCCTTACACACACACACTGCCTTTGCAGGCTGAGTGTTTGGGTGCAAGACAAAAACAAAGTCGACATGGCACACATCACTGTGTGCCATGCCCATCACATACACTGCCATGGCATCCATCAGTCACCCCTCTAGCTGGGTGCCTTATGCCAATGGTGTGGGCATAGGAGCAAGAGCCCTGTGCCCCTACAGTGCCCAGGTCCATCCCTGAGCCCTGTAAGTGCAGTGCTGCCATTTAAAGAGTACATGGTGCTTGGAGCTCGTCAAACACGAGCTCCACAGCACCATAATGGCAACACTAAAGACTGTGAAGTTTGGTATCAAACTTCTCAGCACATTAAACCCACACTGATGCCAGTGTGGGATTTAATGTACCCAGCACCCCAGAGGGCATCTTAGAGGTGCCCCCTCGAACCTAACCTACAAATCCACGTCTGCTCTGAGGCTGCCTAGGCTGCCACCCAGCAGACATGTTGCTGGACCCCTGGGTAGGAGAGCCCCTGCTCTCCTGGTCCTGCAACAATGCACATCCTGGGCGAGGTGCTAAATCCCCTCCCCCAGGATGGGCAGGGGGAAGCTTCAAAGGCATGCCGCCTCTGTGAGTTTCCCCAGGCCCCTGCAACCCCCCACTCTGGCGGGAAGCTTTGGCCGGAAACCCCAAATAAGGACAAGGGATGTGCCAGCCTGCCAACCCCACCCCTCAGGTGGGGGAGGCGAGGTGAAGCACATCTCCGGGCTCTCGCCATCTTGAAGATGGGGAGCCCTACCCTATCAGGACTAGGCTACTGCCCCCCTCCCACAGGAGAGAGGCAGGATAGGGGGTGTACCCACCCCAGGACGAGGACCCATTGGTCCCTGCCCTTCACCTACCTGTAACGCCCCTAAATCTAGTATTTAGGGGCACCCTGAACCTTCCTTCCCCAGATTCCAGATTCAAAACTACAAGAAGAGCAAGAAGAACAAAGACCTGCCCTGCAGCTGCTAAAAAGAGGAAGACACCAACTGCTTTGGCCCCAGCCCTACCTGCCTGTCGACCCTCGAACCTGCTCCTGCTCCAGAGCGGCATCTCTTGTGGCCAGCAATCTCACCAACCCCGGAGGACCTGGCTACCTTTTGGCTCTAAGCCCCTGGGACTCCCATGAGTAGAGGCTCTACTCGCAACCTATTTCTAACCCCTGGCAGCAGCCCGGAACCGCGAACCCAGCACACTCTGCACCAGCCGAGCCTGGCCAGTGCCGGAGTGAACAAAGACTCTGAGGACGACCCCACGGCGACTGTGACCCCGAGTCCGGCACCCAAGGACCTCCCTCGACATTCCTGAAGAAGCCTGCAGCCTCAGAACCAGGTGCCCCCCCAACCGCGATCAACTGAGGGTAAGATTTCCTGACACCTAAAGGCACCCCTGCACGCGGCGCCCCACGGCCCCCTGTGTCCATCCCCGGGGTACCTACCTATCCTCCAGCTACCCAACTTACCTCTTGAAGTGGTGGTGGCACCTGAAGAGTCCTCGTTCCCGAGCTTGCAGTCTTTTTCCTAACCGGAGATTTCCCATTGACATCCATTGAGGGCCCGAAGGCTCAAAAGCACTCTGCACCCAGCCGCCCGAGTGGCCCTGGCAGTGAAAACTCTATTCCTTCCTACTTCCCCACTTGCCCTGAGTAAGTGACCAGGAGCCCAGCTCCCACAGCCGCGTGGCTTGCCAGTCAGCAGCCACCAAACAAGGCTCCCCTATCCCTCTCAGGATAACATTGGGCCTAACTCTCTCTGCACCCGGCCGCCCTAGAGCCGCTGAGGGTGAACCAACTGTACCTACCTGACCCTGGGAGACCCCTGAGTCTGTGCCCAGAACCTCAATTCTGCCAGTCGAGTACTTACCCTTAAACCGCAAACTCTATTTTCCCCATAGGGTAACATTGACTGGCTTTTTCCTGAAATTTCTTCTAAGTGTGGACTTTTCAAATCTTCAAATATTCACCAAAAATCAGCCGAGTGACAAAAACGAATTTACTCACCTGTTCCTAGGTGAACTCCCAGTGCTGGATCTTGGTACCCAGCACTGACTCTGAAAAATCTCTACAACTGTACTTACCCTTAACTCAATTTTCTTCCATAGGAAACCATTGACTGTTTTTCTGTGAAATTTCTTCTAAGTGTCGATTTCTGCAATCTTTAAATATTCTTCAAAAATCGTATAATATCTGAAAACGTAATTGCTTACCTGTTTTGGATAAAGGTCCCAGTACTGAGTCTAGGCACCCAGTACTGGATTACAAAAGTAACGTGAACGTACTGTACCTGTAACCTGCATTTTCTTCCATAGGGAATCATTGATTGTTTTCTCTGAAATATTTTCAAAGTGTCAACTTTTAAAATAGCTAAATATTAGTTAAAAATCACTACAGTACTAAAGTCGACTTTCATCACTTGATTCTGAGAACTGACCCAGGACTGAATCTAAGATCCAGTCCTGGAATTCCAAAAGTAATCTAAAAAGTAATCTGTTGCAAATAACTTGAATTTACCATTGAGCTCAATGTATTGCTGTGTTTAAAAATAGAGTTGCCTACTGCAACCTCTTGTAACTGTTTACTAAAATCTACTGCATATTGCAAAAGTATTTATATGAAACATCTACTGTTGAGAAAGTATATTTTACCTCCAAGTGTTGGTTGTAAAATAAAACAAGCATATATTTTTATATATAAAGCATTGGCCTAGAGTTCCGTTATTGAGTGTGTGAAACCATTTGCTGACTGAGTGTGTACAACAAATGCTTTACACTGTCCTCTGGTACTGCCTTACTGCTCGACCAAGCTACCACTTCAGAGAGTAAGGTTAAACCTAACTTTGACCTCTGTCAAACCCTGGGGGACTGTGGACTCTGTACACCCTATACCTATTAAGTAACAGTATATACAGAGCCACTTTCTCACAATGCCTTCCCTAGACCGGAAACAAGCTTCCTAGGACCGGTTTCTGGCATTTCAGCCGTCTTCAGCCAGGCTTGCTTGAATCCAGTGGCAAAGTGAGCAAGGGACTCACGTCTGAGCATACCCTGCCAACTTATGGCGAACAAAGCGGTACAAAAGGAGGTGGTGATGGACGGAGCATCAGAACCAATCAAACACTCACACCCAGTAAACAGATCTGGGTTTGATCCATCACTGTTCTTTAGCCCACTCGGCCACCACAGTTCAGACATAGCCATATGCAAATCAGTCTGACCCTGTGCCTCATGGGAACAGTCCAGCCCGAACTGCCAAGCCATGCCTTCTCTGGACCAGAAACAATCTTCCTAGGACCGGTTTCTGGCATTTCAGCCGTCTTCAGCGAGGCTTGTTTAAATCCAGAGGCAAAGTGAACAAGGGACTCACGTCTGAGCATACCCTGCCAACTTATGGTGAACAAAGCGGTACAAAAGGGGGTGGTGATGGACGGAGCATCAGAACCAATCAAACACTCACACCCAGTCAACAGATCTGGGTTTGATACATCACTGTTCTTTAGCCCACTCTGCCACCCCAGTTCAGACATGGCCATATGCAAATCAGTCTGACCCTGTGCCTCATGGGAACAGTACAGCCCGAACTGCTAAGCCATGCCTGTGAGAAAGTGTCATCTTTCTTGCCTGGTATGCCCCCACTTTTTGCTGAATTGCTTAATGTACTTTGATTGAGTGTGCCCTGGACTCCTGCCAATCAGGTGCCCAGGGCCTATGTTCCTTCCCTAAAACAAACCAAACCCAAATTGGCAAACCTTGGCCACATGTCAGCCCCTGGTAAATGGTACCCTAAGTACCCAGGGCTTTGTGACCCAGGAAGGCCTCTAAGAGCTGCAGCACTCATTGTGCCACTCTTAGAGGCCCTGTACCCTTACACACACACACTGCCTTTGCAGGCTGAGTGTTTGGGTGCAAGACAAAAACAAAGTCGACATGGCACACATCACTGTGTGCCATGCCCATCACATACACTGCCATGGCATACATCAGTCACCCCTCTAGCTGGGTGCCTTATGCCAATGGTGTGGGCATAGGAGCAAGAGCCCTGTGCCCCTACAGTGCCCAGGTCCATCCCTGAGCCCTGTAAGTGCAGTGCTGCCATTTAAAGAGTACATGGTGCTTGGAGCTCGTCAAACACGAGCTCCACAGCACCATAATGGCAAAACTAAAGACTGTGAAGTTTGGTATCAAACTTCTCAGCACATTAAACCCACACTGATGCCAGTGTGGGATTTAATGTACCCAGCACCCCCAGAGGGCATCTTAGAGGTGCCCCCTCGAACCTAACCTACAAATCCACGTCTGCTCTGAGGCTGCCTAGGCTGCCACCCAGCAAACATGTTGCTGGACCCCTGGGTAGGAGAGCCCCTGCTCTCCTGGTCCTGCAACAATGCACATCCTGGGCCAGGTGCTAAATCCCCTCCCCCAGGATGGGCAGGGGGAAGCTTCAAAGGCATGCCGCATCTGTGAGTTTCCCCAGGCCCCTGCAACCCCCCACTCTGGCGGGAAGCTTTGGCCGGAAACCCCAAATAAGGACAAGGGATGTGCCAGCCTGCCAACCCCACCCCTCAGGTGGGGGAGGCGAGGTGAAGCACATCTCCGGGCTCTCGCCATCTTGAAGATGGGGAGCCCTACCCTATCAGGACTAGGCTACTGCCCCCCTCCCACAGGAGAGAGGCAGGATAGGGGGTGTACCCACCCCAGGACGAGGACCCATTGGTCCCTGCCCTTCACCTACCTGTAACGCCCCTAAATCTAGTATTTAGGGGCACCCTGAACCTTCCTTCCCCAGATTCCAGATTCAAAACTACAAGAAGAGCAAGAAGAACAAAGACCTGCTCTGCAGCTGCTAAAAAGAGGAAGACACCAACTGCTTTGGCCCCAGCCCTACCGGCCTGTCGACCCTCAAACCTGCTCCTGCTCCAGAGCGGCATCTCTTGTGGCCAGCAACCTCACCAACCCCGGAGGACCTGGCTACCTTTTGGCTCTAAGCCCCTGGGACTCCCATGAGTAGAGGCTCTACTCGCAACCTATTTCTAACCCCTGGCAGCAGCCCGGAACCGCGAACCCAGCACACTCTGCACCAGCCGAGCCTGGCCAGTGCCGGAGTGAACAAAGACCCTGAGGACGACCCCACGGCGACTGTGACCCCGAGTCCGGCACCCAAGGACCTCCCTCGACATTCCTGAAGAAACCTGCAGCCTCAGAACCAGGTGCCCCCCCAACCGCGATCAACTGAGGGTAAGATTTCCCAACACCTAAAGGCACCCCTGCACGCGGCACCCCACGGCCCCCTGTGTCCAACCCCGGGGTACCTACCTATCCTCCAGCTACCCAACTTACCTCTCGAAGTGGTGGTGGCACCTGAAGAGTCCTCGTCCCCGAGCTTCCAGTCTTTTTCCTAACCGGAGATTTCCCATTGACATCCATTGAGCGCCCGAAGGCTCAAAAGCACTCTGCACCCAGCCGCCCGAGTGGCCCTGGCAGTGAAAACTCTATTCCTTCCTACTTCCCCACTTGCCCTGAGTAAGTGACTAGGAGCCCAGCTCCCACAGCCGCGTGGCTTGCCAGTCAGCAGCCACCAAACAAGGCCCCCCTATCCCTCTCAGGATAACATTGGGCCTAACTCTCTCTGCACCCAGCCGCCCTAGAGCCGCTGAGGGTGAACCAACTGTACCTACCTGACCCTGGGAGACCCCTGAGTCTGTGCCCAGAACCTCAATTCTGCCAGTCGAGTACTTACCCTTAAACCGCAAACTCTATTTTCCCCATAGGGTAACATTGACTGGCTTTTTCCTGAAATTTCTTCTAAGTGTGGACTTTTCAAATCTTCAAATATTCACCAAAAATCAGCCGAGTGACAAAAACGAATTTACTCACCTGTTCCTAGGTGAACTCCCAGTGCTGGATCTTGGTGCCCAGCACTGACTCTGAAAAATCTCTACAACTGTACTTACCCTTAACTCAATTTTCTTCCATAGGAAACCATTGACTGTTTTTCTGTGAAATTTCTTCTAAGTGTCAATTTCTGCAATCTTTAAATATTCTTCAAAAATCGTATAATATCTGAAAACTTAATTGCTTATCTGTTTTGGATAAAGGTCCCAGTACTGAGTCTAGGCACCCAGTACTGGATTACAAAAGTAAAGAGAACGTACTGTACCTGTAACCTGCATTTTCTTCCATAGGGAATCATTGATTGTTTTCTCTGAAATATTTTAAAAGTGTCAACTTTTAAAATAGCTAAATATTAGTTAAAAATCACTACAGTACTAAAGTCGACTTTCATCACTTGATTCTGAGAACTGACCCAGGACTGAATCTAAGATCCAGTCCTGGAATTCCAAAAGTAATCTAAAAAGTAATCTGTTGCAAATAACTTGAATTTACCATTGAGCTCAATGTATTGTTGTGTTTAAAAATAGACTTGCCTACTGCAACCTCTTGTAACTGTTTACTAAAATCTACTGCATATTGCAAAAGTATTTATATGAAACATCTACTGTTGAGAAAGTATATTTTACCTCCAAGTGTTGGTTCTAAAATAAAACAAGCATATATTTTTTATATATAAAGCATTGGCCTAGAGTTCAGTTATTGAGTGTGTGAAACCATTTGCTGACTGAGTGTGTACAACAAATGCTTTACACTGTCCTCTGGTACTGCCTTACTGCTCGACCAAACTACCACTTCAGAGAGTAAGGTTAAACCTAACTTTGACCTCTGTCAAACCCTGGGGGACTGTGGACTCTGTACACCCTATACCTATTAAGGAACAGTATATACAGAGCCACTTTCTCACAATGCCTTCCCTAGACCGGAAACAAGCTTCCTAGGACCGGTTTCTGGCATTTCAGCCGTCTTCAGCCAGGCTTGCTTGAAGCCAGTGGCAAAGTGAGCAAGGGACTCACGTCTGAGCATACCCTACCAACTTATGGCGAACAAAGCGGTGCAAAAGAGGGTGGTGATGGATGGAGCATCAGAACCAATCAAACACTCACACCCAATCAACAGATCTGGGTTTGATCCATCACCGTCTTTTAGCCCACTCTGCCACCCCAGTTCAGAAATGGCCATATGCAAATCAGTCTGACCCTGTGCCTCATGGGAACAGTCCAGCCCGAACTGCCAAGCCATGCCTTCTCTGGACCAGAAATAATCTTCCTAGGACCGGTTTCTGGCATTTCAGCCGTCTTCAGCCAGGCTTGCTTGAATCCAGAGGCAAAGTGAACAAGGGACTTACGTCTGAGCATACCCTGCCAACTTATGGTGAACAAAGCGGTACAAAAGGGGGTGGTGATGGACGGAGCATCAGAACCAATCAAACACTCACACCCAGTCAACAGATCTGTGTTTGATCCATCACTGTTCTTTAGCCCACTCTGCCACCCCAGTTCAGACATAGCCATATGCAAATCAGTCTGACCCTGTGCCTCATGGGAACAGACCAGCCCGAACTGCCAAGCCATGCCTTCTCTGGACCAGAAAAAAGCTTCCTAGGACAAGTTTCTGGCATTTCAGCCGTCTTCAGCCAGGCTTGCTTGAATCCAGAGGCAAAGTGAACAAGGGACTCACGTCTGAGCATACCCTGCCAACTTATGGTGAACAAAGCGGTACAAAAGGGGGTGGTGATGGACGGAGCATCAGAACCAATCAAACACTCACACCCAGTCAACAGATCTGGGTTTGATCCATCACTGTTCTTTAGTCCACTCTGCCACCCCAGTTCAGACATGGCCATATGCAAATCAGCCTGACCCTGTGCCTCATGGGAACAGTCCAGCCCGAACTGCTAAGCCATGCCTGTGAGAAAGTGTCATCTTTCTTGCCTGGTATGTCCCCACTTTTTGCTGAATTGCTTAATGTACTTTGATTGAGTGTGCCCTGGACTCCTGCCAATCAGGTGCCCAGGGCCTATGTTCCTTCCCTAAAACAAACCAAACCCAAATTGGCAAACCTTGGCCACATGTCAGCCCCTGGTAAATGGTACCCTAAGTACCCAGGGCTTTGTGACCCAGGAAGGCCTCTAAGAGCTGCAGCACTCATTGTGCCACTCTTAGAGGCCCTGTACCCTTACACACACACACTGCCTTTGCAGGCTGAGTGTTTGGGTGCAAGACAAAAACAAAGTCGACATGGCACACATCACTGTGTGCCATGCCCATCACATACACTGCCATGGCATACATCAGTCACCCCTCTAGCTGGGTGCCTTATGCCAATGGTGTGGGCATAGGAGCAAGAGCCCTGTGCCCCTACAGTGCCCAGGTCCATCCCTGAGCCCTGTAAGTGCAGTGCTGCCATTTAAAGAGTACATGGTGCTTGGAGCTCGTCAAACACGAGCTCCACAGCACCATAATGGCAACACTAAAGACTGTGAAGTTTGGTATCAAACTTCTCAGCACATTAAACCCACACTGATGCCAGTGTGGGATTTAATGTACCCAGCACCCCAGAGGGCATCTTAGAGGTGCCCCCTCGAACCTAATCTACAAATCCACGTCTGCTCTGAGGCTGCCTAGGCTGCCACCCAGCAGACATGTTGCTGGACCCCTGGGTAGGAGAGCCCCTGCTCTCCTGGTCCTGCAACAATGCACATCCTGGGCCAGGTGCTAAATCCCCTCCCCCAGGATGGGCAGGGGGAAGCTTCAAAGGCATGCCGCCTCTGTGAGTTTCCCCAGGCCCCTGCAACCCCCCACTCTGGCGGGAAGCTTTGGCCGGAAACCCCAAATAAGGACAAGGGATGTGCCAGCCTGCCAACCCCACCCCTCAGGTGGGGGAGGCGAGGTGAAGCACATCTCCGGGCTCTCGCCATCTTGAAGATGGGGAGCCCTACCCTATCAGGACTAGGCTACTGCCCCCCTCCCACAGGAGAGAGGCAGGATAGGGGGTGTACCCACCCCAGGACGAGGACCCATTGGTCCCTGCCCTTCACCTACCTGTAACGCCCCTAAATCTAGTATTTAGGGGCACCCTGAACCTTCCTTCCCCAGATTCCAGATTCAAAACTACAAGAAGAGCAAGAAGAACAAAGACCTGCCCTGCAGCTGCTAAAAAGAGGAAGACACCAACTGCTTTGGCCCCAGCCCTACCTGCCTGTCGACCCTCGAACCTGCTCCTGCTCCAGAGCGGCATCTCTTGTGGCCAGCAACCTCACCAACCCCGGAGGACCTGGCTACCTTTTGGCTCTAAGCCCCTGGGACTCCCATGAGTAGAGGCTCTACTCGCAACCTATTTCTAACCCCTGGCAGCAGCCCGGAACCGCGAACCCAGCACACTCTGCACCAGCCGAGCCTGGCCAGTGCCGGAGTGAACAAAGACCCTGAGGACGACCCCACGGCAACTGTGACCCCGAGTCCGGCACCCAAGAACCTCCCTCGACATTCCTGAAGAAACCTGCAGCCTCAGAACCAGGTGCCCCCCCAACCGCGATCAACTGAGGGTAAGATTTCCCGACACCTAAAGGCACCCCTGCACGCGGCGCCCCACGGCCCCCTGTGTCCAACCTCGGGGTACCTACCTATCCTCCAGCTACCCAACTTACCTCTCGAAGTGGTGGTGGCACCTGAAGAGTCCTCGTCCCCGAGCTTGCAGTCTTTTTCCTAACCGGAGATTTCCCATTGACATCCATTGAGCGCCCAAAGGCTCAAAAGCACTCTGCACCCAGCCGCCCGAGTGGCCCTGGCAGTGAAAACTCTATTCCTTCCTACTTCCCCACTTGCCCTGAGTAAGTGACCAGGAGCCCAGCTCCCACAGCCGCGTGGCTTGCCAGTCAGCAGCCACCAAACAAGGCCCCCCTATCCCTCTCAGGATAACATTGGGCCTAACTCTCTCTGCACCCGGCCGCCCTAGAGCCGCTGAGGGTGAACCAACTGTACCTACCTGACCCTGGGAGACCCCTGAGTCGGTGCCCAGAACCTCAATTCTGCCAGTCGAGTACTTACCCTTAGACCACAAACTCTATTTTCCCCATAGGGTAACATTGACTGGCTTTTTCCTGAAATTTCTTCTAAGTGTGGACTTTTCAAATCTTCAAATATTCACCAAAAATCAGTCGAGTGACAAAAACGAATTTACTCACCTGTTCCTAGGTGAACTCCCAGTGCTGGATCTTGGTGCCCAGCACTGACTCTGAAAAATCTCTACTACTGTACTTACCCTTAACTCAATTTTCTTCCATAGGAAACCATTGACTGTTTTTCTGTGAAATTTCTTCGAAGTGTCAATTTCTGCAATCTTTAAATATTCTTCAAAAATCGTATAATATCTGAAAACGTAATTGCTTACCTGTTTTGGATAAAGGTCCCAGTACTGAGTCTAGGCACCCAGTACTGGATTACAAAAGTAACGTGAACGTACTGTACCTGTAACCTGCATTTTCTTCCATAGGGAATCATTGATTGTTTTCTCTGAAATATTTTCAAAGTGTCAACTTTTAAAATAGCTAAATATTAGTTAAAAATCACTACAGTACTAAAGTCGACTTTCATCACTTGATTCTGAGAACTGACCCAGGACTGAATCTAAGATCCAGTCCTGGAATTCCAAAAGTAATCTAAAAAGTAATCTGTTGCAAATAACTTGAATTTACCATTGAGCTCAATGTATTGTTGTGTTTAAAAATAGAGTTGCCTACTGCAACCTCTTGTAACTGTTTACTAAAATCTACTGCATATTGCAAAAGTATTTATATGAAACATCTACTGTTGAGAAAGTATATTTTACCTCCAAGTGTTGGTTCTAAAATAAAACAAGCATATATTTTTTATATATAAAGCATTGGCCTAGAGTTCAGTTATTGAGTGGGTGAAACCATTTGCTGACTGAGTGTGTACAACAAATGCTTTACACTGTCCTCTGGTACTGCCTTACTGCTCGACCAAGCTACCACTTCAGAGAGTAAGGTTAAACCTAACTTTGACCTCTGTCAAACCCTGGGGGACTGTGGACAATGTACACCCTATACCTATTAAGGAACAGTATATACAGAGCCACTTTCTCACAATGCTTTCCCTAGACCGGAAACAAGCTTCCTAGGACCGGTTTCTGGCATTTCAGCCGTGTTCAGCCAGGCTTGCTTGAATCCAGTGGCAAAGTGAGCAAGGGACTCACGTCTGAGCATACCCTACCAACTTATGGCGAACAAAGCGGTACAAAAGAGGGTGGTGATAGACGGAGCATCAGAACCAATCAAACGCTCACACCCAATCAACAGATCTGGGTTTGATCCATCACCGTCTTTTAGCCCACTCTGCCACCCCAGTTCAGACATGGCCATATGCAAATCAGTCTGACCCTGTGCCTCATGGGAACAGTCCAGCCCGAACTGCCAAGCCATGCCTTCTCTGGACCAGAAACAAGCTTCCTAGGACCGGTTTCTGGCATTTCAGCCGTCTTCAGCCAGGCTTGCTTGAATCCAGAGGCAAAGTGAACAAGGGACTCACGTCTGAGCATACCCTGCCAACTTATGGTGAACAAAGCGGTACAAAAGGGGGTGGTGATGGACGGAGCATCAGAACCAATCAAACACTCACACCCAGTCAACAGATCTGTGTTTGATCCATCACTGTTCTTTAGCCCACTCTGCCACCCCAGTTCAGACATAGCCATATGCAAATCAGTCTGACCCTGTGCCTCATGGGAACAGTCCAGCCCGAACTGCCAAGCCATGCCTTCTCTGGACCAGAAAAAAGCTTCCTAGGACAAGTTTCTGGCATTTCAGCCGTCTTCAGCCAGGCTTGCTTGAATCCAGAGGCAAAGTGAACAAGGGACTCACGTCTGAGCATACCCTGCCAACTTATGGTGAACAAAGCGGTACAAAAGGGGGTGGTGATGGACGGAGCATCAGAACCAATCAAACACTCACACCCAGTCAACAGATCTGGGTTTGATCCATCACTGTTCTTTAGCCCACTCTGCCACCCCAGTTCAGACATGGCCATATGCAAATCAGCCTGACCCTGTGCCTCATGGGAACAGTCCAGCCCGAACTGCTAAGCCATGCCTGTGAGAAAGTGTCATCTTTCTTGCCTGGTATGCCCCCACTTTTTGCTGAATTGCTTAATGTACTTTGATTGAGTGTGCCCTGGACTCCTGCCAATCAGGTGCCCAGGGCCTATGTTCCTTCCCTAAAACAAACCAAACCCAAATTGGCAAACCTTGGCCACATGTCAGCCCCTGGTAAATGGTACCCTAAGTACCCAGGGCTTTGTGACCCAGGAAGGCCTCGAAGAGCTGCAGCACTCATTGTGCCACTCTTAGAGGCCCTGTACCCTTACACACACACACTGCCTTTGCAGGCTGAGTGTTTGGGTGCAAGACAAAAACAAAGTCGACATGGCACACATCACTGTGTGCCATGCCCATCACATACACTGCCATGGCATACATCAGTCACCCCTCTAGCCGGGTGCCTTATGCCAATGGTGTGGGCATAGGAGCAAGAGCCCTGTGCCCCTACAGTGCCCAGGTCCATCCCTGAGCCCTGTAAGTGCAGTGCTGCCATTTAAAGAGTACATGGTGCTTGGAGCTCGTCAAACACGAGCTCCACAGCACCATAATGGCAACACTAAAGACTGTGAAGTTTGGTATCAAACTTCTCAGCACATTAAACCCACACTGATGCCAGTGTGGGATTTAATGTACCCAGCACCCCAGAGGGCATCTTAGAGGTGCCCCCTCGAACCTAACCTACAAATCCACGTCTGCTCTGAGGCTGCCTAGGCTGCCACCCAGCAGACATGTTGCTGGACCCCTGGGTAGGAGAGCCCCTGCTCTCCTGGTCCTGCAACAATGCACATCCTGGGCCAGGTGCTAAATCCCCTCCCCCAGGATGGGCAGGGGGAAGCTTCAAAGGCATGCCGCCTCTGTGAGTTTCCCCAGGCCCCTGCAACCCCCCACTCTGGCGGGAAGCTTTGGCCGGAAACCCCAAATAAGGACAAGGGATGTGCCAGCCTGCCAACCCCACCCCTCAGGTGGGGGAGGCGAGGTGAAGCACATCTCCGGGCTCTCGCCATCTTGAAGATGGGGAGCCCTACCCTATCAGGACTAGGCTACTGCCCCCCTCCCACAGGAGAGAGGCAGGATAGGGGGTGTACCCACCCCAGGACGAGGACCCATTGGTCCCTGCCCTTCACCTACCTGTAACGCCCCTAAATCTAGTATTTAGGGGCACCCTGAACCTTCCTTCCCCAGATTCCAGATTCAAAACTACAAGAAGAGCAAGAAGAACAAAGACCTGCCCTGCAGCTGCTAAAAAGAGGAAGACACCAACTGCTTTGGCCCCAGCCCTACCTGCCTGTCGACCCTCGAACCTGCTCCTGCTCCAGAGCGGCATCTCTTGTGGCCAGCAACCTCACCAACCCCGGAGGACCTGGCTACCTTTTGGCTCTAAGCCCCTGGGACTCCCATGAGTAGAGGCTCTACTCGCAACCTATTTCTAACCCCTGGCAGCAGCCCGGAACCGCGAACCCAGCACACTCTGCACCAGCCGAGCCTGGCCAGTGCCGGAGTGAACAAAGACCCTGAGGACGACCCCACGGCGACTGTGACCCCGAGTCCGGCACCCAAGAACCTCCCTCGACATTCCTGAAGAAACCTGCAGCCTCAGAACCAGGTGCCCCCCCAACCGCGATCAACTGAGGGTAAGATTTCCCGACACCTAAAGGCACCCCTGCACGCGGCGCCCCACGGCCCCCTGTGTCCAACCTCGGGGTACCTACCTATCCTCCAGCTACCCAACTTACCTCTCGAAGTGGTGGTGGCACCTGAAGAGTCCTCGTCCCCGAGCTTGCAGTCTTTTTCCTAACCGGAGATTTCCCATTGACATCCATTGAGCGCCCGAAGGCTCAAAAGCACTCTGCACCCAGCCGCCCGAGTGGCCCTGGCAGTGAAAACTCTATTCCTTCCTACTTCCCCACTTGCCCTGAGTAAGTGACCAGGAGCCCAGCTCCCACAGCCGCGTGGCTTGCCAGTCAGCAGCCACCAAACAAGGCCCCCCTATCCCTCTCAGGATAACATTGGGCCTAACTCTCTCTGCACCCGGCCGCCCTAGAGCCGCTGAGGGTGAACCAACTGTACCTACCTGACCCTGGGAGACCCCTGAGTCTGTGCCCAGAACCTCAATTCTGCCAGTCGAGTACTTACCCTTAAACCACAAACTCTATTTTCCCCATAGGGTAACATTGACTGGCTTTTTCCTGAAATTTCTTCTAAGTGTGGACTTTTCAAATTTTCAAATATTCACCAAAAATCAGCCGAGTGACAAAAACGAATTTACTCACCTGTTCCTAGGTGAACTCCCAGTGCTGGATCTTGGTGCCCAGCACTGACTCTGAAAAATCTCTACTACTGTACTTACCCTTAACTCAATTTTCTTCCATAGGAAACCATTGACTGTTTTTCTGTGAAATTTCTTCTAAGTGTCGATTTCTGCAATCTTTAAATATTCTTCAAAAATCGTATAATATCTGAAAACGTAATTGCTTACCTGTTTTGGATAAAGGTCCCAGTACTGAGTCTAGGCACCCAGTACTGGATTACAAAAGTAACGTGAACGTACTGTACCTGTAACCTGCATTTTCTTCCATAGGGAATCATTGATTGTTTTCTCTGAAATATTTTCAAAGTGTCAACTTTTAAAATAGCTAAATATTAGTTAAAAATCACTACAGTACTAAAGTCGACTTTCATCACTTGATTCTGAGAACTGACCCAGGACTGAATCTAAGATCCAGTCCTGGAATTCCAAAAGTAATCTAAAAAGTAATCTGTTGCAAATAACTTGAATTTACCATTGAGCTCAATGTATTGTTGTGTTTAAAAATAGAGTTGCCTACTGCAACCTCTTGTAACTGTTTACTAAAATCTACTGCATATTGCAAAAGTATTTATATGAAACATCTACTGTTGAGAAAGTATATTTTACCTCCAAGTGTTGGTTCTAAAATAAAACAAGCATATATTTTTTATATATAAAGCATTGGCCTAGAGTTCAGTTATTGAGTGGGTGAAACCATTTGCTGACTGAGTGTGTACAACAAATGCTTTACACTGTCCTCTGGTACTGCCTTACTGCTCGACCAAGCTACCACTTCAGAGAGTAAGGTTAAACCTAACTTTGACCTCTGTCAAACCCTGGGGGACTGTGGACTCTGTACACCCTATACCTATTAAGGAACAGTATATACAGAGCCACTTTCTCACAATGCCTTCCCTAGACCGGAAACAAGCTTCCTAGGACCGGTTTCTGGCATTTCAGCCGTGTTCAGCCAGGCTTGCTTGAATCCAGTGGCAAAGTGAGCAAGGGACTCACGTCTGAGCATACCCTACCAACTTATGGCGAACAAAGCGGTACAAAAGAGGGTGGTGATGGACGGAGCATCAGAACCAATCAAACACTCACACCCAATCAACAGATCTGGGTTTGATCCATCACCGTCTTTTAGCCCACTCTGCCACCCCAGTTCAGACATGGCCATATGCAAATCAGTCTGACCCTGTGCCTCATGGGAACAGTCCAGCCCGAACTGCCAAGCCATGCCTTCTCTGGACCAGAAACAAGCTTCCTAGGACCGGTTTCCGGCATTTCAGCCGTCTTCAGCCAGGCTAGCTTGAATCCAGTGGCAAAGTGAGCAAGGGACTCACGTCTGAGCATACCCTACCAACTTATGGCAAACAAAGCGGTACAAAAGAGGGTGGTGATGGACGGAGCATCAGAACCAATCAAACACTCACACCCAATTAACAGATCTGGGTTTGATCCATCACCGTCTTCTAGCCCACTCTGCCACCCCAGTTCAGACATGGCCATATGCAAATCAGTCTGACCCTGTGCCTCATGGGAACAGTCCAGCCCCAACTGCCAAGCAATGCCTTCTCTGGACCAGAAACAAGCTTCCTAGGACCGGTTTCTGGCATTTCAGCCGTCTTCAACCAGGCTTGCTTGAATCCAGAGGCAAAGTGAACAAGGGACTCACGTCCGAGCATACCCTGCCAACTTATGGTGAACAAAGCGGTACAAAAGGGGGTGGTGATGGACGGAGCATCAGAACCAATCAATAACTCACACCCAGTCAACAGATCTGTGTTTGATCCATCACTGTTCTTTAGCCCACTCTGCCACCCCAGTTCAGACATAGCCATATGCAAATCAGTCTGACCCTGTGCCTCATGGGAACAGTCCAGCCCGAACTGCCAAGCCATGCCTTCTCTGGACCAGAAAAAAGCTTCCTAGGACAAGTTTCTGGCATTTCCGCCATCTTCAGCCAGGCTTGCTTGAATCCAGAGGCAAAGTGAACAAGGGACTCACGTCTGAGCATACCCTGCCAACTTATGGTGAACAAAGCGGTACAAAAGGGGGTGGTGATGGACGGAGCATCAGAACCAATCAAACACTCACACCCAGTCAACAGATCTGGGTTTGATCCATCACTGTTCTTTAGCCCACTCTGCCACCCCAGTTCAGACATGGCCATATGCAAATCAGCCTGACCCTGTGCCTCATGGGAACAGTCCAGCCCGAACTGCTAAGCCATGCCTGTGAGAAAGTGTCATCTTTCTTGCCTGGTATGCCCCCACTTTTTGCTGAATTGCTTAATGTACTTTGATTGAGTGTGCCCTGGACTCCTGCCAATCAGGTGCCCAGGGCCTATGTTCCTTCCCTAAAACAAACCAAACCCAAATTGGCAAACCTTGGCCACATGTCAGCCCCTGGTAAATGGTACCCTAAGTACCCAGGGCTTTGTGACCCAGGAAGGCCTCGAAGAGCTGCAGCACTCATTGTGCCACTCTTAGAGGCCCTGTACCCTTACACACACACACTGCCTTTGCAGGCTGAGTGTTTGGGTGCAAGACAAAAACAAAGTCGACATGGCACACATCACTGTGTGCCATGCCCATCACATACACTGCCATGGCATACATCAGTCACCCCTCTAGCTGGGTGCCTTATGCCAATGGTGTGGGCATAGGAGCAAGAGCCCTGTGCCCCTACAGTGCCCAGGTCCATCCCTGAGCCCTGTAAGTGCAGTGCTGCCATTTAAAGAGTACATGGTGCTTGGAGCTCGTCAAACACGAGCTCCACAGCACCATAATGGCAACACTAAAGACTGTGAAGTTTGGTATCAAACTTCTCAGCACATTAAACCCACACTGATGCCAGTGTGGGATTTAATGTACCCAGCACCCCAGAGGGCATCTTAGAGGTGCCCCCTCGAACCTAACCTACAAATCCACGTCTGCTCTGAGGCTGCCTAGGCTGCCACCCAGCAGACATGTTGCTGGACCCCTGGGTAGGAGAGCCCCTGCTCTCCTGGTCCTGCAACAATGCACATCCTGGGCCAGGTGCTAAATCCCCTCCCCCAGGATGGGCAGGGGGAAGCTTCAAAGGCATGCCGCCTCTGTGAGTTTCCCCAGGCCCCTGCAACCCCCCACTCTGGCGGGAAGCTTTGGCCGGAAACCCCAAATAAGGACAAGGGATGTGCCAGCCTGCCAACCCCACCCCTCAGGTGGGGGAGGCGAGGTGAAGCACATCTCCGGGCTCTCGCCATCTTGAAGATGGGGAGCCCTACCCTATCAGGACTAGGCTACTGCCCCCCTCCCACAGGAGAGAGGCAGGATAGGGGGTGTACCCACCCCAGGACGAGGACCCATTGGTCCCTGCCCTTCACCCACCTGTAACGCCCCTAAATCTAGTATTTAGGGGCACCCTGAACCTTCCTTCCCCAGATTCCAGATTCAAAACTACAAGAAGAGCAAGAAGAACAAAGACCTGCCCTGCAGCTGCTAAAAAGAGGAAGACACCAACTGCTTTGGCCCCAGCCCTACCTGCCTGTCGACCCTCGAACCTGCTCCTGCTCCAGAGCGGCATCTCTTGTGGCCAGCAACCTCACCAACCCCGGAGGACCTGGCTACCTTTTGGCTCTAAGCCCCTGGGACTCCCATGAGTAGAGGCTCTACTCGCAACCTATTTCTAACCCCTGGCAGCAGCCCGGAACCGCGAACCCAGCACACTCTGCACCAGCCGAGCCTGGCCAGTGCCGGAGTGAACAAAGACCCTGAGGACGACCCCACGGCGACTGTGACCCCGAGTCCGGCACCCAAGAACCTCCCTCGACATTCCTGAAGAAACCTGCAGCCTCAGAACCAGGTGCCCCCCCAACCGCGATCAACTGAGGGTAAGATTTCCCGACACCTAAAGGCACCCCTGCACGCGGCCCCCCACGGCCCCCTGTGTCCAACCTCGGGGTACCTACCTATCCTCCAGCTACCCAACTTACCTCTCGAAGTGGTGGTGGCACCTGAAGAGTCCTCGTCCCCGAGCTTGCAGTCTTTTTCCTAACCGGAGATTTCCCATTGACATCCATTGAGCGCCCGAAGGCTCAAAAGCACTCTGCACCCAGCCGCCCGAGTGGCCCTGGCAGTGAAAACTCTATTCCTTCCTACTTCCCCACTTGCCCTGAGTAAGTGACCAGGAGCCCAGCTCCCACAGCCGCGTGGCTTGCCAGTCAGCAGCCACCAAACAAGGCCCCCCTATCCCTCTCAGGATAACATTGGGCCTAACTCTCTCTGCACCCGGCCGCCCTAGAGCCGCTGAGGGTGAACCAACTGTACCTACCTGACCCTGGGAGACCCCTGAGTCTGTGCCCAGAACCTCAATTCTGCCAGTCGAGTACTTACCCTTAAACCACAAACTCTATTTTCCCCATAGGGTAACATTGACTGGCTTTTTCCTGAAATTTCTTCTAAGTGTGGACTTTTCAAATCTTCAAATATTCACCAAAAATCAGCCGAGTGACAAAAACGAATTTACTCACCTGTTCCTAGGTGAACTCCCAGTGCTGGATCTTGGTGCCCAGCACTGACTCTGAAAAATCTCTACTACTGTACTTACCCTTAACTCAATTTTCTTCCATAGGAAACCATTGACTGTTTTTCTGTGAAATTTCTTCTAAGTGTCGATTTCTGCAATCTTTAAATATTCTTCAAAAATCGTATAATATCTGAAAACGTAATTGCTTACCTGTTTTGGATAAAGGTCCCAGTACTGAGTCTAGGCACCCAGTACTGGATTACAAAAGTAACGTGAACGTACTGTACCTGTAACCTGCATTTTCTTCCATAGGGAATCATTGATTGTTTTCTCTGAAATATTTTCAAAGTGTCAACTTTTAAAATAGCTAAATATTAGTTAAAAATCACTACAGTACTAAAGTCGACTTTCATCACTTGATTCTGAGAACTGACCCAGGACTGAATCTAAGATCCAGTCCTGGAATTCCAAAAGTAATCTAAAAAGTAATCTGTTGCAAATAACTTGAATTTACCATTGAGCTCAATGTATTGTTGTGTTTAAAAATAGAGTTGCCTACTGCAACCTCTTGTAACTGTTTACTAAAATCTACTGCATATTGCAAAAGTATTTATATGAAACATCTACTGTTGAGAAAGTATATTTTACCTCCAAGTGTTGGTTCTAAAATAAAACAAGCATATATTTTTTATATATAAAGCATTGGCCTAGAGTTCAGTTATTGAGTGGGTGAAACCATTTGCTGACTGAGTGTGTACAACAAATGCTTTACACTGTCCTCTGGTACTGCCTTACTGCTCGACCAAGCTACCACTTCAGCGAGTAAGGTTAAACCTAACTTTGACCTCTGTCAAACCCTGGGGGATTGTGGACTCTGTACACCCTACACCTATTAAGAAACAGTATATACAGAGCCACTTTCTCACAATGCCTTCCCTAGACCGGAAACAAGCTTCCTAGGACCGGTTTCTGGCATTTCAGCCGTGTTCAGCCAGGCTTGCTTGAATCCAGTGGCAAAGTGAGCAAGGGACTCACGTCTGAGCATACCCTACCAACTTATGGCGAACAAAGCGGTACAAAAGAGGGTGGTGATGGACGGAGCATCAGAACCAATCAAACACTCACACCCAATCAACAGATCTGGGTTTGATCCATCACCGTCTTTTAGCCCACTCAGCCACCCCAGTTCAGACATGGCCATATGCAAATCAGTCTGACCCTGTGCCTCATGGGAACAGTCCAGCCCGAACTGCCAAGCCATGCCTTCTCTGGACCAGAAACAAGCTTCCTAGGACCGGTTTCTGGCATTTCAGCCGTCTTCAGCCAGGCTTGCTTGAATCCTGAGACAAAGTGAACAAGGGACTCACGTCTGAGCATACCCTGCCAACTTATGGTGAACAAAGCGGTACAAAAGGGGGTGGTGATGGACGGAGCATCAGAACCAATCAAACACTCACACTCAGTCAACAGATCTGGGTTTGATCCATCACTGTTCTTTAGCCCACTCTGCAACCCCAGTTCAGACATAGCCATATGCAAATCAGTCTGACCCTATGCCTCATGGGAACAGTGCAGCCCGAACTGCCAAGCCATGCCTTCTCTGGACCAGAAACAAGCTTCATAGGACAAGTTTCTAGCATTTCAGCCGTCTTCAGCCAGGCTTGCTTGAATCCAGAGGTAAAGTGAACAAGGGACTCACGTCTGAGCATACCCTGCCAACTTATGGTGAACAAAGCGGTACAAAAGGGGGTGGTGATGGACGAAGCATCAGAACCAATCAAACACTCACACCCAGTCAACAGATCTGGGTTTGATGCATCACTGTTCTTTAGCCCACTCTGCCACCCCAGTTCAGACATGGCCATATGCAAATCAGTCTGACCCTGTGCCTCATGGGAACAAGCCAGCCCGAACTGCCAAGCCATGCCTTCCCTGGACCAGAAACAAGCTTCCTAGGACCAGTTTCTGGCATTTCAGCCGTCTTCAGCCAGGCTTGCTTGAATCCAGAGGCAAAGTGAACAAGGGACTCACGTCTGAGCATACCCTGCCAACTTATGGTGAACAAAGCGGTACAAAAGGGGGTGGTGATGGACGAAGCATCAGAACCAATCAAACACTCACACCCAGTCAACAGATCTGGGCTTGATCCATCACTGTTCTTTAGCCCACTCTGCCACCCCAGTTCAGACATGGCCATATGCAAATCAGTGTGACCCTGTGCCTCATGGGAACAGTCCAGCCCGAACTGCCAAGCCATGCCTTTCCTGGACCAGAAACAAGCTTCCTAGGACAGGTTTCTGGCATTTCAGCCATCTTCAGCCAGGCTTGCTTGAATCCAGTGGCAAAGTGAGCAAGGGACTCCCGTCTGAGCATACCCTGCCAACTTATGGTGAACAAAGCGGTACAAAAGGGGGTGGTGATGGACGGAGCCTCAGAACCAATCAAACACTCACACCCAGTCAACAGATCTTGGTTTGATCCATCACCGTTCTTTAGCCCACTCTGCCACCCCAGTTCAGACATGGCCATATGCAAATCAATCAGACCATGTGCCTCATGGGAGCAGTCCAGCCCGAACTGCTAAGCCATGCCTGTGAGAAAGTGTCATCTTTCTTGCCTGGTATGCCCCCACTTTTTGCTGAATTGCTGAATGTACTTTGGTTGAGTGTGCCCTGGACTCCTGCCAATCAGGTGCCCAGGGCCTATGTTCCTTCCCTAAAACAAACCAAACCCAAATTGGCAAACCTTGGCCACATGTCAGCCCCTGGTAAATGGTACCCTAAGTACCCAGGGCTTTGTGACCCAGGAAGGCCTCTAAGAGCTGCAGCACTCATTGTGCCACTCTTAGAGGCCCTGTACCCTTACACACACACACTGCCTTTGCAGGCTGAGTGTTTGGGTGCAAGACAAAAACAAAGTCGACATGGCACACATCACTGTGTGCCATGCCCATCACATACACTGCCATGGCATAGATCAGTCACCCCTCTAGCTGGGTGCCTTATGCCAATGGTGTGGGCATAGGAGCAAGAGCCCTGTGCCCCCACAGTGCCCAGGTCCATCCCTGAGCCCTGTAAGTGCAGTGCTGCCATTTAAAGAGTACATGGTGCTTGGAGCTCGTCAAACACGAGCTCCACAGCACCATAATGGCAACACAAAAGACTGTGAAGTTTGGTATCAAACTTCTCAGCACATTAAACCCACACTGATGCCAGTGTGGGATTTAATGTACCCAGCACCCCAGAGGGCATCTTAGAGGTGCCCCCTCGAACCTAACCTACAAATCCACGTCTGCTCTGAGGCTGCCTAGGCTGCCCCCCAGGAGACATGTTGCTGGCCCCTGGGTAGGAGAGCCCCTGCTCTCCTGGTCCTGCAACAATGCACATCCTGGGCGAGGTGCTAAATCCCCTGCCCCAGGATGGGCAGGGGGAAGCTTCAAAGGCATGCCGCCTCTGTGAGTTTCCCCAGGCCCCTGCAACCCCCCACTCTGGCGGGAAGCTGTGGCCGCAACCCCCAAATAAGGACAAGGGATGTGCCAGCCTGCCAACCCCACCCCTCAGGTGGGGGAGGCGAGGTGAAGCACATCTCCGGGCTCTCGCCATCTTGAAGATGGGGAGCCCTACCCTATCAGGACTAGGCTTCTACCCCCCTCCCACAGGAGAGAGGCAGGATAGGGGGTGTACCCACCCCAGGACGAGGACCCATTGGTCCCTGCCCTTCACCTACCTGTAACGCCCCTAAATCTAGTATTTAGGGGCACCCTGAACCTTCCTTCCCCAGATTCCAGATTCGAAACTACAAGAAGAGCAAGAAGAACAAAGACCTGCCCTGCAGCTGCTAAAAAGAGGAAGACACCAACTGCTTTGGCCCCAGCCCTACCGGCCTGTCGACCCTCGAACCTGCTCCTGCTCCAGAGCGGCATCTCTTGTGGCCAGCAACCTCACCAACCCCGGAGGACCTGGCTACCTTTTGGCTCTAAGCCCCTGGGACTCCCATGAGTAGAGGCTCTACTCGCAACCTATTTCTAACCCCTGGCAGCAGCCCGGAACCGCGAACCCAGCACACTCTGCACCAGCCGAGCCTGGCCAGTGCCGGAGTGAACAAAGACCCTGAGGATGACCCCACGGCGACTGTGACCCCGAGTCCGGCACCCAAGGACCTCCCTCGACATTCCTGAAGAAGCCTGCAGCCTCAGAACCAGGTGCCCCCCAACCGCGATCAACTGAGGGTAAGATTTCCCGACACCTAAAGGCACCCCTGCACGCGGCGCCCCACGGCCCCCTGTATCCAACCCCGGGGTACCTACCTATCCTCCAGCTACCCAACTTACCTCTCGAAGTGGTGGTGGCACCTGAAGAGTCCTCGTCCCCGAACTTGCAGGCTTTTTCCTAACCGGAGATTTCCCATTGACATCCATTGAGCGCCCGAAGGCTCAAAAGCACTCTGCACCCAGCCGCCCGAGTGGCCCTGGCAGTGAAAACTCTATTCCTTCCTACTTCCCCACTTGCCCTGAGTAAGTGACCAGGAGCCCAGCTCCCACAGCCGCGTGGCTTGCCAGTCAGCAGCCACCAAACAAGGCCCCCCTATCCCTCTCAGGATAACATTGGGCCTAACTCTCTCTGCACCCGGCCGCCCTAGAGCCGCTGAGGGTGAACCAACTGTACCTAGTTGACCCTGGGAGACCCCTGAGTCTGTGCCCAGAACCTCAACTCTGCCAGTCGAGTACTTACCCTTAAACCGCAAACTCTATTTTCCCCATAGGGTAACATTGACTGGCTTTTTCCTGAAATTTCTTCCAAGTGTGGACTTTTCAAATCTTCAAATATTCACCAAAAATCAGCCGAGTGACAAAAACGAATTTACTCACCTGTTCCTAGGTGAACTCCCAGTGCTGGATCTTGGTGCCCAGCACTGACTCTGAAAAATCTCTACAACTGTACTTACCCTTAACTCAATTTTCTTCCATAGGAAACCATTGACTGTTTTTCTGTGAAATTTCTTCTAAGTGTCGATTTCTGCAATCTTTAAATATTCTTCAAAAATCGTATAATATCTGAAAACGTAATTGCTTACCTGTTTTGGATAAAGGTCCCAGTACTGAGTCTAGGCACCCAGTACTGGATCACAAAAGTAACGTGAACGTACTGTACCTGTAACCTGCATTTTCTTTCATAGGGAATCATTGATTGTTTTCTCTGAAATATTTTCAAAGTGTCAACTTTAAAATAGCTAAATATTAGTTAAAAATCACTACAGTACTAAAGTCGACTTTCATCACTTGATTCTGAGAACTGACCCAGGACTGAATCTAAGATCCAGTCCTGGAATTCCAAAAGTAATCTAAAAAGTAATCTGTTGCAAATAACTTGAATTTACCATTGAGCTCAATGTATTGCTGTGTTTAAAAATAGAGTTGCCTACTGCAACCTCTTGTAACTGTTTACTAAAATCTACTGCATATTGCAAAAGTATTTATATGAAACATCTACTGTTGAGAAAGTATATTTTACCTCCAAGTGTTGGTTCTCAAATAAAACAAGCATATATTTTTTATATATAAAGCATTGGCCTAGAGTTCAGTTATTGAGTGTGTGAAACCATTTGCTGACTGAGTGTGTACAACAAATGCTTTACACTGTCCTCTGGTACTGCCTTACTGCTCGACCAAGCTACCACTTCAGAGTGTAAGGTTAAACCTAACTTTGACCTCTGTCAAACCCTGGGGGACGGTGGACTCTGTACACCCTATACCTATTAAGGAACAGTATCTACAGAGCCACTTTCTCACAATGCCTTCCCTAGACCGTAAACAAGCTTCCTAGGACCGGTTTCTGGCATTTCAGCCGTCTTCAGCTAGGCTTGCTTGAATCCAGTGGCAAAGTGAGCAAGGGACTCACGTCTGAGCATACCCTACCAACTTATGGCGAACAAAGCGGTACAAAAGAGGCTGGTGATGGACGGAGCATCAGAACCAATCAAACACTCACACCCAGTCAACAGATCTGGGTTTGATCCATCACCGTCTTTTAGCCCACTCTGCCACCCCAGTTCAGACATGGCCATATGCAATTCAGTCTGACCCTGTGCCTCATGGGAACAGCCCAGCCCGAACTGCCAAGCCATGCCTTCTCTGGACCAGAAACAAGCTTTCTAGGACCGGTTTCTGGCATTTCAGCCGTCTTCAGCCAGGCTATCTTGAATCCAGAGGCAAAGTGAACAAGGGACTCACGTCTGAGCATACCCTGCCAACTTATGGTGAACAAAGCGGTACAAAAGGGGGTGGTGATGGACGGAGCATCAGAACCAATCAAACACTCACACCCAGTCAACAGATCTGGGTTTGATGCATCACTGTTCTTTAGCCCACTCTGCCACCCCAGTTCAGACATGGCCATATGCAAATAAGTCTGACCCTGTGCCTCATGGGAACAAGCCAGCCCGAACTGCCAAGCCATGCCTTCCCTGGACCAGAAACAAGCTTCCTAGGACCAGTTTCTGGCATTTCAGCCGTCTTTAGCCAGGCTTGCTTGAATCCAGAGGAAAAGTGAACAAGGGACTCACGTCTGAGCATACCCTGCCAACTTATGGTGAACAAAGCGGTACAAAAGGGGGTGGTGATGGACGAAGCATCAGAACCAATCAAACACTCACACCCAGTCAACAGATCTGGGCTTGATCCATCACTGTTCTTTAGCCCACTCTGCCACCCCAGTTCAGACATGGCCATATGCAAATCAGTGTGACCCTGTGCCTCATGGGAACAGTCCAGCCCGAACTGCCAAGCCATGCCTTTCCTGGACCAGAAACAAGCTTCCTAGGACAGGTTTCTGGCATTTCAGCCATCTTCAGCCAGGCTTGCTTGAATCCAGTGGCAAAGTGAGCAAGGGACTCCCGTCTGAGCATACCCTGCCAACTTATGGTGAACAAAGCGGTACAAAAGGGGGTGGTGATGGACGGAGCCTCAGAACCAATCAAACACTCACACCCAGTCAACAGATCTTGGTTTGATCCATCACCGTTCTTTAGCCCACTCTGCCACCCCAGTTCAGACATGGCCATATGCAAATCAATCAGACCATGTGCCTCATGGGAGCACTCCAGCCCGAACTGCTAAGCCATGCCTGTGAGAAAGTGTCATCTTTCTTGCCTGGTATGCCCCCACTTTTTGCTGAATTGCTGAATGTACTTTGGTTGAGTGTGCCCTGGACTCCTGCCAATCAGGTGCCCAGGGCCTATGTTCCTTCCCTAAAACAAACCAAACCCAAATTGGCAAACCTTGGCCACATGTCAGCCCCTGGTAAATGGTACCCTAAGTACCCAGGGCTTTGTGACCCAGGAAGGCCTCTAAGAGCTGCAGCACTCATTGTGCCACTCTTAGAGGCCCTGTACCCTTACACACACACACTGCCTTTGCAGGCTGAGTGTTTGGGTGCAAGACAAAAACAAAGTCGACATGGCACACATCACTGTGTGCCATGCCCATCACATACACTGCCATGGCATAGATCAGTCACCCCTCTAGCTGGGTGCCTTATGCCAATGGTGTGGGCATAGGAGCAAGAGCCCTGTGCCCCTACAGTGCCCAGGTCCATCCCTGAGCCCTGTAAGTGCAGTGCTGCCATTTAAAGAGTACATGGTGCTTGGAGCTCGTCAAACATGAGCTCCACAGCACCATAATGGCAACACAAAAGACTGTGAAGTTTGGTATCAAACTTCTCAGCACATTAAACCCACACTGATGCCAGTGTGGGATTTAATGTACCCAGCACCCCAGAGGGCATCTTAGAGGTGCCCCCTCGAACCTAACCTACAAATCCACGTCTGCTCTGAGGCTGCCTAGGCTGCCACCCAGGAGACATGTTGCTGGCCCCTGGGTAGGAGAGCCCCTGCTCTCCTGGTCCTGCAACAATGCACATCCTGGGCGAGGTGCTAAATCCCCTGCCCCAGGATGGGCAGGGGGAAGCTTCAAAGGCATGCCGCCTCTGTGAGTTTCCCCAGGCCCCTGCAACCCCCCACTCTGGCGGGAAGCTGTGGCCGCAACCCCCCAAATAAGGACAAGGGATGTGCCAGCCTGCCAACCCCACCCCTCAGGTGGGGGAGGCGAGGTGAAGCACATCTCCGGGCTCTCGCCATCTTGAAGATGTGGAGCCCTACCCTATCAGGACTAGGCTTCTACCCCCCTCCCACAGGAGAGAGGCAGGATAGGGGGTGTACCCACCCCAGGACGAGGACCCATTGGTCCCTGCCCTTCACCCACCTGTAACGCCCCTAAATCTAGTATTTAGGGGCACCCTGAACCTTCCTTCCCCAGATTCCAGATTCGAAACTACAAGAAGAGCAAGAAGAACAAAGACCTGCCCTGCAGCTGCTAAAAAGAGGAAGACACCAACTGCTTTGGCCCCAGCCCTACCGGCCTGTCGACCCTCGAACCTGCTCCTGCTCCAGAGCGGCATCTCTTGTGGCCAGCAACCTCACCAACCCCGGAGGACCTGGCTACCTTTTGGCTCTAAGCCCCTGGGACTCCCATGAGTAGAGGCTCTACTCGCAACCTATTTCTAACCCCTGGCAGCAGCCCGGAACCGCGAACCCAGCACACTCTGCACCAGCCGAGCCTGGCCAGTGCCGGAGTGAACAAAGACCCTGAGGATGACCCCACGGCGACTGTGACCCCGAGTCCGGCACCCAAGGACCTCCCTCGACATTCCTGAAGAAGCCTGCAGCCTCAGAACCAGGTGCCCCCCCAACCGCGATCAACTGAGGGTAAGATTTCCCGACACCTAAAGGCACCCCTGCACGCGGCGCCCCACGGCCCCCTGTATCCAACCCCGGGGTACCTACCTATCCTCCAGCTACCCAACTTACCTCTCGAAGTGGTGGTGGCACCTGAAGAGTCCTCGTCCCCGAACTTGCAGGCTTTTTCCTAACCGGAGATTTCCCATTGACATCCATTGAGCGCCCGAAGGCTCAAAAGCACTCTGCACCCAGCCGCCCGAGTGGCCCTGGCAGTGAAAACTCTATTCCTTCCTACTTCCCCACTTGCCCTGAATAAGTGACCAGGAGCCCAGCTCCCACAGCCGCGTGGCTTGCCAGTCAGCAGCCACCAAACAAGGCCCCCCTATCCCTCTCAGGATAACATTGGGCCTAACTCTCTCTGCACCCGGCCGCCCTAGAGCCGCTGAGGGTGAACCAACTGTACCTACCTGACCCTGGGAGACCCCTGAGTCTGTGCCCAGAACCTCAACTCTGCCAGTCGAGTACTTACCCTTAAACCGCAAACTCTATTTTCCCCATAGGGTAACATTGACTGGCTTTTTCCTGAAATTTCTTCCAAGTGTGGACTTTTCAAATCTTCAAATATTCACCAAAAATCAGCCGAGTGACAAAAACGAATTTACTCACCTGTTCCTAGGTGAACTCCCAGTGCTGGATCTTGGGGCCCAGCACTGACTCTGAAAAATCTCTACAACTGTACTTACCCTTAACTCAAGTTTCTTCCATAGGAAACCATTGACTGTTTTTCTGTGAAATTTCTTCTAAGTGTCGATTTCTGCAATCTTTAAATATTCTTCAAAAATCGTATAATATCTGAAAACGTAATTGCTTACCTGTTTTGGATAAAGGTCCCAGTACTGAGTCTAGGCACCCAGTACTGGATTACAAAAGTAACGTGAACGTACTGTACCTGTAACCTGCATTTTCTTCTATAGGGAATCATTGATTGTTTTCTCTGAAATATTTTCTGTCAACTTTTAAAATAGCTAAATATTAGTTAAAAATCACTACAGTACTAAAGTCGACTTTCATCACTTGATTCTGAGAACTGACCCAGGACTGAATCTAAGATCCAGTCCTGGAATTCCAAAAGTAATCTAAAAAGTAATCTGTTGCAAATAACTTGAATTTACCATTGAGCTCAATGTATTGTTGTGTTTAAAAATAGAGTTGCCTACTGCAACCTCTTGTAACTGTTTACTAAAATCTACTGCATATTGCAAAAGTATTTATATGAAACCTCTACTGTTGAGAAAGTATATTTTACCTCCAAGTGTTGGTTCTAAAATAAAACAAGCATATATTTTTTATATATAAAGCATTGGCCTAGAGTTCAGTTATTGAGTGTGTGAAACCATTTGCTGACTGAGTGTGTACAACAAATGCTTTACACTGTCCTCTGGTACTGCCTTACTGCTCGACCAAGCTACCACTTCAGAGAGTAAGGTTAAACCTAACTTTGACCTCTGTCAAACCCTGGGGGACTGTGGACTCTGTACACCCTATACCTATTAAGGAACAGTATATACAGAGCCACTTTCTCACAATGCCTTCCCTAGACCGGAAACAAGCTTCCTAGGACCGGTTTCTGGCATTTCAGCCGTCTTCAGCCAGGCTTGCTTGAATCCAGTGGCAAAGTGAGCAAGGGACTCACGTCTGAGCATACCCTACCAACTTATGGCGAACAAAGCGGTACAAAAGAGGGTGGTGATGAACGGAGCATCAGAACCAATCAAACACTCACACCCAATCAACAGATCTGGGTTTGATCCATCACCGTCTTTTAGCCCACTCTGCCACCCCAGTTCAGACATGGCCATATGCAAATCAGTCTGACCCTGTGCCTCATGGGTACGGTCCAGCCCGAACTGCCAAGCCATGCCTTCTCTGGACCAGAAACAAGCTTCCTAGGACCGGTTTCTGGCATTTCAGCCGTCTTCAGCCAGGCTTGCTTGAATCCAGAGGCAAAGTGAACAAGGGACTCACGTCTGAGCATACCCTGCCAACTTATGGTGAACAAAGCGGTACAAAAGGGGGTGGTGATGGACGGAGCATCAGAACCAATAAAACACTCACACCCAGTCAACAGATCTGGGTTTGATCCATCACTGTTCTTTAGCCCACTCTGCCACCCCAGTTCAGACATGGCCATATGCAAATCAGTCTGACCCTGTGCCTCATGGGAACAGTCCAGCCCGAACTGCTAAGCCATGCCTGTGAGAAAGTGTCATCTTTCTTGCCTGGTATGCCCCCACTTTTTGCTGAATTGCTGAATGTACTTTGATTGAGTGTGCCCTGGACTCCTGCCAATAAGGTGCCCAGGGCCTATGTTCCATCCCTAAAACAAACCAAACCCAAATTGGCAAACCTTGGCCACATGTCAGCCCCTGGTAAATGGTACCCTAAGTACCCAGGGCTTTGTGACCCAGGAAGGCCTCTAAGAGCTGCAGCACTCATTGTGCCACTCTTAGAGGCCCTGTACCCTTACACACACACACTGCCTTTGCAGGCTGAGTGTTTGGGTGCAAGACAAAAACAAAGTCGACATGGCACACATCACTGTGTGCCATGCCCATCACATACACTGCCATGGCATAGATCAGTCACCCCTCTAGCTGGGTGCCTTATGCCAATGGTGTGGGCATAGGAGCAAGAGCCCTGTGCCCCTACAGTGCCCAGGTCCATCCCTGAGCCCTGTAAGTGCAGTGCTGCCATTTAAAGAGTACATGGTGCTTGGAGCTCGTCAAACACGAGCTCCACAGCACCATAATGGCAACACAAAAGACTGTGAAGTTTGGTATCAAACTTCTCAGCACATTAAACCCACACTGATGCCAGTGTGGGATTTAATGTACCCAGCACCCCAGAGGGCATCTTAGAGGTGCCCCCTCGAACCTAACCTACAAATCCACGTCTGCTCTGAGGCTGCCTAGGCTGCCACCCAGGAGACATGTTGCTGGCCCCTGGGTAGGAGAGCCCCTGCTCTCCTGGTCCTGCAACAATGCACATCCTGGGCGAGGTGCTAAATCCCCTGCCCCAGGATGGGCAGGGGGAAGCTTCAAAGGCATGCCGCCTCTGTGAGTTTCCCCAGGCCCCTGCAACCCCCCACTCTGGCGGGAAGCTGTGGCCGGAACCCCCAAATAAGGACAAGGGATGTGCCAGCCTGCCAACCCCACCCCTCAGGTGGGGGAGGCGAGGTGAAGCACATCTCCGGGCTCTCGCCATCTTGAAGATGGGGAGCTCTACCCTATCAGGACTAGGCTTCTACCCCCCTCCCACAGGAGAGAGGCAGGATAGGGGGTGTACCCACCCCAGGACGAGGACCCATTGGTCCCTGCCCTTCACCTACCTGTAACGCCCCTAAATCTAGTATTTAGGGGCACCCTGAACCTTCCTTCCCCAGATTCCAGATTCGAAACTACAAGAAGAGCAAGAAGAACAAAGACCTGCCCTGCAGCTGCTAAAAAGAGGAAGACACCAACTGCTTTAGCCCCAGCCCTACCGGCCTGTCGACCCTCGAACCTGCTCCTGCTCCAGAGCGGCATCTCTTGTGGCCAGCAACCTCACCAACCCCGGAGGACCTGGCTACCTTTTGGCTCTAAGCCCCTGGGACTCCCATGAGTAGAGGCTCTACTCGCAACCTATTTCTAACCCCTGGCAGCAGCCCGGAACCGCGAACCCAGCACACTCTGCACCAGCCGAGCCTGGCCAGTGCCGGAGTGAACAAAGACCCTGAGGACGACCCCACGGCGACTGTGACCCCGAGTCCGGCACCCAAGGACCTCCCTCGACATTCCTGAAGAAGCCTGCAGCCTCAGAACCAGGTGCCCCCCCAACTGCGATCAACTGAGGGTAAGATTTCCCGACACCTAAAGGCACCCCTGCACGCGGCGCCCCACGGCCCCCTGTGTCCAACCCCGGGGTACCTACCTATCCTCCAGCTACCCAACTTACCTCTCGAAGTGGTGGTGGCACCTGAAGAGTCCTCGTCCCCGAGCTTGCAGTCTTTTTCCTAACCGGAGATTTCCCATTGACATCCATTGAGCGCCCGAAGGCTCAAAAGCACTCTGCACCCAGCCGCCCGAGTGGCCCTGGCAGTGAAAACTCTATTCCTTCCTACTTCCCCACTTGCCCTGAGTAAGTGACCAGGAGCCCAGCTCCCACAGCCGCGTGGCTTGCCAGTCAGCAGCCACCAAACAAGGCCCCCCTATCCCTCTCAGGATAACATTGGGCCTAACTCTCTCTGCACCCGGCCGCCCTAGAGCCGCTGAGGGTGAACCAACTGTACCTACCTGACCCTGGGAGACCCCTGAGTCTGTGCCCAGAACCTCAATTCTGCCAGTCGAGTACTTACCCTTAAACCGCAAACTCTATTTTCCCCATAGGGTAACATTGACTGGCTTTTTCCTGAAATTTCTTCGAAGTGTGGACTTTTCAAATCTTCAAATATTCACCAAAAATCAGCCGAGTGACAAAAACGAATTTACTCACCTGTTCCTAGGTGAACTCCCAGTGCTGGATCTTGGTGCCCAGCACTGACTCTGAAAAATCTCTACAACTGTACTTACCCTTAACTCAATTTTCTTCCATAGGAAACCATTGACTGTTTTTCTGTGAAATTTCTTCTAAGTGTCGATTTCGGCAATCTTTAAATATTCTTCAAAAATCGTATAATATCTGAAAACGTAATTGCTTACCTGTTTTGGATAAAGGTCCCAGTACTGAGTCTAGGCACCCAGTACTGGATTACAAAAGTAACGTGAACGTACTGTACCTGTAACCTGCATTTTCTTCCATAGGGAATCATTGATTGTTTTCTCTGAAATATTTTCAAAGTGTCAACTTTTAAAATAGCTAAATATTAGTGAAAAATCACTACAGTACTAAAGTCGACTTTCATCACTTGATTCTGAGAACTGACCCAGGACTGAATCTAAGATCCAGTCCTGGAATTCCAAAAGTAATCTAAAAAGTAATCTGTTGCAAATAACTTGAATTTACCATTGAGCTCAATGTATTGTTGTGTTTAAAAATAGAGTTGCCTACTGCAACCTCTTGTAACTGTTTACTAAAATCTACTGCATATTGCAAAAGTATTTATATGAAACATCTACTGTTGAGAAAGTATATTTTACCTCCAAGTGTTGGTTCTAAAATAAAACAAGCATATATTTTTTATATATAAAGCATGGGCCTAGAGTTCAGTTATTGAGTGTGTGAAACCATTTGCTGACTGAGTGTGTACAACAAATGCTTTACACTGTCCTCTGGTACTGCCTTACTGCTCGACCAAGCTACCACTTCAGAGAGTAAGGTTAAACCTAACTTTGACCTCTGTCAAACCCTGGGGGACTGTGGACTCTGTACACCCTATACCTATTAAGGAACAGTATATACAGAGCCACTTTCTCACAATGCCTTTCCTAGACCGGAAACAGGCTTCCTAGGACCGGTTTCTGGCATTTCAGCCGTCTTCAGCCAGGCTAGCTTGAATCCAGTGGCAAAGTGAGCAAGGGACTCACGTCTGAGTATACCCTACCAACTTATGGCAAACAAAGCGGTACAAAAGAGGGTGGTGATGGACGGAGCATCAGAACCAATCAAACACTCACACCCAATCAACAGATCTGGGTTTGATCCATCACCGTCTTTTAGCCCACTCTGCCACCCCAGTTCAGACATGGCCATATGCAAATCAGTCTGACCCTGTGCCTCATGGGAACAGTCCAGCCCCAACTGCCAAGCAATGCCTTCTCTGGACCAGAAACAAGCTTCCTAGGACCGGTTTCTGGCATTTCAGCTGTCTTCAGCCAGGCTTGCTTGAATCCAGAGGCAAAGTGAACAAGGGACTCACGTCTGAGCATACCCTGCCAACTTATGGTGAACAAAGCAGTACAAAAGGGGGTGGTGATGGACGGAGCATCAGAACCAATCAAACACTCACACCCAGTCAACAGATCTGGGTTAGATTCATCACTGTTCTTTAGCCCACTCTGCCACCCCAGTTCAGACATGGCCATATGCAAATCAGTCTGACACTGTGCCTCATGGGAACAGTCCAGCCCGAACTGCCAAGCCATGCCTTCTCTGGACCAGAAACAAGCTTCCTAGGACCGGTTTCTGGCATTTCAGTTGTCTTCAACCAGGCTTGCTTGAATCCAGAGGCAAAGTGAACAAGGGACTCACGTCTGAGCATACCCTGCCAACTTATGGTGAACAAAGCGGTACAAAAGGGGGTGGTGATGGACGGAGCATCAGAACCAATCAAACACTCACACCCAGTCAACAGATCTGGGTTTGATCCATCACTGTTCTTTAGCCCACTCTGCCACCCCAGTTCAGACATGGCCATATGCAAATCAGTCTGACCCTGTGCCTCATGGGAACAGTCCAGCCCGAACTGCTAAGCCATGCCTGTGAGAAAGTGTCATCTTTCTTGCCTGGTATGCCCCCACTTTTTGCTGAATTGCTGAATGTACTTTGATTGAGTGTGCCCTGGACTCCTGCCAATAAGGTGCCCAGGGCCTATGTTCCTTCCCTAAAACAAACCAAACCCAAATTGGCAAACCTTGGCCACATGTCAGCCCCTGGTAAATGGTACCCTAAGTACCCAGGGCTTTGTGACCCAGGAAGGCCTCTAAGAGCTGCAGCACTCATTGTGCCACTCTTAGAGGCCCTGTACCCTTACACACACACACTGCCTTTGCAGGCTGAGTGTTTGGGTGCAAGACAAAAACAAAGTCGACATGGCACACATCACTGTGTGCCATGCCCATCACATACACTGCCATGGCATACATCAGTCACCCCTCTAGCTGGATGCCTTATGCCAATGGTGTGGGCATAGGAGCAAGAGCCCTGTGCCCCTACAGTGCCCAGGTCCATCCCTGAGCCCTGAAAGTGCAGTGCTGCCATTTAAAGAGTACATGGTGCTTGGAGCTCGTCAAACACGAGCTCCACAGCACCATAATGGCAACACTAAAGACTGTGAAGTTTGGTATCAAACTTATCAGCACATTAAACCCACACTGATGCCAGTGTGGGATTTAATGTACCCAGCACCCCAGAGGGCATCTTAGAGGTGCCCCCTCGAACCTAACCTACAAATCCACGTCTGCTCTGAGGCTGCCTAGGCTGCCACCCAGCAGACATGTTGCTGGACCCCTGGGTAGGAGAGTCCCTGCTCTCCTGGTCCTGCAACAATGCACATCCTGGGCGAGGTGCTAAATCCCCTCCCCCAGGATGGGCAGGGGGAAGCTTCAAAGGCATGCCGCCTCTGTGAGTTTCCCCAGGCCCCTGCAACCCCCCTCTCTGGCGGGAAGCTTTGGCCGGAAACCCCAAATAAGGACAAGTGATGTGCCAGCCTGCCAACCCCACCCCTCAGGTGGGGGAGGCGAGGTGAAGCACATCTCCGGGCTCTCGCCATCTTGAAGATGGGGAGCCCTACCCTATCAGGACTAGGCTACTGCCCCCCTCCCACAGGAGAGAGGCAGGATAGGGGGTGTACCCACCCCAGGACGGGGACCCATTGGTCCCTGCCCTTCACCCACCTGTAACGCCCCTAAATCTAGTATTTAGGGGCACCCTGAACCTTCCTTCCCCAGATTCCAGATTCGAAACTACAAGAAGAGCAAGAAGAACAAAGACCTGCCCTGCAGCTGCTAAAAAGAGGAAGACACCAACTGCTTTGGCCCCAGCCCTACCGGCCTATCGACCCTCGAACCTGCTCCTACTCCAGCGCGGCATCTCTTGTGGCCAGCAACCTCACCAACCCCGGAGGACCTGGCTACCTTTTGGCTCTAAGCACCTGGGACTCCCATGAGTAGAGTCTCTACTCGCAACCTATTTCTAACCCCTGGCCTGGCAGCAGCCCGGAACCGTGAACCCAGCACACTCTGCACCAGCCGAGCCTGGCCAGTGCCGGAGTGAACAAAGACCCTGAGGACGACCCCACGGCGACTGTGACCCCGAGTCCGGCACCCAAGGACCTCCCTCGACATTCCTGAAGAAGCCTGCAGCCTCAGAACCAGGTGCCCCCCCAACCGCGATCAACTGAGGGTAAGATTTCCCGACACCTAAAGGCACCCCTGCACGCGGTGCCCCACGGCCCCCTGTGTCCAACCCCGGGGTACCTACCTATCCTCCAGCTACCCAACTTACCTCTCGAAGTGGTGGTGGCACCTGAAGAGTCCTCGTCCCCGAGCTTGCAGTCATTTTCCTAACCGGAGATTTCCCATTGACATCCATTGAGCGCCCGAAGGCTCAAAAGCACTCTGCACCCAGCCGCCCGAGTGGCCCTGGCAGTGAAAACTCTATTCCTTCCTACTTCCCCACTTGCCCTGAGTAAGTGACCAGGAGCACAGCTCCCACAGCCGCGTGGCTTGCCAGTCAGCAGCCACCAAACAAGGCCCCCCATCCCTCTCAGGATAACATTGGGCCTAACTCTCTCTGCACCCGGCCGCCCTAGAGCCGCTGAGGGTGAACCAACTGTACTTACCTGACCCTGGGAGACCCCTGAGTCTGTGCCCAGAACCTCAACTCTGCCAGTCGAGTACTTACCCTTAAACCGCAAACTCTATTTTCCCCATAGGGTAACATTGACTGGCTTTTTGCTGAAATTTCTTCTAAGTGTGGACTTTTCAAATCTTCAAATATTCACCAAAAATCAGCCGAGTGACAAAAACGAATTTACTCACCTGTTCCTAGGTGAACTCCCAGTGCTGGATCTTGGTGCCCAGCACTGACTCTGAAAAATCTCTACAACTGTACTTACCCTTAACTCAATTTTCTTCCATAGGAAACCATTGACTGTTTTTCTGTGAAATTTCTTCTAAGTGTCGATTTCTGCAATCTTTAAATATTCTTCAAAAATCGTATAATATCTGAAAACGTAATTGCTTACCTGTTTTGGATAAAGGTCCCAGTACTGAGTCTAGGCACCCAGTACTGGATTACAAAAGTAACGTGAACGTACTGTACCTGTAACCTGCATTTTCTTCCATAGGGAATCATTGATTGTTTTCTCTGAAATATTTTCTGTCAACTTTTAAAATAGCTAAATATTAGTTAAAAATCACTACAGTACTAAAGTCGACTTTCATCACTTGATTCTGAGAACTGACCCAGGACTGAATCTAAGATCCAGTCCTGGAATTACAAAAGTAATATAAAAAGTAATCTGTTGCAAATAACTTGAATTTACCATTGAGCTCAATGTATTGTTGTGTTTAAAAATAGAGTTGCCTACTGCAACCTCTTGTAACTGTTTACTAAAATCTACTGCATATTGCAAAAGTATTTATATGAAACATCTACTGTTGAGAAAGTATATTTTACCTCCAAGTGTTGGTTCTAAAATAAAACAAGCATATATTTTTTATATATAAAGCATTGGCCTAGAGTTCAGTTATTGAGTGTGTGAAACCATTTGCTGACTGAGTGTGTACAACAAATGCTTTACACTGTCCTCTGGTACTGCCTTACTGCTCGACCAAGCTACCACTTCAGAGAGTAAGGTTAAACCTAACTTTGACCTCTGTCAAACCCTGGGGGATTGTGGACTCTGTACACCCTATACCTATTAAGGAACAGTATATACAGAGCCACTTTCTCACAATGCCTTCCCTAGACCGGAAACAAGCTTCCTAGGACCGGTTTCTGGCATTTTAGCCGTCTTCAGCCAGGCTTGCTTGAATCCAGTGGCAAAGTGAGCAAGGGACTCACGTCTGAGCATACCCTACCAACTTATGGCGAACAAAGCGGTACAAAAGAGGGTGGTGATGGACGGAGCATCAGAACCAATCAAACACTCACACCCAATCAACAGATCTGGGTTTGATCCATCACCGTCTTTTAGCCCACTCTGCCACCCCAGTTCAGACAAGGCCATATGCAAATCAGTCTGACCCTGTGCCTCATGGGTACGGTCCAGCCCGAACTGCCAAGCCATGCCTTCTCTGGACCAGAAACAAGCTTCCTAGGACCGGTTTCTGGCATTTCAGCCGTCTTCAGCCAGGCTTGCTTGAATCCAGAGGCAAAGAGAACAAGGGACTCACATCTGAGCATACCCTGTCAACTTATGGTGAACAAAGCGGTACAAAAGGGGGTGGTGATGGACGGAGCATCAGAACCAATCAAACACTCACACCCAGTCAACAGATCTGGGTTTGATCCATCACTGTTCTTTAGCCCACTCTGCCACCCCAGTTCAGACATGGCCATATGCAAATCAGTCTGACCCTGTGCCTTATGGGAACAGTCCAGCCCGAACTACCAAGCCATGCCTTCTCTGGACCAGAAACAAGCTTCCTAGGACCGGTTTCTGGCATTTCAGCCGTCTTCAGCCAGGCTTGCTTGAATCCAGAGGCAAAGTGAACAAGGGACTCACGTCTGAGCATACCCTGCCAACTTATGGTGAACAAAGCGGTACAAAAGGGGGTGGTGATGGACGGAGCATCAGAACCAATCAAACACTCACACCCAGTCAACAGATCTGGGTTTGATCCATCACTGTTCTTTAGCCCACTCTGCCACCCCAGTTCAGACATGGCCATATGCAAATCAGTCTGACCCTGTGCCTCATGGGAACAGTCCAGCCCGAACTGCTAAGCCATGCCTGTGAGAAAGTGTCATCTTTCTTGCCTGGTATGCCCCCACTTTTTGCTGAATTGCTGAATGTACTTTGATTGAGTGTGCCCTGGACTCCTGCCAATAAGGTGCCCAGGGCCTATGTTCCTTCCCTAAAACAAACCAAACCCAAATTGGCAAACCTTGGCCACATGTCAGCCCCTGGTAAATGGTACCCTAAGTACCCAGGGCTTTGTGACCCAGGAAGGCCTCTAAGAGCTGCAGCACTCATTGTGCCACTCTTAGAGGCCCTGTACCCTTACACACACACACTGCCTTTGCAGGCTGAGTGTTTGGGTGCAAGACAAAAACAAAGTCGACATGGCACACATCACTGTGTGCCATGCCCATCACATACACTGCCATGGCATACATCAGTCACCCCTCTAGCTGGGTGCCTTATGCCAATGGTGTGGGCATAGGAGCAAGAGCCCTGTGCCCCTACAGTGCCCAGGTCCATCCCTGAGCCCTGAAAGTGCAGTGCTGCCATTTAAAGAGTACATGGTGATTGGAGCTCGTCAAACACGAGCTCCACAGCACCATAATGGCAACACTAAAGACTGTGAAGTTTGGTATCAAACTTATCAGCACATTAAACCCACACTGATGCCAGTGTGGGATTTAATGTACCCAGCACCCCAGAGGACATCTTAGAGGTGCCCCCTCGAACCTAACCTACAAATCCACGTCTGCTCTGAGGCTGCCTAGGCTGCCACCCAGCAGACATGTTGCTGGACCCCTGGGTAGGAGAGTCCCTGCTCTCCTGGTCCTGCAACAATGCACATCCTGGGCGAGGTGCTAAATCCCCTCCCCCAGGATGGGCAGGGGGAAGCTTCAAAGGCATGCCGCCTCTGTGAGTTTCCCCAGGCCCCTGCAACCCCCCTCTCTGGCGGGAAGCTTTGGCCGGAAACCCCAAATAAGGACAAGTGATGTGCCAGCCTGCCAACCCCACCCCTCAGGTGGGGGAGGCGAGGTGAAGCACATCTCCGGGCTCTCGCCATCTTGAAGATGGGGAGCCCTACCCTATCAGGACTAGGCTACTGCCCCCCTCCCACAGGAGAGAGGCAGGATAGGGGGTGTACCCACCCCAGGACGGGGACCCATTGGTCCCTGCCCTTCACCCACCTGTAACGCCCCTAAATCTAGTATTTAGGGGCACCCTGAACCTTCCTTCCCCAGATTCCAGATTCGAAACTACAAGAAGAGCAAGAAGAACAAAGACCTGCCCTGCAGCTGCTAAAAAGAGGAAGACACCAACTGCTTTGGCCCCAGCCCTACCGGCCTGTCGACCCTCGAACCTGCTCCTGCTCCAGCGCGGCATCTCTTGTGGCCAGCAACCTCACCAACCCCGGAGGACCTGGCTACCTTTTGGCTCTAAGCACCTGGGACTCCCATGAGTAGAGGCTCTACTCGCAACCTATTTCTAACCCCTGGCAGCAGCCCAGAACCGTGAACCCAGCACACTCTGCACCAGCCGAGCCTGGCCAGTTCCGGAGTGAACAAAGACCCTGAGGACGACCCCACGGCAACTGTGACCCCGAGTCCGGCACCCAAGGACCTCCCTCGACATTCCTGAAGAAGCCTGCAGCCTCAGAACCAGGTGCCCCCCCAACCGCGATCAACTGAGGGTAAGATTTCCCGACACCTAAAGGCACCCCTGCACGCGGCGCCCCACGGCCCCCTGTGTCCAACCCCGGGGTACCTACCTATCCTCCAGCTACCCAACTTACCTCTCAAAGTGGTGGTGGCACCTGAAGAGTCCTCGTCCCCGAACTTGCAGGCTTTTTCCTAACTGGAGATTTCCCATTGACATCCATTGAGCGACCGAAGGCTCAAAAGCACTCTGCACCCAGCCGCCCGAGTGGCCCTGGCAGTGAAAACTCTATTCCTTCCTACTTCCCCACTTGCCCTGAGTAAGTGACCAGGAGCCCAGCTCCCACAGCCGCGTGGCTTGCCAGTCAGCAGCCACCAAACAAGGCCCCCCATCCCTCTCAGGATAACATTGGGCCTAACTCTCTCTGCACCCGGCCGCCCTAGAGCCGCTGAGGGTGAACCAACTATACCTACCTGACCCTGGGAGACCCCTGAGTCTGTGCCCGGAACCTCAACTCTGCCAGTCGAGTACTTACCCTTAAACCGCAAACTCTATTTTCCCCATAGGGTAACATTGACTGGCTTTTTCCTGAAATTTCTTTTAAGTGTGGACTTTTCAAATCTTCAAATATTCACCAAAAATCAGCCGAGTGACAAAAACGAATTTACTCACCTGTTCCTAGGTGAACTCCCAGTGCTGGATCTTGGTGCCCAGCACTGACTCTGAAAAATCTCTACAACTGTACTTACCCTTAACTCAATTTTCTTCCATAGGAAACCATTGACTGTTTTTCTGTGAAATTTCTTCTAAGTGTCGATTTCTGCAATCTTTAAATATTCTTCAAAAATCGTATAATATCTGAAAACGTAATTGCTTACCTGTTTTGGATAAAGGTCCCAGTACTGAGTCTAGGCACCCAGTACTGGATCACAAAAGTAACGTGAACGTACTGTACCTGTAACCTGCATTTTCTTTCATAGGGAATCATTGATTGTTTTCTCTGAAATATTTTCAAAGTGTCAACTTTAAAATAGCTAAATATTAGTTAAAAATCACTACAGTACTAAAGTCGACTTTCATCACTTGATTCTGAGAACTGACCCAGGACTGAATCTAAGATCCAGTCCTGGAATTCCAAAAGTAATCTAAAAAGTAATCTGTTGCAAATAACTTGAATTTACCATTGAGCTCAATGTATTGCTGTGTTTAAAAATAGAGTTGCCTACTGCAACCTCTTGTAACTGTTTACTAAAATCTACTGCATATTGCAAAAGTATTTATATGAAACATCTACTGTTGAGAAAGTATATTTTACCTCCAAGTGTTGGTTCTCAAATAAAACAAGCATATATTTTTTATATATAAAGCATTGGCCTAGAGTTCAGTTATTGAGTGTGTGAAACCATTTGCTGACTGAGTGTGTACAACAAATGCTTTACACTGTCCTCTGGTACTGCCTTACTGCTCGACCAAGCTACCACTTCAGAGTGTAAGGTTAAACCTAACTTTGACCTCTGTCAAACCCTGGGGGACTGTGGACTCTGTACACCCTATACCTATTAAGGAACAGTATATACAGAGCCACTTTCTCACAATGCCTTCCCTAGACTGTAAACAAGCTTCCTAGGACCGGTTTCTGGCATTTCAGCCGTCTTCAGCTAGGCTTGCTTGAATCCAGTGGCAAAGTGAGCAAGGGACTCACGTCTGAGAATACCCTACCAACTTATGGCGAACAAAGCGGTACAAAAGAGGCTGGTGATGGACGGAGCATCAAAACCAATCAAACACTCACACCCAGTCAACAGATCTGGGTTTGATCCATCACCGTCTTTTAGCCCACTCTGCCACCCCAGTTCAGACATGGCCATATGCAAATCAGTCTGACCCTGTGCCTCATGGGAACAGCCCAGCCCGAACTGCCAAGCCATGCCTTCTCTGGACCAGAAACAAGCTTTCTAGGACCGGTTTCTGGCATTTCAGCCGTTTTCAGCCAGGCTATCTTGAATCCAGAGGCAAAGTGAACAAGGGACTCACGTCTGAGCATACCCTGCCAACTTATGGTGAACAAAGCGGTACAAAAGGGGGTGGTGATGGACGGAGCATCAGAACCAATCAAACACTCACACCCAGTCAACAGATCTGGGTTTGATGCATCACTGTTCTTTAGCCCACTCTGCCACCCCAGTTCAGACATGGCCATATGCAAATCAGTCTGACCCTGTGCCTCATGGGAACAAGCCAGCCCGAACTGCCAAGCCATGCCTTCCCTGGACCAGAAACAAGCTTCCTAGGACCAGTTTCTGGCATTTCAGCCGTCTTCAGCCAGGCTTGCTTGAATCCAGAGGCAAAGTGAACAAGGGACTCACGTCTGAGCATACCCTGCCAACTTATGGTGAACAAAGCGGTACAAAAGGGGGTGGTGATGGACGAAGCATCAGAACCAATCAAACACTCACACCCAGTCAACAGATCTGGGCTTGATCCATCACTGTTCTTTAGCCCACTCTGCCACCCCAGTTCAGACATGGCCATATGCAAATCAGTGTGACCCTGTGCCTCATGGGAACAGTCCAGCCCGAACTGCCAAGCCATGCCTTTCCTGGACCAGAAACAAGCTTCCTAGGACAGGTTTCTGGCATTTCAGCCATCTTCAGCCAGGCTTGCTTGAATCCAGTGGCAAAGTGAGCAAGGGACTCCCGTCTGAGCATACCCTGCCAACTTATGGTGAACAAAGCGGTACAAAAGGGGGTGGTGATGGACGGAGCCTCAGAACCAATCAAACACTCACACCCAGTCAACAGATCTTGGTTTGATCCATCACCGTTCTTTAGCCCACTCTGCCACCCCAGTTCAGACATGGCCATATGCAAATCAATCAGACCATGTGCCTCATGGGAGCAGTCCAGCCCGAACTGCTAAGCCATGCCTGTGAGAAAGTGTCATCTTTCTTGCCTGGTATGCCCCCACTTTTTGCTGAATTGCTGAATGTACTTTGGTTGAGTGTGCCCTGGACTCCTGCCAATCAGGTGCCCAGGGCCTATGTTCCTTCCCTAAAACAAACCAAACCCAAATTGGCAAACCTTGGCCACATGTCAGCCCCTGGTAAATGGTACCCTAAGTACCCAGGGCTTTGTGACCCAGGAAGGCCTCTAAGAGCTGCAGCACTCATTGTGCCACTCTTAGAGGCCCTGTACCCTTACACACACACACTGCCTTTGCAGGCTGAGTGTTTGGGTGCAAGACAAAAACAAAGTCGACATGGCACACATCACTGTGTGCCATGCCCATCACATACACTGCCATGGCATAGATCAGTCACCCCTCTAGCTGGGTGCCTTATGCCAATGGTGTGGGCATAGGAGCAAGAGCCCTGTGCCCCCACAGTGCCCAGGTCCATCCCTGAGCCCTGAAAGTGCAGTGCTGCCATTTAAAGAGTACATGGTGCTTGGAGCTCGTCAAACACGAGCTCCACAGCACCATAATGGCAACACAAAAGACTGTGAAGTTTGGTATCAAACTTCTCAGCACATTAAACCCACACTGATGCCAGTGTGGGATTTAATGTACCCAGCACCCCAGAGGGCATCTTAGAGGTGCCCCCTCGAACCTAACCTACAAATCCACGTCTGCTCTGAGGCTGCCTAGGCTGCCCCCCAGGAGACATGTTGCTGGCCCCTGGGTAGGAGAGCCCCTGCTCTCCTGGTCCTGCAACAATGCACATCCTGGGCGAGGTGCTAAATCCCCTGCCCCAGGATGGGCAGGGGGAAGCTTCAAAGGCATGCCGCCTCTGTGAGTTTCCCCAGGCCCCTGCAACCCCCCACTCTGGCGGGAAGCTGTGGCCGCAACCCCCAAATAAGGACAAGGGATGTGCCAGCCTGCCAACCCCACCCCTCAGGTGGGGGAGGCGAGGTGAAGCACATCTCCGGGCTCTCGCCATCTTGAAGATGGGGAGCCCTACCCTATCAGGACTAGGCTTCTACCCCCCTCCCACAGGAGAGAGGCAGGATAGGGGGTGTACCCACCCCAGGACGAGGACCCATTGGTCCCTGCCCTTCACCTACCTGTAACGCCCCTAAATCTAGTATTTAGGGGCACCCTGAACCTTCCTTCCCCAGATTCCAGATTCGAAACTACAAGAAGAGCAAGAAGAACAAAGACCTGCCCTGCAGCTGCTAAAAAGAGGAAGACACCAACTGCTTTGGCCCCAGCCCTACCGGCCTGTCGACCCTCGAACCTGCTCCTGCTCCAGAGCGGCATCTCTTGTGGCCAGCAACCTCACCAACCCCGGAGGACCTGGCTACCTTTTGGCTCTAAGCCCCTGGGACTCCCATGAGTAGAGGCTCTACTCGCAACCTATTTCTAACCCCTGGCAGCAGCCCGGAACCGCGAACCCAGCACACTCTGCACCAGCCGAGCCTGGCCAGTGCCGGAGTGAACAAAGACCCTGAGGATGACCCCACGGCGACTGTGACCCCGAGTCCGGCACCCAAGGACCTCCCTCGACATTCCTGAAGAAGCCTGCAGCCTCAGAACCAGGTGCCCCCCAACCGCGATCAACTGAGGGTAAGATTTCCCGACACCTAAAGGCACCCCTGCACGCGGCGCCCCACGGCCCCCTGTATCCAACCCCGGGGTATCTACCTATCCTCCAGCTACCCAACTTACCTCTCGAAGTGGTGGTGGCACCTGAAGAGTCCTCGTCCCCGAACTTGCAGGCTTTTTCCTAACCGGAGATTTCCCATTGACATCCATTGAGCGCCCGAAGGCTCAAAAGCACTCTGCACCCAGCCGCCCGAGTGGCCCTGGCAGTGAAAACTCTATTCCTTCCTACTTCCCCACTTGCCCTGAGTAAGTGACCAGGAGCCCAGCTCCCACAGCCGCGTGGCTTGCCAGTCAGCAGCCACCAAACAAGGCCCCCCTATCCCTCTCAGGATAACATTGGGCCTAACTCTCTCTGCACCCGGCCGCCCTAGAGCCGCTGAGGGTGAACCAACTGTACCTACCTGACCCTGGGAGACCCCTGAGTCTGTGCCCAGAACCTCAACTCTGCCAGTCGAGTACTTACCCTTAAACCGCAAACTCTATTTTCCCCATAGGGTAACATTGACTGGCTTTTTCCTGAAATTTCTTCCAAGTGTGGACTTTTCAAATCTTCAAATATTCACCAAAAATCAGCCGAGTGACAAAAACGAATTTACTCACCTGTTCCTAGGTGAACTCCCAGTGCTGGATCTTGGTGCCCAGCACTGACTCTGAAAAATCTCTACAACTGTACTTACCCTTAACTCAATTTTCTTCCATAGGAAACCATTGACTGTTTTTCTGTGAAATTTCTTCTAAGTGTCGATTTCTGCAATCTTTAAATATTCTTCAAAAATCGTATAATATCTGAAAACGTAATTGCTTACCTGTTTTGGATAAAGGTCCCAGTACTGAGTCTAGGCACCCAGTACTGGATCACAAAAGTAACGTGAACGTACTGTACCTGTAACCTGCATTTTCTTTCATAGGGAATCATTGATTGTTTTCTCTGAAATATTTTCAAAGTGTCAACTTTAAAATAGCTAAATATTAGTTAAAAATCACTACAGTACTAAAGTCGACTTTCATCACTTGATTCTGAGAACTGACCCAGGACTGAATCTAAGATCCAGTCCTGGAATTCCAAAAGTAATCTAAAAAGTAATCTGTTGCAAATAACTTGAATTTACCATTGAGCTCAATGTATTGCTGTGTTTAAAAATAGAGTTGCCTACTGCAACCTCTTGTAACTGTTTACTAAAATCTACTGCATATTGCAAAAGTATTTATATGAAACATCTACTGTTGAGAAAGTATATTTTACCTCCAAGTGTTGGTTCTCAAATAAAACAAGCATATATTTTTTATATATAAAGCATTGGCCTAGAGTTCAGTTATTGAGTGTGTGAAACCATTTGCTGACTGAGTGTGTACAACAAATGCTTTACACTGTCCTCTGGTACTGCCTTACTGCTCGACCAAGCTACCACTTCAGAGTGTAAGGTTAAACCTAACTTTGACCTCTGTCAAACCCTGGGGGACGGTGGACTCTGTACACCCTATACCTATTAAGGAACAGTATATACAGAGCCACTTTCTCACAATGCCTTCCCTAGACCGTAAACAAGCTTCCTAGGACTGGTTTCTGGCATTTCAGCCGTCTTCAGCTAGGCTTGCTTGAATCCAGTGGCAAAGTGAGCAAGGGACTCACGTCTGAGCATACCCTACCAACTTATGGCGAACAAAGCGGTACAAAAGAGGCTGGTGATGGACGGAGCATCAGAACCAATCAAACACTCACACCCAGTCAACAGATCTGGGTTTGATCCATCACCGTCTTTTAGCCCACTCTGCCACCCCAGTTCAGACATGGCCATATGCAATTCAGTCTGACCCTGTGCCTCATGGGAACAGCCCAGCCCGAACTGCCAAGCCATGCCTTCTCTGGACCAGAAACAAGCTTTCTAGGACCGGTTTCTGGCATTTCAGCCGTTTTCAGCCAGGCTATCTTGAATCCAGAGGCAAAGTGAACAAGGGATTCACGTCTGAGCATACCCTGCCAACTTATGGTGAACAAAGCGGTACAAAAGGGGGTGGTGATGGACGGAGCATCAGAACCAATCAAACACTCACACCCAGTCAACAGATCTGGTTTTGATGCATCACTGTTCTTTAGCCCACTCTGCCACCCCAGTTCAGACATGGCCATATGCAAATCAATCTGACCCTCTCAAGGGAACAAGCCAGCCCGAACTGCCAAGCCATGCCTTCCCTGGACCAGAAACAAGCTTCCTAGGACCGGTTTCTGGCATTTCAGCCGTCTTCAGCCAGGCTTGCTTGAATCCAGAGGCAAAGTGAACAAGGGACTCACGTCTGAGCATACCCTGCCAACTTATGGTGAACAAAGCGGTACAAAAGGGGGTGGTGATGGACGAAGCATCAGAACCAATCAAACACTCACACCCAGTCAACAGATCTGGGCTTGATCCATCACTGTTCTTTAGCCCACTCTGCCACCCCAGTTCAGACATGGCCATATGCAAATCAGTGTGACCCTGTGCCTCATGGGAACAGTCCAGCCCGAACTGCCAAGCCATGCCTTTCCTGGACCAGAAACAAGCTTCCTAGGACAGGTTTCTGGCATTTCAGCCATCTTCAGCCAGGCTTGCTTGAATCCAGTGGCAAAGTGAGCAAGGGACTCCCGTCTGAGCATACCCTGCCAACTTATGGCGAACAAAGCGGTACAAAAGGGGGTGGTGATGGACGGAGCATCAGAACCAATCAAACACTCACACCCAGTCAACAGATCTTGGTTTGATCCATCACCGTTCTTTAGCCCACTCTGCCACCCCAGTTCAGACATGGCCATATGCAAATCAATCAGACCATGTGCCTCATGGGAGCAGTCCAGCCCGAACTGCTAAGCCATGCCTGTGAGAAAGTGTCATCTTTCTTGCCTGGTATGCCCCCACTTTTTGCTGAATTGCTGAATGTACTTTGGTTGAGTGTGCCCTGGACTCCTGCCAATCAGGTGCCCAGGGCCTATGTTCCTTCCCTAAAACAAACCAAACCCAAATTGGCAAACCTTGGCCACATGTCAGCCCCTGGTAAATGGTACCCTAAGTACCCAGGGCTTTGTGACCCAGGAAGGCCTCTAAGAGCTGCAGCACTCATTGTGCCACTCTTAGAGGCCCTGTACCCTTACACACACACACTGCCTTTGCAGGCTGAGTGTTTGGGTGCAAGACAAAAACAAAGTCGACATGGCACACATCACTGTGTGCCATGCCCATCACATACACTGCCATGGCATAGATCAGTCACCCCTCTAGCTGGGTGCCTTATGCCAATGGTGTGGGCATAGGAGCAAGAGCCCTGTGCCCCCACAGTGCCCAGGTCCATCCCTGAGCCCTGTAAGTGCAGTGCTGCCATTTAAAGAGTACATGGTGCTTGGAGCTCGTCAAACACGATTTCCACAGCACCATAATGGCAACACTAAAGACTGTGAAGTTTGGTATCAAACTTCTCAGCACATTAAACCCACACTGATGCCAGTGTGGGATTTAATGTACCCAGCACCCCAGAGGGCATCTTAGAGGTGCCCCCTCGAACCTAACCTACAAATCCACGTCTGCTCTGAGGCTGCCTAGGCTGCCACCCAGGAGACATGTTGCTGGCCCCTGGGTAGGAGAGCCCCTGCTCTCCTGGTCCTGCAACAATGCACATCCTGGGCGAGGTGCTAAATCCCCTGCCCCAGGATGGGCAGGGGGAAGCTTCAAAGGCATGCTGCCTCTGTGAGTTTCCCCAGGCCCCTGCAACCCCCCACTCTGGCGGGAAGCTGTGGTCGCAACCCCCAAATAAGGACAAGGGATGTGCCAGCCTGCCAACCCCACCCCTCAGGTGGGGGAGGCGAGGTGAAGCACATCTCCGGGCTCTCGCCATCTTGAAGATGGGGAGCCCTACCCTATCAGGACTAGGCTTCTACCCCCCTCCCACAGGAGAGAGGCAGGATAGGGGGTGTACCCACCCCAGGACGAGGACCCATTGGTCCCTGCCCTTCACCTACCTGTAACGCCCCTAAATCTAGTATTTAGGGGCACCCTGAACCTTCCTTCCCCAGATTCCAGATTCGAAACTACAAGAAGAGCAAGAAGAACAAAGACCTGCCCTGCAGCTGCTAAAAAGAGGAAGACACCAACTGCTTTGGCCCCAGCCCTACCGGCCTGTCGACCCTCGAACCTGCTCCTGCTCCAGAGCGGCATCTCTTGTGGCCAGCAACCTCACCAACCCCGGAGGACCTGGCTACCTTTTGGCTCTAAGCCCCTGGGACTCCCATGAGTAGAGGCTCTACTCGCAACCTATTTCTAACCCCTGGCAGCAGCCCGGAACCGCGAACCCAGCACACTCTGCACCAGCCGAGCCTGGCCAGTGCCGGAGTGAACAAAGACCCTGAGGATGACCCCACGGCGACTGTGACCTCGAGTCCGGCACCCAAGGACCTCCCTCGACATTCCTGAAGAAGCCTGCAGCCTCAGAACCAGGTGCCCCCCCAACCGCGATCAACTGAGGGTAAGATTTCCCGACACCTAAAGGCACCCCTGCACGCGGCGCCCCACGGCCCCCTGTATCCAACCCCGGGGTACCTACCTATCCTCCAGCTACCCAACTTACCTCTCGAAGTGGTGGTGGCACCTGAAGAGTCCTCGTCCCCGAACTTGCAGGCTTTTTCCTAACCGGAGATTTCCCATTGACATCCATTGAGCGCCCGAAGGCTCAAAAGCACTCTGCACCCAGCCGCCCGAGTGGCCCTGGCAGTGAAAACTCTATTCCTTCCTACTTCCCCACTTGCCCTGAGTAAGTGACCAGGAGCCCAGCTCCCACAGCCGCGTGGCTTGCCAGTCAGCAGCCACCAAACAAGGCCCCCCTATCCCTCTCAGGATAACATTGGGCCTAACTCTCTCTGCACCCGGCCGCCCTAGAGCCGCTGAGGGTGAACCAACTGTACCTACCTGACCCTGGGAGACCCCTGAGTCTGTGCCCAGAACCTTAACTCTGCCAGTCGAGTACTTACCCTTAAACCGCAAACTCTATTTTCCCCATAGGGTAACATTGACTGGCTTTTTCCTGAAATTTCTTCCAAGTGTGGACTTTTCAAATCTTCAAATATTCACCAAAAATCAGCCGAGTGACAAAAACGAATTTACTCACCTGTTCCTAGGTGAACTCCCAGTGCTGGATCTTGGTGCCCAGCACTGACTCTGAAAAATCTCTACAACTGTACTTACCCTTAACTCAATTTTCTTCCATAGGAAACCATTGACTGTTTTTCTGTGAAATTTCTTCTAAGTGTCGATTTCTGCAATCTTTAAATATTCTTCAAAAATCGTATAATATCTGAAAATGTAATTGCTTACCTGTTTTGGATAAAGGTCCCAGTACTGAGTCTAGGCACCCAGTACTGGATCACAAAAGTAACGTGAACGTACTGTACCTGTAACCTGCATTTTCTTTCATAGGGAATCATTGATTGTTTTCTCTGAAATATTTTCAAAGTGTCAACTTTAAAATAGCTAAATATTAGTTAAAAATCACTACAGTACTAAAGTCGACTTTCATCACTTGATTCTGAGAACTGACCCAGGACTGAATCTAAGATCCAGTCCTGGAATTCCAAAAGTAATCTAAAAAGTAATCTGTTGCAAATAACTTGAATTTACCATTGAGCTCAATGTATTGCTGTGTTTAAAAATAGAGTTGCCTACTGCAACCTCTTGTAACTGTTTACTAAAATCTACTGCATATTGCAAAAGTATTTATATGAAACATCTACTGTTGAGAAAGTATATTTTACCTCCAAGTGTTGGTTCTCAAATAAAACAAGCATATATTTTTTATATATAAAGCATTGGCCTAGAGTTCAGTTATTGAGTGTGTGAAACCATTTGCTGACTGAGTGTGTACAACAAATGCTTTACACTGTCCTCTGGTACTGCCTTACTGCTCGACCAAGCTACCACTTCAGAGTGTAAGGTTAAACCTAACTTTGACCTCTGTCAAACCCTGGGGGACTGTGGACTCTGTACACCCTATACCTATTAAGGAACAGTATATACAGAGCCACTTTCTCACAATGCCTTCCCTAGACCGGAAACAAGCTTCCTAGGACCGGTTTCTGGCATTTCAGCCGTCTTCAGCTAGGCTTGCTTGAATCCAGTGGCAAAGTGAGCAAGGGACTCACGTCTGAGCATACCCTACCAACTTATGGCGAACAAAGCGGTACAAAAGAGGGTGGTGATGGACGGAGCATCAGAACCAATCAAACACTCACACCCAGTCAACAGATCTGGGTTTGATCCATCACCGTCTTTTAGCCCACTCTGCCACCCCAGTTCAGACATGGCCATATGCAAATCAGTCTGACCCTGTGCCTCATGGGAACAGCCCAGCCCGAACTGCCAAGCCATGCCTTCTCTGGACCAGAAACAAGCTTCCTAGGACCGGTTTCTGGCATTTCAGCCAGGCTTGCTTGAATCCAGAGGCAAAGTGAACAAGGGACTCACGTCTGAGCATACCCTGCCAACTTATGGTGAACAAAGCGGTACAAAAGGGGGTGGTGATGGACGGAGCATCAGAACCAATCAAACACTCACACCCAGTCAACAGATCTGGGTTTGATGCATCACTGTTCTTTAGCCCACTCTGCCACCCCAGTTCAGACATGGCCATATGCAAATCAGCCCGAACTGCCAAGCCATGCTTTTCTTAGACAAGAAACAAGCTTCCTAGGACCGGTTTCTGGCATTTCAGCCATCTTCAGCCAGGCTTGCTTGAATCCAGTGGCAAAGTGAGCAAGGGACTCCCGTCTGAGAATACCCTGCCAACTTATGGTGAACAAAGCGGTACAAAAGGGGGTGGTGATGGACGGAGCATCAGAACCAATCAAACACTCACACCCAGTCAACAGATCTTGGTTTGATCCATCACCGTTCTTTAGCCCACTCTGCCACCCCAGTTCAGACATGGCCATATGCAAATCAATCAGACCATGTGCCTCATGGGAGCAGTCCAGCCCGAACTGCTAAGCCATGCCTGTGAGAAAGTGTCATCTTTCTTGCCTGGTATGCCCCCACTTTTTTGCTGAATTGCTGAATGTACTTTGGTTGAGTGTGCCCTGGACTCCTGCCAATCAGGTGCCCAGGGCCTATGTTCCTTCCCTAAAACAAACCAAACCCAAATTGGCAAACCTTGGCCACATGTCAGCCCCTGGTAAATGGTACCCTAAGTACCCAGGGCTTTGTGACCCAGGAAGGCCTCTAAGAGCTGCAGCACTCATTGTGCCACTCTTAGAGGCCCTGTACCCTTACACACACACACTGCCTTTGCAGGCTGAGTGTTTGGGTGCAAGACAAAAACAAAGTCGACATGGCACACATCACTGTGTGCCATGCCCATCACATACACTGCCATGGCATTCATCAGTCACCCCTCTAGCTGGGTGCCTTATGCCAATGGTGTGGGCATAGGAGCAAGAGCCCTGTGCCCCTACAGTGCCCAGGTCCATCCCTGAGCCCTGTAAGTGCAGTGCTGCCATTTAAAGAGTACATGGTGCTTGGAGCTCGTCAAACACGAGCTCCACAGCACCATAATGGCAACACTAAAGACTGTGAAGTTTGGTATCAAACTTCTCAGCACATTAAACCCACACTGATGCCAGTGTGGGATTTAATGTACCCAGCACCCCAGAGGGCATCTTAGAGGTGCCCCCTCGAACCTAACCTACAAATCCACGTCTGCTCTGAGGCTGCCTAGGCTGCCACCCAGCAGACATGTTGCTGGACCCCTGGGTAGGAGAGCCCCTGCTCTCCTGGTCCTGCAACAATGCACATCCTGGGCGAGGTGCTAAATCCCCTCCCCCAGGATGGGCAGGGGGAAGCTTCAAAGGCATGCCGCCTCTGTGAGTTTCCCCAGGCCCCTGCAACCCCCCACTCTGGCGGGAAGCTTTGGCCAGAAATCCCAAATAAGGACAAGGGATGTGCCAGCCTGCCAACCCCACCCCTCAGGTGGGGGAGGCGAGGTGAAGCACATCTCCGGGCTCTCGCCATCTTGAAGATGGGGAGCCCTACCCTATCAGGACTAGGCTACTGCCCCCCTCCCACAGGAGAGAGGCAGGATAGGGGGTGTACCCACCCCAGGACGAGGACCCATTGGTCCCTGCCCTTCACCTACCTGTAACGCCCCTAAATCTAGTATTTAGGGGCACCCTGAACCTTCCTTCCCCAGATTCCAGATTCGAAACTACAAGAAGAGCAAGAAGAACAAAGACCTGCCCTGCAGCTGCTAAAAAGAGGAAGACACCAACTGCTTTGGCCCCAGCCCTACCGGCCTGTCGACCCTCGAACCTGCTCCTGCTCCAGCGCGGCATCTCTTGTGGCCAGCAACCTCACCAACCCCGGAGGACCTGGCTACCTTTTGGCTCTAAGCCCCTGGGACTCCCATGAGTAGAGGCTCTACTCGCAACCTATTTCTAACCCCTGGCAGCAGCCCGGAACCGCGAACCCAGCACACTCTGCACCAGCCGAGCCTGGCCAGTGCCGGAGTGAACAAAGACCCTGAGGACGATCCCACGGCGACTGTGACCCCGAGTACGGCACCCAAGGACCTCCCTCGACATTCCTGAAGAAGCCTGCAGCCTCAGAACCAGGTGCCCCCCCAACCGCGATCAACTGATGGTAAGATTTCCCGACACCTAAAGGCACCCCTGCACGCGGCGCCCCACGGCCCCCTGTGTCCAACCTCGGGGTACCTACCTATCCTCCAGCTACCCAACTTACCTCTCGAAGTGGTGGTGGCACCTGAAGAGTCCTCGTCCCCGAGCTTGCAGTCTTTTTCCTAACCGGAGATTTCCCATTGACATCCATTGAGCGCCCGAAGGCTCAAAAGCACTCTGCACCCAGCCGCCCGAGTGGCCCTGGCAGTGAAAACTCTATTCCTTCCTACTTCCCCACTTGCCCTGAGTAAGTGACCAGGAGCCCAGCTCCCACAGCCGCGTGGCTTGCCAGTCAGCAGCCACCAAACAAGGCCCCCCTATCCCTCTCAGGATAACATTGGGCCTAACTCTCTCTGCACCCGGCCGCCCTAGAGCCGCTGAGGGTGAACCAACTGTACCTACCTGACCCTGGGAGACCCCTGAGTCTGTGCCCAGAACCTCAATTCTGCCAGTCGAGTACTTACCCTTAAACCACAAACTCTATTTTCCCCATAGGGTAACATTGACTGGCTTTTTCCTGAAATTTCTTCCAAGTGTGGACTTTTCAAATCTTCAAATATTCACCAAAAATCAGCCGAGTGACAAAAACGAATTTACTCACCTGTTCCTTGGTGAACTCCCAGTGCTGGATCTTGGTGCCCAGCACTGACTCTGAAAAATCTCTACAACTGTACTTACCCTTAACTCAATTTTCTTCCATAGGAAACCATTGACTGTTTTTCTGTGAAATTTCTTCTAAGTGTCGATTTCTGCAATCTATAAATATTCTTCAAAAATCGTATAATATCTGAAAACGTAATTGCTTACCTGTTTTGGATAAAGGTCCCAGTACTGAGTCTAGGCACCCAGTACTGGATTAAAAAAGTAACGTGAACGTACTGTACCTGTAACCTGCATTTTCTTCCATAGGGAATCATTGATTGTTTTCTCTGAAATATTTTCTGTCAACTTTTAAAATAGCTAAATATTAGTTAAAAATCACTACAGTACTAAAGTCGACTTTCATCACTTGATTCTGAGAACTGACCCAGGACTGAATCTTAGATCCAGTCCTGGAATTCCAAAAGTAATCTAAAAAGTAATCTGTTGCAAATAACTTGAATTTACCATTGAGCTCAATGTATTGTTGTGTTTAAAAATAGAGTTGCCTACTGCAACCTCTTGTAACTGTTTACTAAATTCTACTGCATATTGCAAAAGTATTTATATGAAACATCTACTGTTGAGAAAGTATATTTTACCTCCAAGTGTTGGTTCTAAAATAAAACAAGCATATATTTTTTATATATAAAGCATTGGCCTAGAGTTCAGTTATTGAGTGTGTGAAACCATTTGCTGACTGAGTGTGTACAACAAATGCTTTACACTGTCCTCTGGTACTGCCTTACTGCTCGACCAAGCTACCACTTCAGAGAGTAAGGTTAAACCTAACTTTGACCTCTGTCAAACCCTGGGGGACTGTGGACTCTGTACACCCTATACCTATTAAGGAACAGTATAGACAGAGCCACTTTCTCACAATGCCTTCCCTAGACCAGAAACAAGCTTCCTAGGACCAGTTTCTGGCACTTCAGCAGTCTTCAGCCAGGTTTGCCTGAATCAAGTGGCAAAGAGAGCAAGGGACTCACGTCTGAGCATACTCTACCAACTTATGGCGAACAAAGCGGTACAAAAGAGGGTGGTGATGGACGGAGCATCAGAGCCAATCAAACACTCACACCCAGTCAACAGATCTGGGTTTGAACCATCACTGTCTTTTAGCCCACTCTGCCACCCCAGTTCAGACATGGCCATATGCAAATCAGTCTGACCCTGTGCCTCATGGGAACAGCCCAGCCCGAACTGCCAAGCCATGCCTTCTCTGGACCAGAAACAAGCTTCCTAGGACCGGTTTCTGGCATTTCAGCCGTCTTCAACCAGGCTTGCTTGAATCCAGAGGCAAAGTGAACAAGGGACTCACGTCTGAGCATACCCTGCCAACTTATGATGAACAAAGCGGTACAAAAGGGGGTGGTGATGGACGGAGCATCAGAACCAATCAAACACTCACACCCAGTCAACAGATCTGGGTTTGATCCATCACTGTTCTTTAGCCCACTCTGCCACCCCAGTTCAAACATGGCCATATGCAAATCAGTCTGACCCTGTGCCTCATGGGAACAAGCCAGCCCAAACTGCCAAGCCATGCCTTCCCTGGACCAGAAACAAGCTTCCTAGGACCAGTTTCTGGTATTTCAGCCGTCTTCAGCCAGGCTTGCTTGAATCCAGAGGCAAAGTGAACAAGGGACTCACGTCTGAGCATACCCTGCCAACTTATGGTGAACAAAGCGATACAAAAGGGGGTGGTGATGGACGAAGCATCAGAACCAATCAAACACTCACACCCAGTCAACAGATCTGGGCTTGATCATCCACTGTTCTTTAGCCCACTCTGCCACCCCAGTTCAGACATGGCCATATGCAAATCAGTCTGACCCTGTGCCTCATGGGAACAGTCCAGCCCAAACTGCCAAGCCATGCCTTTCCTGGACCAGAAACAAGCTTCCTAGGACAGGTTTCTGGCATTTCAGCCATGTTCAGCCAGGCTTGCTTGAATCCAGTGGCAAAGTGAGCAAGGGACTCCCGTCTGAGCATACCCTGCCAACTTATGGTGAACAAAGCGGTACAAAAGGGGGTGGTGAAGGACGGAGCATTAGAACCAATCAAACACTCACACCCAGTCAACAGATCTGGGTTTGATCCATCACCGTCTTTTAGCCCAATCTGCCACCCCAGTTCAGACATGGCCATATGCAAATCAGTCTGACCCTGTGCCTCATGGGAACAGTCCAGCCCAAACTGCCAAGCCATGCCTTCCCTGGACCAGAAACAAGCTTCCTAGGACCAGTTTCTGGCATTTCAGCCATCTTCAACCAGGCTTGCTTGAATCCAGTGGCAAAGTGAGCAAGGGACTCCCGTCTGAGCATACCCTGCCAACTTATGGTGAACAAAGCGGTACAAAAGGGGGTGGTGATGGACGGAGCATCAGAACCAATCAAACACTCACACCCAGTCAACAGATCTTGGTTTGATCCATCACCGTTCTTTAGCCCACTCTGCCACCCCAGTTCAGACATGGCCATATGCAAATCAGTCTGACCCTGTGCCTCATGGGAGCAGTCCAGCCCGAACTGCTACACCATGCCTGTGAGAAAGTGTCATCTTTCTTGCCTGGTATGCCCCCACTTTTTGCTGAATTGCTTAATGTACTTTGATTGAGTGTGCCCTGGACTCCTGCCAATCAGGTGCCCAGGGCCTATGTTCCTTCCCTAAAACAAACCAAACCCAAATTGGCAAACCTTGGCCACATGTCAGCCCCTGGTAAATGGTACCTCATGTACTCAGGGCTTTGTGACCCAGGAAGGCCTCTAAGAGCTGCAGCACTCATTGTGCCACTCTTAGAGGCCCTGTACCCTTACACACACACACTGCCTTTGCAGGCTGAGTGTTTGGGTGCAAGACAAAAACAAAGTCGACATGGCACACATCACTGTGTGCCATGCCCATCACATACACTGCCATGGCATACATCAGTCACCCCTCTAGCTGGGTGCCTTATGCCAATGGTGTGGGCATAGGAGCAAGAGCCCTGTGCCCCTACAGTGCCCAGGTCCATCCCTGAGCCCTGTAAGTGCAGTGCTGCCATTTAAAGAGTACATGGTGCTGGGAGCTCGTCAAACACGAGCTCCAAAGCACCATGAGGGCAACACTAAAGACTGTGAAGTTTGGTATCAAACTTCTCAGCACATTAAACCCACACTGATGCCAGTGTGGGATTTAATGTACCCAGCACCCCAGAGGGCATCTTAGAGGTGCCCCCTCGAACCTAACCTACAAATCCACGTCTGCTCTGAGGCTGCCTAGGCTGCCACCCAGCAGACATGTTGCTGGACCCCTGGGTAGGAGAGCCCCTGCTCTCCTGGTCCTGCAACAATGCACATCCTGGGCGAGGTGCTAAATCCCCTCCCCCAGGATGGGCAGGGGGAAGCTTCAAAGGCATGCCGCCTCTGTGAGTTTCCCCAGGCCCCTGCAACCCCCCACTCTGGCGGGAAGCTTTGGCCGGAAACCCCAAATAAGGACAAGGGATGTGCCAGCCTGCCAACCCCACCCCTCAGGTGGGGGAGGCGAGGTGAAGCACATCTCCGGGCTCTCGCCATCTTGAAGATGGGGAGCCCTACCCTATCAGGACTAGGCTACTGCCCCCCTCCCACAGGAGAGAGGCAGGATAGGGTGTGTACCCACCCCAGGACGGGGACCCATTGGTCCCTGCCCTTCACCTACCTGTAACGCCCCTAAATCTAGTATTTAGGGGCACCCTGAACCTTCCTTCCCCAGATTCCAGATTCGAAACTACAAGAAGAGCAAGAAGAACAAAGACCTGCCCTGCAGCTGCTAAAAAGAGGAAGACACCAACTGCTTTGGCCCCAGCCCTACCGGCCTGTCGACCCTCGAACCTGCTCCTGCTCCAGCGCGGCATCTCTTGTGGCCAGCAACCTCACCAACCCCGAAGAACCTGGCTACCTTTTGGCTCTAAGCCCCTGGGACTTCCATGAGTAGAGGCTCTACTCAAAACCTATTTCTAACCCCTGGCAGCAGCCCGGAACCGCGAACCCAGCACACTCTGCACCAGCCGAGCCTGGCCAGTGCCGGAGTGAACAAAGACCCTGAGGACGACCCCACGGCGACTGTGACCCCGAGTCCGGCACCTAAGGACCTCCCTCGACATTCCTGAAGAAGCCTGCAGTCTCAGAACCAGGTGCCCCCCCAACCGCGATCAACTGAGGGTAAGATTTCCCGACACCTAAAGGCACCCCTGCACGCGGCGCCCCACGGCCCCCTGTGTCCAACCCCGGGGTACCTACCTATCCTCCAACTACCCAACTTACCTCTCGAAGTGGTGGTGGCACCTGAAGAGTCCTCGTCCCCGAGCTTGCAGTCTTTTTCCTAACCGGAGATTTCCCATTGACATCCAATGAGCGCCCGAAGGCTCAAAAGCACTCTGCACCCAGCCGCCCGAGTGGCCCTGGCAGTGAAAACTCTATTCCTTCCTACTTCCCCACTTGCCCTGAGTAAGTGGCCAGGAGCCCAGCTCCCACAGCCACGTGGCTTGCCAGTCAGCAGCCACCAAACAAGGCCCCCCCATCCCTCTCAGGATAACATTGGGCCTAACTCTCTCTGCACCCGGCCGCCCTAGAGTCAATGAGGGTGAACCAACTGTACCTACCTGATCCTGGAAGACCCCAGAGTCTGTGCCCAGAACCTCAACTCTGCCAGTCGAGTACTTACCCTTAAACCGCAAACTCTATTTTCCTCATAGGGTAACATTGACTGGCTTTTTCCTGAAATTTCTTCTAATTGTGGACATTTCAAATCTTCAAATATTCACCAAAAATCAGCCGAGTGACAAAAACGAATTTACTCACCTGTTCCTAGGTGAACTCCCAGTGCTGGATCTTGGTGCCCAGCACTGACTCTGAAAAATCTCTACAACTGTACTTACCCTTAACTCAATTTTCTTCCGTAGGAAACCATTGACTGTTTTTCTGTGAAATTTCTTCTAAGTGTCGATTTCTGCAATCTTTAAATATTCTTCAAAAATCGTATAATATCTGAAAACGTAATTGCTTACCTGTTTTGGATAAAGGTCCCAGTACTGAGTCTAGGCACCCAGTACTGGATTACAAAAGTAACGTGAACGTACTGTACCTGTAACCTGCATTTTCTTCCATAAGGAATCATTGATTGTTTTCTCTGAAATATTTTCTGTCAACTTTTAAAATAGCTAAATATTAGTTAAAAATCACTACAGTACTAAAGTCGACTTTCATCACTTGATTCTGAGAACTGACCCAGGACCGAATCTAAGATCCAGTCCTGGAATTCCAAAAGTAATCTTAAAAAAAGTAATCTATTGCAAATAACTTGAATTTACCATTGAGCTCAATGTATTGTTGTGTTTAAAAATAGAGTTGCCTACTGCAACCTCTTGTAACTGTTTACTAAAATCTACTGCATATTGCAAAAGTATTTATATGAAACATCTACTGTTGAGAAAGTATATTTTACCTCCAAGTGTTGGTTCTAAAATAAAACAAGCATATATTTTTTATACATAAAGCATTGGCCTAGAGTTCAGTTATTGAGTGTGTGAAACCATTTGCTGACTGAGTGTGTACAACAAATGCTGTACACTGTCCTCTGGTACTGCCTTACTGCTCGACCAAGCTACCACTTTGAACTCTGTCAAACCCTGGGGGACTGTGGACTCTGTACACCCTATACCTATTAAGGAACAGTACATACAGAGCCACTTTCTCACAATGCCTTCCCTAGACCGGAAACAAGCTTCCTAGGACCGGTCCCTGGCATTTCAGCCGTCTTCAGCCAGGCTTGCTTGAATCCAGTGGCAAAGTGAGCAAGGGACTCACGTCTGAGCATACCCTACCAACTTATGGCGAACAAAGCGGTACAAAAGAGGGTGGTGATGGACGGAGCATCAGAACCAATCAAACACTCACACCCAGTCAACAGATCTGGGTTTGATCCATCACTGTTCTTTAGCCCACTCTACCACCCCAGTTCAGACATAGCCATATGCAAATCAGTCTGACCCTGTGCCTGATGAGAACAGTCCAGCCCGAACTGCCAAGCCATGCCTTCTCTGGACCAGAAACAAGCTTCCTAGGACCCGTTTCTGGCATTTCAGCTGTCTTCAGCCAGGCTTGCTTGAATCCAGAGGCAAAGTGAACAAGGGACTCACGTCTGAGCATACCCTGCCAACTTATGATGAACAAAGCGGTACAAAAGGGGGTGGTGATGGACGGAGCATCAGAACCAATCAAACACTCACACCCAGTCAACAGATCTGGGTTTGATCCATCACTGTTCTTTAGCCCACTCTGCCACCCCAGTTCAAACATGGCCATATGCAAATCAGTCTGACCCTGTGCCTCATGGGAACAAGCCAGCCCAAACTGCCAAGCCATGCCTTCCCTGGACCAGAAACAAGCTTCCTAGGACCAGTTTCTGTTATTTCAGCCGTCTTCAGCCAGGCTTGCTTGAATCCAGAGGCAAAGTGAACAAGGGACTCACGTCTGAGCATACCCTGCCAACTTATGGTGAACAAAGCGATACAAAAGGGGGTGGTGATGGACGAAGCATCAGAACCAATCAAACACTCACACCCAGTCAACAGATCTGGCCTTGATCATTCACTGTTCTTTAGCCCACTCTGCCACCCCAGTTCAGACATGGCCATATGCAAATCAGTTTGGTGGCTGTGGGAGCTGGGCTCCTGGTCACTTACTCAGGGCAAGTGGGGAAGTAGAAAGGAATAGAGTTTTCACTGCCAGAGCCACTCGGGCGGCTGGGTGCAGAGTGCTTTTGAGCCTTCGGGCGCTCAATGGATGCCAATGGGAAATCTCCGGTTAGAAAAAAGACTGCAAGCTCGTGGACGAGGACTCTTCAGGTGCCACCACCACTTCGAGAGGTAAGTTGAGTAGCTGGAGGATAGGTAGGTACCCCGGGGTTGGACACAGGGGGCCGTGGGGCGCCGCGTGCAGGGGTGCCTTTAGGTGTCGGGAAATCTTACCCTCAGTTCATCGCGGTTGGGGGGCACCTGGTTCTGAGGCTGCAGGCTTCTTCAGGAATGTCGAGGGAGGTCCTTGGGTGCCGGACTCGGGGTCACAGTCGCCGTGGGGTCGTCCTCAGGGTCTTTGTTCACTCCGGCACTGGCCTGGCTCGGCTGGTGCAGAGTGTGCTGGGTTCGCGGTTCCGGGCTGCTGCCAGGGGTTAGAAATAGGTTGCGAGTAGAGCCTCTACTCATGGGAGTCCCAGGGGCTTAGAGCCAAAAGGTAGCCAGGTCCTCCGGGGTTGGTGAGGTTGCTGGCCACAAGAGATGCCGCGCTGGAGCAGGAGCAGGTTCGAGGGTCGACAGGCCGGTAAGGCTGGGGCCAAAGCAGTTGGTGTCTTCCTCTTTTTAGCAGCTGCAGGGCAGGTCTTTGTTCTTCTTGCTCTTCTTGTAGTTTCGAATCTGGAATCTGGGGAAGGAAGGTTCAGGGTGCCCCTAAGTACTAGATTTAGGGGCGTTACAGGTAGGTGAAGGGCAGGGACCAATGGGTCCCCGTCCTGGTGTGGCTACACCCCCTATCCTGCCTCTCTCCTGTGGGAGGGGGGCAGTAGCCTAGTCCTGATAGGGTAGGGCTCCCCATCTTCAAGATGGCGAGAGCCCGGAGATGTGCTTCACCTCGCCTCCCCCACCTGAGGGGTGGGGTTGGCAGGCTGGCACATCCCTTGTCCTTATTTGGGGTTTCCGGCCAAAGCTTCCCGCAAGAGTGGGGGGTTGCAGGTGCCTCGGGAAACTCACAGAGGCGGCATGTCTTTGAAGCTTCCCCCTGCCCATCCTGGGGGAAGAGATTTAGCACCTCGCCCAGGATGTGCATTGTTGCAGGACCAGGAGAGCAGGGGCTCTCCTAACCAGGGGTCCAGCAACATGTCTGCTGGGTGGCAGCCTAGGCAGCCTCAGAGCAGACGTGGATTTGTAGGTTAGGTTCGAGGGGGCACCTCTAAGATGCCCTCTGGGGTGCTGGGTACATTAAATCCCACACTGGCATCAGTGTGGGTTTAATGTGCTGAGAAGTTTGATACCAAACTTCACAGTCTTTAGTGTTGCCATTATGGTGCTGTGGAGCTCGTGTTTGACGAGCTCCCAGCACCATGTACTCTTTAAATGGCAGCACTGCACTTACAGGGCTGAGGGATGGACCTGGGCACTGTAGGGGCACAGGGCTCTTGCTCCTATGCCCACACCATTGGCATAAGGCACCCAGCTAGAGGGGTGACTGATGTATGCCATGGCAGTGTATGTGATGGGCATGGCACACAGTGATGTGTGCCATGTCGACTTTGTTTTTGTCTTGCACCCAAACACTCAGCCTGCAAAGGCAGTGTGTGTGTGTAAGGGTACAGGGCCTCTAAGAGTGGCACAATGAGCGCTGCAGCTCTTAGAGGCCTTCCTGGGTCACAAAGCCCTGGGTACTTAGGGTACCATTTACCATGGGCTGACATGTGGCCAAGGTTTGCCAATTTGGGTTTGGTTTGTTTTAGGGAAGGAACATAGGCCCTGGGCACCTGATTGGCAGGAGTCCAGGGCACACTCAATCAAAGTACATTCAGCAATTCAGCAAAAAGTGGGGGCATACCAGGCAAGAAAGATGACACTTTCTCACAGGGATGGCTTAGCAGTTCGGGCTGGACTGCTCCCATGAGGCACAGGGTCTGACTGATTTGCATATGGCCATGTCTGAACTGGGGTGGCAGAGTGGGCTAAAGAACGATGATGGATCAAACCCAGATCTGTTGACTGGGTGTGAGTGTTTGATTGGTTCTGATGCTCCGTCCATCACCACCCCCTTTTGTACCGCTTTGTTTACCATAAGTTGGCAGGGTATGCTCAGACGGGAGTCCCTTGCTCACTTTGCCACTGGATTCAAGCAAGCCTGCCTGAAGACGGCTGAAATGCCAGAAACCGGTCCTAGAAAGCTTGTTTCTGGTCCAGGGAAAGCATGGCTTGGCAGTTCGGGCTGGACTGTTCCCATGAGGCACAGTGTCAGACTGATTTGCATATGACCATGTCTGAACTGGGGTGGCAGAGTGGGCTAAAGAACAGTGATGGATCAAACCCAGATCTGTTGACTGGGTGTGAGTGTTTGATTGGTTCTGATGCTCCGTCCATCACCACCCCCTTTTGTACCGCTTTGTTCACCATAAGTTGGCAGGGTATGCTCAGACGTGAGTCCCTTGCTCACTTTGCCACTGGATTCAAGCAAGCCTGGCTGAAGACGGCTGAAATGCCAGAAACCGGTCCTAGGAAGCATGTTTCCGGTCTAGGGAAGGCATTGTGAGAAAGTGGTTCTGTATATACTGTTCCTTAATAGGTATAGGGTGTAAAGAGTCCACAGTCCCCCAGGGTTTGACAGAGGTCAAAGTTAGGTATAACCTTACTCTCTGAAGTGGTAGCTTGGTCGAGCAGTAAGGCAGTACCAGAGGCCAGTGTAAAGCATTTGTTGTACACACTCAGTCAGCAAATGGTTTCACACACTCAATACCTGAACTCTAGGCCAATGCTTTATATATAAAAAAAATATGCTTGTTTTATTTTAGATCCAACACTTGGAGGTAAAATATACTTTCTCAACAGTAAATGTTTCATATAAATACTTTTGCAATATGCAGTAGATTTTAGTAAACAGTTACAAGAGGTTGCAGTAGGCAACTCTATTTTTAAACACAACAATACATTGAGCTCAAGGGTAAATTCAAGTTATTTGCAAAAGATTACTTTTTAGATTACTTTTGGAATTCCAGGACTGGATCTTAGATTCAGTCCTGGGTCAGTTCTCAGAATCAAGTGATGAAAGTCGACTTTAGTACTGTAGTGATTTTTAACTAATATTTAGCTATTTTAAAAGTTGTCACTTTGAAAATATTTCAGAGAAAACAATCAATGATTCCCTATGGAAGAAAATGCAGGTTACAGGTACAGTACGTTGAAGTTACTTTTGTAATCCAGTACTGGGTGCCTAGGCTCAGTACTGGGACCTTTATCCAAAAAAGGTAAGCAATTACGTTTTCAGATAATATACGATTTTTGAAGAATATTTAAAGATTGCAGAAATCGACACTTAGAAGAAATTTCACAGAAAAACAGTCAATGGTTTCCTATGGAAGAAAATTGAGTTAAGGGTAAGTACAGTTGTAGAGATTTTTCAGAGTCAGTGCTGGGCACCAAGATCCAGCACTGGGAGTTCACCTAGGAACAGGTGAGTAAATTCGTTTTTGTCACTCGGCTGATTTTTGGTGAATATTTGAAGATTTGAAAAGTCCACACAGAAGAAATTTCAGGAAAAAGCCAGTCAATGTTACCCTATGAGGAAAATAGAATTTGCGGTTTAAGGGTAAGTACTCGACTGGCAGAGTTGAGGTTCTGGGCACAGACTCAGGGGTCTCCCAGGGTCAGGTAGGTTCAGTTGGTTCACCCTCAGCGGCTCTAGGGCGGCCTGGTGCAGAGAGAGTTCCGCCCAATGTTATCCTGAGAGGGATAGGGGGGCCTTGTTTGGTGGCTGCTGACTGGCAAGCCACGCGGCTGTGGGAGCTGGGCTCCTGGTCACTTACTCAGGGCAAGTGGTGAAGTAGGAAGGAATAGAGTTTTCACTGCCAGGGCCACTCGGGCGGCTGGGTGCAGAGTGCTTTTGAGCCTGCGGGCGCTCAATGGATGTCAATGGGAAATCTCCGGTTAGGAAAAAGACTGCAAGCTCGTGGACGAGGACTCTTCAGGTGCCACCACCACTTCGAGAGGTAAGTTGGGTAGCTGGAGGATAGGTAGGTACCCCGGGGGTTGGACACAGGGGGCCGTGGGGTGCCGCGTGCAGGGGTGCCTTTAGGTGTTGGGAAATCTTACCCTCAGTTCATCGCGGTTGGGGGGGCACCTGGTTCTGAGGCTGCAGGCTTCTTCAGGAATGTCGAGGGAGGTCCTTGGGTGCCGGACTCGGGGTCACAGTCGCCGTGGGGTCGTCCTCAGGGTCTTTGTTCACTCCGGCACTGGCCAGGCTCGGCTGGTGCAGAGTGTGCTGGGTTCGCGGTTCCGGGCTGCTGCCAGGGGTTAGAAATAGGTTGCGAGTAGAGCCTCTACTCATGGGAGTCCCAGGGGCTTAGAGCCAAAAGGTAGCCAGGTCCTCCGGGGTTGGTGAGGTTGCTGGCCACAAGAGATGCCGCGCTGCAGCAGGAGCAGGTTCGAGGGCCGACAGGCCGGTAGGGCTGGGGCCAAAGCAGTTGGTGTCTTCCTCTTTTTAGCAGCTGCAGGGCAGGTCTTTGTTCTTCTTGCTCTTCTTGTAGTTTCAAATATGGAATCTGGGGAAGGAAGGTTCAGGGTGCCCCTAAATACTAGATTTAGGGGCGTTACAGGTAGGTGAAGGGCAGGGACCAATGGGTCCCCGTCCTGGGGTGGGTACACCCCCTATCCTGCCTCTCTCCTGTGGGAGGGGGGCAGTAGCCTAGTCTTGATAGGGTAGGGCTCCCCATCTTCAAGATTGCGAGAGCCCGGAGATGTGCTTCACCTCGCCTCCCCCACGTGAGGGGTGGGGTTGGCAGGCTGGCACATCCCTTGTCCTTATTTGGGGTTTCCGGCCAAAGCTTCCTGCAAGAGTGGGGGGTTGCAGGGGCCTGGGGAAACTCACAGAGGCGGCATGCCTTTGAAGCTTCCCCCTGCCCATCCTGGGGGAGGAGATTTAGCACCTCGCCCAGGATGTGCATTGTTGCAGGACCAGGAGAGCAGGGGCTCTCCTACCCAGGGGTCCAGCAACATGTCTGCTGGGTGGGAGCCTAGGCAGCCTCAGAGCAGACGTGGATTTGTAGGTTAGGTTCGAGGGGGCACCTCTAAGATGCCCTCTGGGGTGCTGGGTACATTAAATCCCACACTGGCATCAGTGTGGGTTTAATGTGCTGAGAAGTTTGATACCAAACTTCACAGTCTTTAGTGTTGCCATTATGGTGCTGTGGAGCTCGTGTTTGACGAGCTCCCAGCACCATGTACTCTTTAAATGGCAGCAATGCACTTACAGGGCTCAGGGATGGACCTGGGCACTGTAGGGGCACAGGGCTCTTGCTCCTATGCCCACACCATTGGCATAAGGCACCCTGCTAGAGGGGTGACTGATGTATGCCATGGCAGTGTATGTGATGGGCATGGCACACAGTGATGTGCGCCATGTCGACTTTGTTTTTGTCTTGCACCCAAACACTCAGCCTGCAAAGGCAGTGTGTGTGTGTAAGGGTACAGGGCCTCTAAGAGTGGCACAATGAGTGCTGCAGCTCTTAGAGGCCTTCCTGGGTCACAAAGCCCTAGGTACTTAGGGTACCATTTACCAGGGGCTGACATGTGGCCAACGTTTGCCAATTTGGGTTTGGTTTGTTTTAGGGAAAGAACATAGGCCCTGGGCACCTGATTGGCAGGAGTCCAGGGCACACTTAATCAAAGTACATTCAGCAATTCAGCAAAAAGTGGGGGCATACCAGGCAAGAAAGACGACACTTTCTCACAGGGATGGCTTAGCAGTTCGGGCTGGACTGCTCCCATGAGGCACAGGGTCTGACTGATTTGCATATGGCCATGTCTGAACTGGGGTGGCAGAGTGGGCTAAAGAACGGTGATGGATCAAACCCAGATCTGTTGACTTGGTGTGAGTGTTTGATTGGTTCTGATGCTCCGTCCATCACCACCCCCTTTTGTACCGCTTTGTTCACCATAAGTTGGCAGGGTATGCTCAGGCGGGAGTCCCTTGCTCACTTTGCCACTGGATTCAAGCAAGCCTGGCTGAAGACGGCTGAAATGCCAGAAATCGGTCCTAGGAAGCTTGTTTCTGATCCAGGGAAAGCATGGCTTGGCAGTTCGGGCTGGACTGTTTCCATGAGGCACAGGGTCAGACTCATTTGCATATGGCCATGTCTGAACTGGGGTGACAGAGTGGGCTAAAGAACAGTGATCGATCAAACCCAGATCTGTTGACTGGGTGTGAGTGTTTGATTGGTTCTGATGCTCCGTCCATCACCACCCACTTTTGTACCGCTTTGTTCACCATAAGTTGGCAGGGTATGCTCAGACGTGAGTCCCTTGCTCACTTTGCCACTGGATTCAAGCAAGCCTGGCTGAAGACGGCTTAAATGCCAGAAACCGGTCCTAGGAAGCTTGTTTCCGGTCCAGGGAAGGCATGGCTTGGCAGTTCGGGCTGGACTGTTCCCATGAGGCACAGGGTTAGACTGATTTGCATATGGCCATGTCTGAACTGGGGTGGCAGAGTGGGCTAAAGAACAGTGATGGATCAAACCCAGATCTGTTGACTGGGTGTGAGTGTTTGATTGGTTCTGATGCTCCGTCCATCACCACCCCCTTTTGTACCGCTTTGTTCACCATAAGTTGGCAGGGTATGCTCAGACGTGAGTCCCTTGCTCACTTTGCCACTGGATTCAAGCAAGCCTGGCTGAAGACGGCTGAAATGCCAAAACCAGTCCTAGGAAGCTTGTTTCCGGTTTAGGGAAGGCATTGTGAGAAAGTGGTTCTGTATATACTGTTCCTTAATAGGTATAGGGTGTAAAGAGTCCACAGTCCCCCAGGGTTTGACAGAGGTCAAAGTTAGGTATAACCATACTCTCTGAAGTGGTAGCTTGGTCGAGCAGTAAGGCAGTACCAGAGGACAGTGTAAAGCATTTGTTGTACACACTCAGTCAGCAAATGGTTTCACACACTCAATAACTGAACTCTAGGCCAATGCTTTATATATAAAAAATATATGCTTGTTTTATTTTAGAACCAACACTTGGAGGTAAAATATACTTTCTCAACAGTAAATGTTTCATATAAATACTTTTGCAATATGCAGTAGATTTTAGTAAACAGTTACAAGCGGTTGCAGTAGGCAACTCTATTTTAAACACAACAATACATTGAGCTCAATGGTAAATTCAAGTTATTTGCAAAAGATTACTTTTTAGATTACTTTTGGAATTCCAGGACTGGATCTTAGATTCAGTCCTGGGTCAGTTCTGAGAATCAAGTGATGAAAGTCGACTTTAGTACTGTAGTGATTTTTAACTAATATTTAGCTATTTTAAAAGTTGACACTTTGAAAATATTTCAGAGAAAACAATCAATGATTCCCTATAGAAGAAAATGCAGGTTACAGGTACAGTACGTTCACGTTACTTTTGTAATCCAGTACTGGGTGCCTAGACTCAGTACTGGGACCTTTATCTAAAACAGGTAAACAATTACGTTTTCAGATAATATACGATTTTTGAAGAATATTTAAAGATTCAGAAATCGACACTTAGAAGAAATTTCACAGAAAAACAGTCAATGGTTTCCTATGGAAGAAAATTGAGTTAAGGGTAAGTACAGTTGTAGAGATTTTTCAGAGTCAGTGCTGGGCACCAAGATCCAGCACTGGGAGTTCACCTAGGAACAGGTGAGTAAATTCGTTTTTGTCACTCGGCTGATTTTTGGTGAATATTTGAAGATTTGAAAAGTCCACACTTAGAAGAAATTTCAGGAAAAAGCCAGTCAATGTTACCCTATGAGGAAAATAGAGTTTGCGGTTTAAGGGTAAGTACTCGAGTGGCAGAATTGAGGTTCTGGGCACAGACTCAGGGGTCTCCCAGGGTCAGGTAGGTACAGTTGGTTCACCCTCAGCGGCTCTAGGGCGGCCTGGTGCAGAGAGAGTTCCGCCCAATGTTATCCTGAGAGGGATAGGGGGGCCTTGTTTGGTGGCTGCTGACTGGCAAGCCACGCGGCTGTGGGAGCTGGGCTCCTGGTCACTTACTCAGGGCAAGTGGGGAAGTAGAAAGGAATAGAGTTTTCACTGCCAGAGCCACTCGGGCGGCTGGGTGCAGAGTGCTTTTGAGCCTTCGGGCGCTCAATGGATGTCAATGGGAAATCTCCGGTTAGGAAAAAGACTGCAAGCTCGTGCACGAGGACTCTTCAGGTGCCACCACCACTTCGAGAGGTAAGTTGAGTAGCTGGAGGATAGGTAGGTACCCCGGGGTTGGACACAGGGGGCCGTGGGGCGCCGCGTGCAGGGGTGCCTTTAGGTGTCGGGAAATCTTACCCTCAGTTCATCGCGGTTGGGGGGGCACCTGGTTCTGAGGCTGCAGGCTTCTTCAGGAATGTCGAGGGAGGTCCTTGGGTGCCGGACTCGGGGTCACAGTCGCCGTGGGGTCGTCCTCAGGGTCTTTGTTCACTCCGGCACTGGCCTGGCTCGGCTGGTGCAGAGTGTGCTGGGTTCGCGGTTCCGGGCTGCTGCCAGGGGTTAGAAATAGGTTGCGAGTAGAGCCTCTACTCATGGGAGTCCCAGGGGCTTAGAGCCAAAAGGTAGCCAGGTCCTCCGGGGTTGGTGAGGTTGCTGGCCACAAGAGATGCCGCGCTGGAGCAGGAGCAGGTTCGAGGGTCGACAGGCCGGTAAGGCTGGGGCCAAAGCAGTTGGTGTCTTCCTCTTTTTAGCAGCTGCAGGGCAGGTCTTTGTTCTTCTTGCTCTTCTTGTAGTTTCGAATCTGGAATCTGGGGAAGGAAGGTTCAGGGTGCCCCTAAATACTAGATTTAGGGGCGTTACAGGTAGGTGAAGGGCAGGGACCAATGGGTCCCCGTCCTGGTGTGGGTACACCCCCTATCCTGCCTCTCTCCTGTGGGAGGGGGGCAGTAGCCTAGTCCTGATAGGGTAGGGCTCCCCATCTTCAAGATGGCGAGAGCCCGGAGATGTGCTTCACCTCGCCTCCCCCACCTGAGGGGTGGGGTTGGCAGGCTGGCACATCCCTTGTCCTTATTTGGGGTTTCCGGACAAAGCTTCCCGCAAGAGTGGGGGGTTGCAGGGGCCTCGGGAAACTCACAGAGGCGGCATGCCTTTGAAGCTTCCCCCTGCCCATCCTGGGGGAAGAGATTTAGCACCTCGCCCAGGATGTGCATTGTTGCAGGACCAGGAGAGCAGGGGCTCTCCTAACCAGGGGTCCAGCAACATGTCTGCTGGGTGGCAGCCTAGGCAGCCTCAGAGCAGACGTGGATTTGTAGGTTAGGTTCGAGGGGGCACCTCTAAGATGCCCTCTGGGGTGCTGGGTACATTAAATCCCAGACTGGCATCAGTGTGGGTTTAATGTGCTGAGAAGTTTGATACCAAACTTCACAGTCTTTAGTGTTGCCATTATGGTGCTGTGGAGCTCGTGTTTGACGAGCTCCCAGCACCATGTACTCTTTAAATGGCAGCACTGCACTTACAGGGCTGAGGGATGGACCTGGGCACTGTAGGGGCACAGGGCTCTTGCTCCTATGCCCACACCATTGGCATAAGGCACCCAGCTAGAGGGGTGACTGATGTATGCCATGGCAGTGTATGTGATGGGTATGGCACACAGTGATGTGTGCCATGTCGACTTTGTTTTTGTCTTGCACCCAAACACTCAGCCTGCAAAGGCAGTGTGTGTGTGTAAGGGTACAGGGCCTCTAAGAGTGGCACAATGAGTGCTGCAGCTCTTAGAGGCCTTCCTGGGTCACAAAGCCCTGGGTACTTAGGGTACCATTTACCATGGGCTGACATGTGGCCAAGGTTTGCCAATTTCGGTTTGGTTTGTTTTAGGGAAGGAACATAGGCCCTGGGCACCTGATTGGCAGGAGTCCAGGGTACACTCAATCAAAGTACATTCAGCAATTCAGCAAAAAGTGGGGGCATACCAGGCAAGAAAGATGACACTTTCTCACAGGGATGGCTTAGCAGTTCGGGCTGGACTGCTCCCATGAGGCACAGGGTCTGACTGATTTGCATATGGCCTTGTCTGAACTGGGGTGGCAGAGTGGGCTAAAGAACGATGATGGATCAAACCCAGATCTGTTGACTGGGTGTGAGTGTTTGATTGGTTCTGATGCTCCGTCCATCACCACCCCCTTTTGTACCGCTTTGTTTACCATAAGTTGGCAGGGTATGCTCAGACGGGAGTCCCTTGCTCACTTTGCCACTGGATTCAAGCAAACCTGCCTGAAGACGGCTGAAATGCCAGAAACCGGTCCTAGGAAGCTTGTTTCCGGTCTAGGGAAGGCATTGTGAGAAAGTGGTTCTGTATATACTGTTCCTTAATAGGTATAGGGTGTAAAGAGTCCACAGTCCCCCAGGGTTTGACAGAGGTCAAAGTTAGGTATAACCTTACTCTCTGAAGTGGTAGCTTGGTCGAGCAGTAAGGCAGTACCAGAGGACAGTGTAAAGCATTTGTTGTACAAACTCAGTCAGCAAATGCTTACACACACTCAATAACTGAACTCTAGGCCAGTGCTTTATATATAAAAAATATATGCTTGTTTTATTTTAGAACCAACACTTGGAGGTAAAATATACTTTCTCAACAGTAAATGTTTCATATAAATACTTTTCCAATATGCAGTAGATTTTAGTAAACAGTTACAAGAGGTTGCAGTAGGCAATTCTATTTTTAAACACAACAATACATTGAGCTCAATGGTAAATTCAAGTTATTTGCAACAGATTACTTTTTAGATTACTTTTGGAATTCCAGGACTGGATCTTAGATTCAGTCCTGGGTCAGTTCTCAGAATCAAGTGATGAAAGTCGACTTTAGTACTGTAGTGATTTTAAACTAATATTTAGCTATTTTAAAAGTTGACACTTTAAAAATATTTCAGAGAAAACAATCAATGATTCCCTATGGAAGAAAATGCAGGTTACAGGTACAGTACGTTCACGTTACTATTGTAATCCAGTACTGGGTGCCTAGACTCAGTACTGGGACCTTTATCCAAAACAGGTAAACAATTACGTTTTCAGATAATATACGATATTTGAAGAATATTTAAAGATTCAGAAATCGACACTTAGAAGAAATTTCACAGAAAAACAGTCAATGGTTTCCTACGGAAGAAAATTGAGTTAAGGGTAAGTACAGTTGTAGAGATTTTTCAGAGTCAGTGCTGGGCACCAAGATCCAGCACTGGGAGTTCACCTAGGAACAGGTGAGTAAATTCGTTTTTGTCACTCGGCTGATTTTTGGTGAATATTTGAAGATTTGAAAAGTCCACACTTAGAAGAAATTTCAGGAAAAAGCCAGTCAATGTTACCCTATGAGGAAAATAGAGTTTGCGGTTTAAGGGTAAGTACTCGACTGGCAGAGTTGAGGTTCTGGGCACAGACTCAGGGGTCTCCCAGGGTCAGGTAGGTACAGTTGGTTCACCCTCAGCGGCTCTAGGGCGGCCTGGTGCAGAGAGAGTACTGCCCAATGTTATCCTGAGAGGGATAGGGGGGGCCTTGTTTGGTGGCTGCTGACTGGCAAGCCACGCGGCTGTGGGAGCTGGGCTCCTGGCCACTTACTCAGGGCAAGTGGGGAAGTAGGAAGGAATAGAGTTTTCACTGCCAGGGCCACTCGGGCGGCTGGGTGCAGAGTGCTTTTGAGCCTTCGGGCGCTCAATGGATGTCAATGGGAAATCTCCGGTTAGGAAAAAGACTGCAAGCTCGTGCACGAGGACTCTTCAGGTGCCACCACCACTTCGAGAGGTAAGTTGAGTAGCTGGAGGATAGGTAGGTACCCCGGGGTTGGACACAGGGGGCCGTGGGGCGCCGCGTGCAGGGGTGCCTTTAGGTGTCGGGAAATCTTACCCTCAGTTCATCGCGGTTGGGGGGGCACCTGGTTCTGAGGCTGCAGGCTTCTTCAGGAATGTCGAGGGAGGTCCTTGGGTGCCGGACTCGGGGTCACAGTCGCCGTGGGGTCGTCCTCAGGGTCTTTGTTCACTCCGGCACTGGCCTGGCTCGGCTGGTGCAGAGTGTGCTGGGTTCGCGGTTCCGGGCTGCTGCCAGGGGTTAGAAATAGGTTGCGAGTAGAGCCTCTACTCATGGGAGTCCCAGGGGCTTAGAGCCAAAAGGTAGCCAGGTCCTCCGGGGTTGGTGAGGTTGCTGGCCACAAGAGATGCCGCGCTGGAGCAGGAGCAGGTTCGAGGGTCGACAGGCCGGTAAGGCTGGGGCCAAAGCAGTTGGTGTCTTCCTCTTTTTAGCAGCTGCAGGGCAGGTCTTTGTTCTTCTTGCTCTTCTTGTAGTTTCGAATCTGGAATCTGGGGAAGGAAGGTTCAGGGTGCCCCTAAATACTAGATTTAGGGGCCTTACAGGTAGGTGAAGGGCAGGGACCAATGGGTCCCCGTCCTGGTGTGGGTACACCCCCTATCCTGCCTCTCTCCTGTGGGAGGGGGGCAGTAGCCTAGTCCTGATAGGGTAGGGCTCCCCATCTTCAAGATGGCGAGAGCCCGGAGATGTGCTTCACCTCGCCTCCCCCACCTGAGGGGTGGGGTTGGCAGGCTGGCACATCCCTTGTCCTTATTTGGGGTTTCCGGCCAAAGCTTCCCGCAAGAGTGGGGGGTTGCAGGGGCCTCGGGAAACTCACAGAGGCGGCATGCCTTTGAAGCTTCCCCCTGCCCATCCTGGGGGAAGAGATTTAGCACCTCGCCCAGGATGTGCATTGTTGCAGGACCAGGAGAGCAGGGGCTCTCCTAACCAGGGGTCCAGCAACATGTCTGCTGGGTGGCAGCCTAGGCAGCCTCAGAGCAGACGTGGATTTGTAGGTTAGGTTCGAGGGGGCACCTCTAAGATGCCCTCTGGGGTGCTGGGTACATTAAATCCCAGACTGGCATCAGTGTGGGTTTAATGTGCTGAGAAGTTTGATACCAAACTTCACAGTCTTTAGTGTTGCCATTATGGTGCTGTGGAGCTCGTGTTTGACGAGCTCCCAGCACCATGTACTCTTTAAATGGCAGCACTGCACTTACAGGGCTGAGGGATGGACCTGGGCACTGTAGGGGCACAGGGCTCTTGCTCCTATGCCCACACCATTGGCATAAGGCACCCAGCTAGAGGGGTGACTGATGTATGCCATGGCAGTGTATGTGATGGGTATGGCACACAGTGATGTGTGCCATGTCGACTTTGTTTTTGTCTTGCACCCAAACACTCAGCCTGCAAAGGCAGTGTGTGTGTGTAAGGGTACAGGGCCTCTAAGAGTGGCACAATGAGTGCTGCAGCTCTTAGAGGCCTTCCTGGGTCACAAAGCCCTGGGTACTTAGGGTACCATTTACCATGGGCTGACATGTGGCCAAGGTTTGCCAATTTCGGTTTGGTTTGTTTTAGGGAAGGAACATAGGCCCTGGGCACCTGATTGGCAGGAGTCCAGGGTACACTCAATCAAAGTACATTCAGCAATTCAGCAAAAAGTGGGGGCATACCAGGCAAGAAAGATGACACTTTCTCACAGGGATGGCTTAGCAGTTCGGGCTGGACTGCTCCCATGAGGCACAGGGTCTGACTGATTTGCATATGGCCTTGTCTGAACTGGGGTGGCAGAGTGGGCTAAAGAACGATGATGGATCAAACCCAGATCTGTTGACTGGGTGTGAGTGTTTGATTGGTTCTGATGCTCCGTCCATCACCACCCCCTTTTGTACCGCTTTGTTTACCATAAGTTGGCAGGGTATGCTCAGACGGGAGTCCCTTGCTCACTTTGCCACTGGATTCAAGCAAACCTGCCTGAAGACGGCTGAAATGCCAGAAATCGGTCCTAGGAAGCTTGTTTCCGGTCTAGGGAAGGCATTGTGAGAAAGTGGTTCTGTATATACTGTTCCTTAATAGGTATAGGGTGTAAAGAGTCCACAGTCCCCCAGGGTTTGACAGAGGTCAAAGTTAGGTATAACCTTACTCTCTGAAGTGGTAGCTTGGTCGAGCAGTAAGGCAGTACCAGAGGACAGTGTAAAGCATTTGTTGTACAAACTCAGTCAGCAAATGCTTTCACACACTCAATAACTGAACTCTAGGCCAGTGCTTTATATATAAAAAATATATGCTTGTTTTATTTTAGAACCAACACTTGGAGGTAAAATATACTTTCTCAACAGTAAATGTTTCATATAAATACTTTTGCAATATGCAGTAGATTTTAGTAAACAGTTACAAGAGGTTGCAGTAGGCAATTCTATTTTTAAACACAACAATACATTGAGCTCAATGGTAAATTCAAGTTATTTGCAACAGATTACTTTTTAGATTACTTTTGGAATTCCAGGACTGGATCTTAGATTCAGTCCTGGGTCAGTTCTCAGAATCAAGTGATGAAAGTCGACTTTAGTACTGTAGTGATTTTAAACTAATATTTAGCTATTTTAAAAGTTGACACTTTAAAAATATTTCAGAGAAAACAATCAATGATTCCCTATGGAAGAAAATGCAGGTTACAGGTACAGTACGTTCACGTTACTATTGTAATCCAGTACTGGGTGCCTAGACTCAGTACTGGGACCTTTATCCAAAACAGGTAAACAATTACGTTTTCAGATAATATACGATTTTTGAAGAATATTTAAAGATTCAGAAATCGACACTTAGAAGAAATTTCACAGAAAAACAGTCAATGGTTTCCTACGGAAGAAAATTGAGTTAAGGGTAAGTACAGTTGTAGAGATTTTTCAGAGTCAGTGCTGGGCACCAAGATCCAGCACTGGGAGTTCACCTAGGAACAGGTGAGTAAATTCGTTTTTGTCACTCGGCTGATTTTTGGTGAATATTTGAAGATTTGAAAAGTCCACACTTAGAAGAAATTTCAGGAAAAAGCCAGTCAATGTTACCCTATGAGGAAAATAGAGTTTGCGGTTTAAGGGTAAGTACTCGACTGGCAGAGTTGAGGTTCTGGGCACAGACTCAGGGGTCTCCCAGGGTCAGGTAGGTACAGTTGGTTCACCCTCAGCGGCTCTAGGGCGGCCTGGTGCAGAGAGAGTACTGCCCAATGTTATCCTGAGAGGGATAGGGGGGGCCTTGTTTGGTGGCTGCTGACTGGCAAGCCACGCGGCTGTGGGAGCTGGGCTCCTGGCCACTTACTCAGGGCAAGTGGGGAAGTAGGAAGGAATAGAGTTTTCACTGCCAGGGCCACTCGGGCGGCTGGGTGCAGAGTGCTTTTGAGCCTTCGGGCGCTCAATGGATGTCAATGGGAAATCTCCGGTTAGGAAAAAGACTGCAAGCTCGTGGACGAGGACTCTTCAGGTGCCACCACCACCTCGAGAGGTAAGTTGGGTAGCTGGAGGATAGGTAGGTACCCCGGGGTTGGACACAGGGGGCCGTGGGGCGCCGCGTGCAGGGGTGCCTTTAGGTGTCGGGAAATCTTACCCTCAGTTCATCGCGGTTGGGGGGGCACCTGGTTCTGAGGCTGCAGGCTTCTTCAGGAATGTCGAGGGAGGTCCTTGGGTGCCGGACTCGGGGTCACAGTCGCCGTGGGGTCGTCCTCAGGGTCTTTGTTCACTCCGCACTGGCCTGGCTCGGCTGGTGCAGAGTGTGCTGGGTTCGCGGTTCCGGGCTGCTGCCAGGGGTTAGAAATAGGTTGCGAGTAGAGCCTATACTCATGGGAGTCCCAGGGGCTTAGAGCCAAAAGGTAGCCAGGTCCTCCGGGGTTGGTGAGGTTGCTGGCCACAAGAGATGCCGCGCTGGAGCAGGAGCAGGTTCGAGGGTCGACAGGCCGGTAGGGCTGGGGCCAAAGCAGTTGGTGTCTTCCCCCTTTTAGCAGCTGCAGGGCAGGTCTTTGTTCTTCTTGCTCTTCTTGTAGTTTCGAATCTGGAATCTGGGGAAGGAAGGTTCAGGGTGCCCCTAAATACTAGATTTAGGGGCGTTACAGGTAGGTGAAGGGCAGGGACCGATGGGTCCCCGTCCTGGGGTGGGTACACCCCCTATCCTGCCTCTCTCCTGTGGGAGGGGGGCAGTAGCCTAGTCCTGATAGGGTAGGGCTCCCCATCTTCAAGATGGCGAGAGCCCGGAGATGTGCTTCACCTCGTCTCCCCCACCTGAGGGGTGGGGTTGGCAGGCTGGCACATCCCTTGTCCTTCTTTGGGGTTTCCGGCCAAAGCTTCCCGCAAGAGTGGGGGGTTGCAGGGGCCTCGGGAAACTCACAGAGGCGGCATGCCTTTGAAGCTTCCCCCTGCCCATCCTGGGGGAAGAGATTTAGCACCTCGCCCAGGATGTGCATTGTTGCAGGACCAGGAGAGCAGGGGCTCTCCTAACCAGGGGTCCAGCAACATGTCTGCTGGGTGGCAGCCTAGGCAGCCTCAGAGCAGACGTGGATTTGTAGGTTAGGTTCGAGGGGGCACCTCTAAGATGCCCTCTGGGGTGCTGGGTACATTAAATCCCACACTGGCATCAGTGTGGGTTTAATGTGCTGAGAAGTTTGATACCAAACTTCACAGTCTTTAGTGTTGCCATTATGGTGCTGTGGAGCTCGTGTTTGACGAGCTCCCAGCACCATGTACTCTTTAAATGGCAGCACTGCACTTACAGGGCTCAGGGATGGACCTGGGCACTGTAGGGGCACAGGGCTCTTGCTCCTATGCCCACACCATTGGCATAAGGCACCCAGCTAGAGGGGTGACTGATGTATGCCATGGCAGTGTATGTGATGGGCATGGCACACAGTGATGTGTGCCATGTCGACTTTGTTTTTGTCTTGCATCCAAACACTCAGCCTGCAAAGGCAGTGTGTGTGTGTAAGGGTACAGGGCCTCTAAGAGTGGCACAATGAGTGCTGCAGCTCTTAGAGGCCTTCCTGGGTCACAAAGCCCTGGGTACTTAGGGTACCATTTACCATGGGCAGACATGTGGCCAAGGTTTGCCAATTTGGGTTTGGTTTGTTTTAGGGAAGGAACATAGGCCCTGGGCACCTGATTGGCAGGAGTCCAGGGCACACTCAATCAAAGTACATTCAGCAATTCAGCAAAAAGTGGGGGCATACCAGGCAAGAAAGATGACACTTTCACACAGGGATGGCTTAGCAGTTCGGGCTGGACTGCTCCCATGAGGCACAGGGTCTGACTGATTTGCATATGGCCATGTCTGAACTGGGGTGGCAGAGTGGGCTAAAGAACGATGATGGATCAAACCCAGATCTGTTGACTGGGTGTGAGTGTTTCATTGGTTCTGATGCTCCGTCCATCACCACCCCCTTTTGTACCGCTTTGTTCACCATAAGTTGGCAGGGTATGCTCAGACGTGAGTCCCTTGCTCACTTTGCCACTGGATTCAAGCAAGCCTGGCTGAAGACGGCTGAAATGCCAGAAACCGGTCCTAGGAAGCTTGTTTCCGGTGTAGGGAAGGCATTGTGAGAAAGTGGTTCTGTATATACTGTTCCTTAATAGGTATAGGGTGTAAAGAGTCCACAGTCCCCCAGGGTTTGACAGAGATCAAAGTTAGGTATTACCATACTCTCTGAAGTGGTAGCTTGGTCGAGCAGTAAGGCAGTACCAGAGGACAGTGTAAAGCATTTGTTGTACACACTCAGTCAGCAAATGGTTTCACACACTCAATAACTGAACTCTAGGCCAATGCTTTATATATAAAAAATATATGCTTGTTTATTTTAGAACCAACACTTGGAGGTAAAATATACTTTCGCAACAGTAAATGTTTCACATAAATTCTTTTGCAATATGCAGTAGATTTTAGTAAACAGTTACAAGAGGTTGCAGTAGGCAACTCTATTTTTAAACACAACAATACATTGAGCTCAATGGTAAATTCAAGTTATTTGCAAAAGATTACTTTTTAGATTACTTTTGGAATTCCAGGACTGGATCTTAGATTCAGTCCTGGGTCAGTTCTCAGAATCAAGTGATGAAAGTCGACTTTAGTACTGTAGTGATTTTTAACTAATATTTAGCTATTTTAAAAGTTGACAGAAAATATTTCAGAGAAAACAATCAATGATTCCCTATGGAAGAAAATGCAGGTTACAGGTACAGTACGTTCACGTTACTTTTGTAATCCAGTACTGGGTGCCTAGACTCAGTACTGGGACCTTTATCCAAAAAAGGTAAGCAATTACGTTTTCAGATAATATACGATTTTTGAAGAATATTTAAAGATTGCAGAAATCGACACTTAGAAGAAATTTCACAGAAAAACAGTCAATGGTTTCCTATGGAAGAAAATTGAGTTAAGGGTAAGTACAGTTGTAGAGATTTTTCAGAGTCAGTGCTGGGCACCAAGATCCAGCACTGGGAGTTCACCTAGGAACAGGTGAGTAAATTCGTTTTTGTCACTCGGCTGATTTTTGGTGAATATTTGAAGATTTGAAAAGTCCACACTTAGAAGAAATTTCAGGAAAAAGCCAGTCAATGTTACCCTATGAGGAAAATAGAGTTTGCGGTTTAAGGGTAAGTACTCGACTGGCAGAGTTGAGGTTCTGGGCACAGACTCAGGGGTCTCCCAGGGTCAGGTAGGTTCAGTTGGTTCACCCTCAGCGGCTCTAGGGCGGCCTGGTGCAGAGAGAGTTCTGCCCAATGTTATCCTGAGAGGGATAGGGGGGCCTTGTTTGGTGGCTGCTGACTGGCAAGCCACGCGGCTGTGGGAGCTGGGCTCCTGGTCACTTACTCAGGGCAAGTGGTGAAGTAGGAAGGAATAGAGTTTTCACTGCCAGGGCCACTCGGGCGGCTGGGTGCAGAGTGCTTTTGAGCCTGCGGGCGCTCAATGGATGTCAATGGGAAATCTCCGGTTAGGAAAAAGACTGCAAGCTCGTGGACGAGGACTCTTCAGGTGCCACCACCACTTCGAGAGGTAAGTTGGGTAGCTGGAGGATAGGTAGGTACCCCGGGGGTTGGACACAGGGGGCCGTGGGGCGCCGCGTGCAGGGGTGCCTTTAGGTGTTGGGAAATCTTACCCTCAGTTCATCGCGGTTGGGGGGGCACCTGGTTCTGAGGCTGCAGGCTTCTTCAGGAATGTCGAGGGAGGTCCTTGGGTGCCGGACTCGGGGTCACAGTCGCCGTGGGGTCGTCCTCAGGGTCTTTGTTCACTCCGGCACTGGCCAGGCTCGGCTGGTGCAGAGTGTGCTGGGTTCGCGGTTCCGGGCTGCTGCCAGGGGTTAGAAATAGGTTGCGAGTAGAGCCTCTACTCATGGGAGTCCCAGGGGCTTAGAGCCAAAAGGTAGCCAGGTCCTCCGGGGTTGGTGAGGTTGCTGGCCACAAGAGATGCCGCGCTGCAGCAGGAGCAGGTTCGAGGGCCGACAGGCCGGTAGGGCTGGGGCCAAAGCAGTTGGTGTCTTCCTCTTTTTAGCAGCTGCAGGGCAGGTCTTTGTTCTTCTTGCTCTTCTTGTAGTTTCAAATATGGAATCTGGGGAAGGAAGGTTCAGGGTGCCCCTAAATACTAGATTTAGGGGCGTTACAGGTAGGTGAAGGGCAGGGACCAATGGGTCCCCGTCCTGGGGTGGGTACACCCCCTATCCTGCCTCTCTCCTGTGGGAGGGGGGCAGTAGCCTAGTCTTGATAGGGTAGGGCTCCCCATCTTCAAGATTGCGAGAGCCCGGAGATGTGCTTCACCTCGCCTCCCCCACGTGAGGGGTGGGGTTGGCAGGCTGGCACATCCCTTGTCCTTATTTGGGGTTTCCGGCCAAAGCTTCCTGCAAGAGTGGGGGGTTGCAGGGGCCTGGGGAAACTCACAGAGGCGGCATGCCTTTGAAGCTTCCCCCTGCCCATCCTGGGGGAGGAGATTTAGCACCTCGCCCAGGATGTGCATTGTTGCAGGACCAGGAGAGCAGGGGCTCTCCTACCCAGGGGTCCAGCAACATGTCTGCTGGGTGGGAGCCTAGGCAGCCTCAGAGCAGACGTGGATTTGTAGGTTAGGTTCGAGGGGGCACCTCTAAGATGCCCTCTGGGGTGCTGGGTACATTAAATCCCACACTGGCATCAGTGTGGGTTTAATGTGCTGAGAAGTTTGATACCAAACTTCACAGTCTTTAGTGTTGCCATTATGGTGCTGTGGAGCTCGTGTTTGACGAGCTCCCAGCACCATGTACTCTTTAAATGGCAGCAATGCACTTACAGGGCTCAGGGATGGACCTGGGCACTGTAGGGGCACAGGGCTCTTGCTCCTATGCCCACACCATTGGCATAAGGCACCCTGCTAGAGGGGTGACTGATGTATGCCATGGCAGTGTATGTGATGGGCATGGCACACAGTGATGTGCGCCATGTCGACTTTGTTTTTGTCTTGCACCCAAACACTCAGCCTGCAAAGGCAGTGTGTGTGTGTAAGGGTACAGGGCCTCTAAGAGTGGCACAATGAGTGCTGCAGCTCTTAGAGGCCTTCCTGGGTCACAAAGCCCTAGGTACTTAGGGTACCATTTACCAGGGGCTGACATGTGGCCAACGTTTGCCAATTTGGGTTTGGTTTGTTTTAGGGAAAGAACATAGGCCCTGGGCACCTGATTGGCAGGAGTCCAGGGCACACTCAATCAAAGTACATTCAGCAATTCAGCAAAAAGTGGGGGCATACCAGGCAAGAAAGACGACACTTTCTCACAGGGATGGCTTAGCAGTTCGGGCTGGACTGCTCCCATGAGGCACAGGGTCTGACTGATTTGCATATGGCCATGTCTGAACTGGGGTGGCAGAGTGGGCTAAAGAACAGTGATGGATCAAACCCAGATCTGTTGACTTGGTGTGAGTGTTTGATTGGTTCTGATGCTCCGTCCATCACCACCCCCTTTTGTACCGCTTTGTTCACCATAAGTTGGCAGGGTATGCTCAGGCGGGAGTCCCTTGCTCACTTTGCCACTGGATTCAAGCAAGCCTGGCTGAAGACGGCTGAAATGCCAGAAATCGGTCCTAGGAAGCTTGTTTCTGATCCAGGGAAAGCATGGCTTGGCAGTTCGGGCTGGACTGTTTCCATGAGGCACAGGGTCAGACTCATTTGCATATGGCCATGTCTGAACTGGGGTGACAGAGTGGGCTAAAGAACAGTGATGGATCAAACCCAGATCTGTTGACTGGGTGTGAGTGTTTGATTGGTTCTGATGCTCCGTCCATCACCACCCACTTTTGTACCGCTTTGTTCACCATAAGTTGGCAGGGTATGCTCAGACGTGAGTCCCTTGCTCACTTTGCCACTGGATTCAAGCAAGCCTGGCTGAAGACGGCTTAAATGCCAGAAACCGGTCCTAGGAAGCTTGTTTCCGGTCCAGGGAAGGCATGGCTTGGCAGTTCGGGCTGGACTGTTCCCATGAGGCACAGGGTTAGACTGATTTGCATATGGCCATGTCTGAACTGGGGTGGCAGCGTGGGCTAAAGAACAGTGATGGATCAAACCCAGATCTGTTGACTGGGTGTGAGTGTTTGATTGGTTCTGATGCTCCGTCCATCACCACCCCCTTTTGTACCGCTTTGTTCACCATAAGTTGGCAGGGTATGCTCAGACGTGAGTCCCTTGCTCACTTTGCCACTGGATTCAAGCAAGCCTGGCTGAAGACGGCTGAAATGCCAAAACCAGTCCTAGGAAGCTTGTTTCCGGTTTAGGGAAGGCATTGTGAGAAAGTGGTTCTGTATATACTGTTCCTTAATAGGTATAGGGTGTAAAGAGTCCACAGTCCCCCAGGGTTTGACAGAGGTCAAAGTTAGGTATAACCATACTCTCTGAAGTGGTAGCTTGGTCGAGCAGTAAGGCAGTACCAGAGGACAGTGTAAAGCATTTGTTGTACACACTCAGTCAGCAAATGGTTTCACACACTCAATAACTGAACTCTAGGCCAATGCTTTATATATAAAAAATATATGCTTGTTTTATTTTAGAACCAACACTTGGAGGTAAAATATACTTTCTCAACAGTAAATGTTTCATATAAATACTTTTGCAATATGCAGTAGATTTTAGTAAACAGTTACAAGAGGTTGCAGTAGGCAACTCTATTTTAAACACAACAATACATTGAGCTCAATGGTAAATTCAAGTTATTTGCAAAAGATTACTTTTTAGATTACTTTTGGAATTCCAGGACTGGATCTTAGATTCAGTCCTGGGTCAGTTCTGAGAATCAAGTGATGAAAGTCGACTTTAGTACTGTAGTGATTTTTAACTAATATTTAGCTATTTTAAAAGTTGACACTTTGAAAATATTTCAGAGAAAACAATCAATGATTCCCTATAGAAGAAAATGCAGGTTACAGGTACAGTACGTTCACGTTACTTTTGTAATCCAGTACTGGGTGCCTAGACTCAGTACTGGGACCTTTATCCAAAACAGGTAAACAATTACGTTTTCAGATAATATACGATTTTTGAAGAATATTTAAAGATTCAGAAATCGACACTTAGAAGAAATTTCACAGAAAAACAGTCAATGGTTTCCTACGGAAGAAAATTGAGTTAAGGGTAAGTACAGTTGTAGAGATTTTTCAGAGTCAGTGCTGGGCACCAAGATCCAGCACTGGGAGTTCACCTAGGAACAGGTGAGTAAATTCGTTTTTGTCACTCGGCTGATTTTTGGTGAATATTTGAAGATTTGAAAAGTCCACACTTAGAAGAAATTTCAGGAAAAAGCCAGTCAATGTTACCCTATGAGGAAAATAGAGTTTGCGGTTTAAGGGTAAGTACTCGAGTGGCAGAATTGAGGTTCTGGGCACAGACTCAGGGGTCTCCCAGGGTCAGGTAGGTACAGTTGGTTCACCCTCAGCGGCTCTAGGGCGGCCTGGTGCAGAGAGAGTTCCGCCCAATGTTATCCTGAGAGGGATAGGGGGGCCTTGTTTGGTGGCTGCTGACTGGCAAGCCACGCGGCTGTGGGAGCTGGGCTCCTGGTCACTTACTCAGGGCAAGTGGGGAAGTAGAAAGGAATAGAGTTTTCACTGCCAGAGCCACTCGGGCGGCTGGGTGCAGAGTGCTTTTGAGCCTTCGGGCGCTCAATGGATGTCAATGGGAAATCTCCGGTTAGGAAAAAGACTGCAAGCTCGTGCACGAGGACTCTTCAGGTGCCACCACCACTTCGAGAGGTAAGTTGAGTAGCTGGAGGATAGGTAGGTACCCCGGGGTTGGACACAGGGGGCCGTGGGGCGCCGCGTGCAGGGGTGCCTTTAGGTGTCGGGAAATCTTACCCTCAGTTCATCGCGGTTGGGGGGGCACCTGGTTCTGAGGCTGCAGGCTTCTTCAGGAATGTCGAGGGAGGTCCTTGGGTGCCGGACTCGGGGTCACAGTCGCCGTGGGGTCGTCCTCAGGGTCTTTGTTCACTCCGGCACTGGCCTGGCTCGGCTGGTGCAGAGTGTGCTGGGTTCGCGGTTCCGGGCTGCTGCCAGGGGTTAGAAATAGGTTGCGAGTAGAGCCTCTACTCATGGGAGTCCCAGGGGCTTAGAGCCAAAAGGTAGCCAGGTCCTCCGGGGTTGGTGAGGTTGCTGGCCACAAGAGATGCCGCGCTGGAGCAGGAGCAGGTTCGAGGGTCGACAGGCCGGTAAGGCTGGGGCCAAAGCAGTTGGTGTCTTCCTCTTTTTAGCAGCTGCAGGGCAGGTCTTTGTTCTTCTTGCTCTTCTTGTAGTTTCGAATCTGGAATCTGGGGAAGGAAGGTTCAGGGTGCCCCTAAATACTAGATTTAGGGGCGTTACAGGTAGGTGAAGGGCAGGGACCAATGGGTCCCCGTCCTGGTGTGGGTACACCCCCTATCCTGCCTCTCTCCTGTGGGAGGGGGGCAGTAGCCTAGTCCTGATAGGGTAGGGCTCCCCATCTTCAAGATGGCGAGAGCCCGGAGATGTGCTTCACCTCGCCTCCCCCACCTGAGGGGTGGGGTTGGCAGGCTGGCACATCCCTTGTCCTTATTTGGGGTTTCCGGACAAAGCTTCCCGCAAGAGTGGGGGGTTGCAGGGGCCTCGGGAAACTCACAGAGGCGGCATGCCTTTGAAGCTTCCCCCTGCCCATCCTGGGGGAAGAGATTTAGCACCTCGCCCAGGATGTGCATTGTTGCAGGACCAGGAGAGCAGGGGCTCTCCTAACCAGGGGTCCAGCAACATGTCTGCTGGGTGGCAGCCTAGGCAGCCTCAGAGCAGACGTGGATTTGTAGGTTAGGTTCGAGGGGGCACCTCTAAGGTGCCCTCTGGGGTGCTGGGTACATTAAATCCCAGACTGGCATCAGTGTGGGTTTAATGTGCTGAGAAGTTTGATACCAAACTTCACAGTCTTTAGTGTTGCCATTATGGTGCTGTGGAGCTCGTGTTTGACGAGCTCCCAGCACCATGTACTCTTTAAATGGCAGCACTGCACTTACAGGGCTGAGGGATGGACCTGGGCACTGTAGGGGCACAGGGCTCTTGCTCCTATGCCCACACCATTGGCATAAGGCACCCAGCTAGAGGGGTGACTGATGTATGCCATGGCAGTGTATGTGATGGGTATGGCACACAGTGATGTGTGCCATGTCGACTTTGTTTTTGTCTTGCACCCAAACACTCAGCCTGCAAAGGCAGTGTGTGTGTGTAAGGGTACAGGGCCTCTAAGAGTGGCACAATGAGTGCTGCAGCTCTTAGAGGCCTTCCTGGGTCACAAAGCCCTGGGTACTTAGGGTACCATTTACCATGGGCTGACATGTGGCCAAGGTTTGCCAATTTCGGTTTGGTTTGTTTTAGGGAAGGAACATAGGCCCTGGGCACCTGATTGGCAGGAGTCCAGGGTACACTCAATCAAAGTACATTCAGCAATTCAGCAAAAAGTGGGGGCATACCAGGCAAGAAAGATGACACTTTCTCACAGGGATGGCTTAGCAGTTCGGGCTGGACTGCTCCCATGAGGCACAGGGTCTGACTGATTTGCATATGGCCTTGTCTGAACTGGGGTGGCAGAGTGGGCTAAAGAACGATGATGGATCAAACCCAGATCTGTTGACTGGGTGTGAGTGTTTGATTGGTTCTGATGCTCCGTCCATCACCACCCCCTTTTGTACCGCTTTGTTTACCATAAGTTGGCAGGGTATGCTCAGACGGGAGTCCCTTGCTCACTTTGCCACTGGATTCAAGCAAACCTGCCTGAAGACGGCTGAAATGCCAGAAACCGGTCCTAGGAAGCTTGTTTCCGGTCTAGGGAAGGCATTGTGAGAAAGTGGTTCTGTATATACTGTTCCTTAATAGGTATAGGGTGTAAAGAGTCCACAGTCCCCCAGGGTTTGACAGAGGTCAAAGTTAGGTATAACCTTACTCTCTGAAGTGGTAGCTTGGTCGAGCAGTAAGGCAGTACCAGAGGACAGTGTAAAGCATTTGTTGTACAAACTCAGTCAGCAAATGCTTTCACACACTCAATAACTGAACTCTAGGCCAGTGCTTTATATATAAAAAATATATGCTTGTTTTATTTTAGAACCAACACTTGGAGGTAAAATATACTTTCTCAACAGTAAATGTTTCATATAAATACTTTTCCAATATGCAGTAGATTTTAGTAAACAGTTACAAGAGGTTGCAGTAGGCAATTCTATTTTTAAACACAACAATACATTGAGCTCAATGGTAAATTCAAGTTATTTGCAACAGATTACTTTTTAGATTACTTTTGGAATTCCAGGACTGGATCTTAGATTCAGTCCTGGGTCAGTTCTCAGAATCAAGTGATGAAAGTCGACTTTAGTACTGTAGTGATTTTAAACTAATATTTAGCTATTTTAAAAGTTGACACTTTAAAAATATTTCAGAGAAAACAATCAATGATTCCCTATGGAAGAAAATGCAGGTTACAGGTACAGTACGTTCACGTTACTATTGTAATCCAGTACTGGGTGCCTAGACTCAGTACTGGGACCTTTATCCAAAACAGGTAAACAATTACGTTTTCAGATAATATACGATATTTGAAGAATATTTAAAGATTCAGAAATCGACACTTAGAAGAAATTTCACAGAAAAACAGTCAATGGTTTCCTACGGAAGAAAATTGAGTTAAGGGTAAGTACAGTTGTAGAGATTTTTCAGAGTCAGTGCTGGGCACCAAGATCCAGCACTGGGAGTTCACCTAGGAACAGGTGAGTAAATTCGTTTTTGTCACTCGGCTGATTTTTGGTGAATATTTGAAGATTTGAAAAGTCCACACTTAGAAGAAATTTCAGGAAAAAGCCAGTCAATGTTACCCTATGAGGAAAATAGAGTTTGCGGTTTAAGGGTAAGTACTCGACTGGCAGAGTTGAGGTTCTGGGCACAGACTCAGGGGTCTCCCAGGGTCAGGTAGGTACAGTTGGTTCACCCTCAGCGGCTCTAGGGCGGCCTGGTGCAGAGAGAGTACTGCCCAATGTTATCCTGAGAGGGATAGGGGGGGCCTTGTTTGGTGGCTGCTGACTGGCAAGCCACGCGGCTGTGGGAGCTGGGCTCCTGGCCACTTACTCAGGGCAAGTGGGGAAGTAGGAAGGAATAGAGTTTTCACTGCCAGGGCCACTCGGGCGGCTGGGTGCAGAGTGCTTTTGAGCCTTCGGGCGCTCAATGGATGTCAATGGGAAATCTCCGGTTAGGAAAAAGACTGCAAGCTCGTGCACGAGGACTCTTCAGGTGCCACCACCACTTCGAGAGGTAAGTTGAGTAGCTGGAGGATAGGTAGGTACCCCGGGGTTGGACACAGGGGGCCGTGGGGCGCCGCGTGCAGGGGTGCCTTTAGGTGTCGGGAAATCTTACCCTCAGTTCATCGCGGTTGGGGGGGCACCTGGTTCTGAGGCTGCAGGCTTCTTCAGGAATGTCGAGGGAGGTCCTTGGGTGCCGGACTCGGGGTCACAGTCGCCGTGGGGTCGTCCTCAGGGTCTTTGTTCACTCCGGCACTGGCCTGGCTCGGCTGGTGCAGAGTGTGCTGGGTTCGCGGTTCCGGGCTGCTGCCAGGGGTTAGAAATAGGTTGCGAGTAGAGCCTCTACTCATGGGAGTCCCAGGGGCTTAGAGCCAAAAGGTAGCCAGGTCCTCCGGGGTTGGTGAGGTTGCTGGCCACAAGAGATGCCGCGCTGGAGCAGGAGCAGGTTCGAGGGTCGACAGGCCGGTAAGGCTGGGGCCAAAGCAGTTGGTGTCTTCCTCTTTTTAGCAGCTGCAGGGCAGGTCTTTGTTCTTCTTGCTCTTCTTGTAGTTTCGAATCTGGAATCTGGGGAAGGAAGGTTCAGGGTGCCCCTAAATACTAGATTTAGGGGCGTTACAGGTAGGTGAAGGGCAGGGACCAATGGGTCCCCGTCCTGGTGTGGGTACACCCCCTATCCTGCCTCTCTCCTGTGGGAGGGGGGCAGTAGCCTAGTCCTGATAGGGTAGGGCTCCCCATCTTCAAGATGGCGAGAGCCCGGAGATGTGCTTCACCTCGCCTCCCCCACCTGAGGGGTGGGGTTGGCAGGCTGGCACATCCCTTGTCCTTATTTGGGGTTTCCGGCCAAAGCTTCCCGCAAGAGTGGGGGGTTGCAGGGGCCTCGGGAAACTCACAGAGGCGGCATGCCTTTGAAGCTTCCCCCTGCCCATCCTGGGGGAAGAGATTTAGCACCTCGCCCAGGATGTGCATTGTTGCAGGACCAGGAGAGCAGGGGCTCTCCTAACCAGGGGTCCAGCAACATGTCTGCTGGGTGGCAGCCTAGGCAGCCTCAGAGCAGACGTGGATTTGTAGGTTAGGTTCGAGGGGGCACCTCTAAGATGCCCTCTGGGGTGCTGGGTACATTAAATCCCAGACTGGCATCAGTGTGGTTTTAATGTGCTGAGAAGTTTGATACCAAACTTCACAGTCTTTTTGGTGTTGCCATTATGGTGCTGTGGAGCTCGTGTTTGACGAGCTCCCAGCACCATGTACTCTTTAAATGGCAGCACTGCACTTACAGGGCTGAGGGATGGACCTGGGCACTGTAGGGGCACAGGGCTCTTGCTCCTATGCCCACACCATTGGCATAAGGCACCCAGCTAGAGGGGTGACTGATGTATGCCATGGCAGTGTATGTGATGGGTATGGCACACAGTGATGTGTGCCATGTCGACTTTGTTTTTGTCTTGCACCCAAACACTCAGCCTGCAAAGGCAGTGTGTGTGTGTAAGGGTACAGGGCCTCTAAGAGTGGCACAATGAGTGCTGCAGCTCTTAGAGGCCTTCCTGGGTCACAAAGCCCTGGGTACTTAGGGTACCATTTACCATGGGCTGACATGTGGCCAAGGTTTGCCAATTTCGGTTTGGTTTGTTTTAGGGAAGGAACATAGGCCCTGGGCACCTGATTGGCAGGAGTCCAGGGTACACTCAATCAAAGTACATTCAGCAATTCAGCAAAAAGTGGGGGCATACCAGGCAAGAAAGATGACACTTTCTCACAGGGATGGCTTAGCAGTTCGGGCTGGACTGCTCCCATGAGGCACAGGGTCTGACTGATTTGCATATGGCCTTGTCTGAACTGGGGTGGCAGAGTGGGCTAAAGAACGATGATGGATCAAACCCAGATCTGTTGACTGGGTGTGAGTGTTTGATTGGTTCTGATGCTCCGTCCATCACCACCCCCTTTTGTACCGCTTTGTTTACCATAAGTTGGCAGGGTATGCTCAGACGGGAGTCCCTTGCTCACTTTGCCACTGGATTCAAGCAAACCTGCCTGAAGACGGCTGAAATGCCAGAAACCGGTCCTAGGAAGCTTGTTTCCGGTCTAGGGAAGGCATTGTGAGAAAGTGGTTCTGTATATACTGTTCCTTAATAGGTATAGGGTGTAAAGAGTCCACAGTCCCCCAGGGTTTGACAGAGGTCAAAGTTAGGTATAACCTTACTCTCTGAAGTGGTAGCTTGGTCGAGCAGTAAGGCAGTACCAGAGGACAGTGTAAAGCATTTGTTGTACAAACTCAGTCAGCAAATGCTTTCACACACTCAATAACTGAACTCTAGGCCAGTGCTTTATATATAAAAAATATATGCTTGTTTTATTTTAGAACCAACACTTGGAGGTAAAATATACTTTCTCAACAGTAAATGTTTCATATAAATACTTTTGCAATATGCAGTAGATTTTAGTAAACAGTTACAAGAGGTTGCAGTAGGCAATTCTATTTTTAAACACAACAATACATTGAGCTCAATGGTAAATTCAAGTTATTTGCAACAGATTACTTTTTAGATTACTTTTGGAATTCCAGGACTGGATCTTAGATTCAGTCCTGGGTCAGTTCTCAGAATCAAGTGATGAAAGTCGACTTTAGTACTGTAGTGATTTTAAACTAATATTTAGCTATTTTAAAAGTTGACACTTTAAAAATATTTCAGAGAAAACAATCAATGATTCCCTATGGAAGAAAATGCAGGTTACAGGTACAGTACGTTCACGTTACTATTGTAATCCAGTACTGGGTGCCTAGACTCAGTACTGGGACCTTTATCCAAAACAGGTAAACAATTACGTTTTCAGATAATATACGATTTTTGAAGAATATTTAAAGATTCAGAAATCGACACTTAGAAGAAATTTCACAGAAAAACAGTCAATGGTTTCCTACGGAAGAAAATTGAGTTAAGGGTAAGTACAGTTGTAGAGATTTTTCAGAGTCAGTGCTGGGCACCAAGATCCAGCACTGGGAGTTCACCTAGGAACAGGTGAGTAAATTCGTTTTTGTCACTCGGCTGATTTTTGGTGAATATTTGAAGATTTGAAAAGTCCACACTTAGAAGAAATTTCAGGAAAAAGCCAGTCAATGTTACCCTATGAGGAAAATAGAGTTTGCGGTTTAAGGGTAAGTACTCGACTGGCAGAGTTGAGGTTCTGGGCACAGACTCAGGGGTCTCCCAGGGTCAGGTAGGTACAGTTGGTTCACCCTCAGCGGCTCTAGGGCGGCCTGGTGCAGAGAGAGTACTGCCCAATGTTATCCTGAGAGGGATAGGGGGGGCCTTGTTTGGTGGCTGCTGACTGGCAAGCCACGCGGCTGTGGGAGCTGGGCTCCTGGCCACTTACTCAGGGCAAGTGGGGAAGTAGGAAGGAATAGAGTTTTCACTGCCAGGGCCACTCGGGCGGCTGGGTGCAGAGTGCTTTTGAGCCTTCGGGCGCTCAATGGATGTCAATGGGAAATCTCTGGTTAGGAAAAAGACTGCAAGCTCGTGGACGAGGACTCTTCAGGTGCCACCACCACCTCGAGAGGTAAGTTGGGTAGCTGGAGGATAGGTAGGTACCCCGGGGTTGGACACAGGGGGCCGTGGGGCGCCGCGTGCAGGGGTGCCTTTAGGTGTCGGGAAATCTTACCCTCAGTTCATCGCGGTTGGGGGGGCACCTGGTTCTGAGGCTGCAGGCTTCTTCAGGAATGTCGAGGGAGGTCCTTGGGTGCCGGACTCGGGGTCACAGTCGCCGTGGGGTCGTCCTCAGGGTCTTTGTTCACTCCGCACTGGCCTGGCTCGGCTGGTGCAGAGTGTGCTGGGTTCGCGGTTCCGGGCTGCTGCCAGGGGTTAGAAATAGGTTGCGAGTAGAGCCTATACTCATGGGAGTCCCAGGGGCTTAGAGCCAAAAGGTAGCCAGGTCCTCCGGGGTTGGTGAGGTTGCTGGCCACAAGAGATGCCGCGCTGGAGCAGGAGCAGGTTCGAGGGTCGACAGGCCGGTAGGGCTGGGGCCAAAGCAGTTGGTGTCTTCCCCCTTTTAGCAGCTGCAGGGCAGGTCTTTGTTCTTCTTGCTCTTCTTGTAGTTTCGAATCTGGAATCTGGGGAAGGAAGGTTCAGGGTGCCCCTAAATACTAGATTTAGGGGCGTTACTGGTAGGTGAAGGGCAGGGACCGATGGGTCCCCGTCCTGGGGTGGGTACACCCCCTATCCTGCCTCTCTCCTGTGGGAGGGGGGCAGTAGCCTAGTCCTGATAGGGTAGGGCTCCCCATCTTCAAGATGGCGAGAGCCCGGAGATGTGCTTCACCTCGTCTCCCCCACCTGAGGGGTGGGGTTGGCAGGCTGGCACATCCCTTGTCCTTCTTTGGGGTTTCCGGCCAAAGCTTCCCGCAAGAGTGGGGGGTTGCAGGGGCCTCGGGAAACTCACAGAGGCGGCATGCCTTTGAAGCTTCCCCCTGCCCATCCTGGGGGAAGAGATTTAGCACCTCGCCCAGGATGTGCATTGTTGCAGGACCAGGAGAGCAGGGGCTCTCCTAACCAGGGGTCCAGCAACATGTCTGCTGGGTGGCAGCCTAGGCAGCCTCAGAGCAGACGTGGATTTGTAGGTTAGGTTCGAGGGGGCACCTCTAAGATGCCCTCTGGGGTGCTGGGTACATTAAATCCCACACTGGCATCAGTGTGGGTTTAATGTGCTGAGAAGTTTGATACCAAACTTCACAGTCTTTAGTGTTGCCATTATGGTGCTGTGGAGCTCGTGTTTGACGAGCTCCCAGCACCATGTACTCTTTAAATGGCAGCAATGCACTTACAGGGCTCAGGGATGGACCTGGGCACTGTAGGGGCACAGGGCTCTTGCTCCTATGCCCACACCATTGGCATAAGGCACCCTGCTAGAGGGGTGACTGATGTATGCCATGGCAGTGTATGTGATGGGCATGGCACACAGTGATGTGCGCCATGTCGACTTTGTTTTTGTCTTGCACCCAAACACTCAGCCTGCAAAGGCAGTGTGTGTGTGTAAGGGTACAGGGCCTCTAAGAGTGGCACAATGAGTGCTGCAGCTCTTAGAGGCCTTCCTGGGTCACAAAGCCCTAGGTACTTAGGGTACCATTTACCAGGGGCTGACATGTGGCCAACGTTTGCCAATTTGGGTTTGGTTTGTTTTAGGGAAAGAACATAGGCCCTGGGCACCTGATTGGCAGGAGTCCAGGGCACACTCAATCAAAGTACATTCAGCAATTCAGCAAAAAGTGGGGGCATACCAGGCAAGAAAGACGACACTTTCTCACAGGGATGGCTTAGCAGTTCGGGCTGGACTGCTCCCATGAGGCACAGGGTCTGACTGATTTGCATATGGCCATGTCTGAACTGGGGTGGCAGAGTGGGCTAAAGAACAGTGATGGATCAAACCCAGATCTGTTGACTTGGTGTGAGTGTTTGATTGGTTCTGATGCTCCGTCCATCACCACCCCCTTTTGTACCGCTTTGTTCACCATAAGTTGGCAGGGTATGCTCAGGCGGGAGTCCCTTGCTCACTTTGCCACTGGATTCAAGCAAGCCTGGCTGAAGACGGCTGAAATGCCAGAAATCGGTCCTAGGAAGCTTGTTTCTGATCCAGGGAAAGCATGGCTTGGCAGTTCGGGCTGGACTGTTTCCATGAGGCACAGGGTCAGACTCATTTGCATATGGCCATGTCTGAACTGGGGTGACAGAGTGGGCTAAAGAACAGTGATGGATCAAACCCAGATCTGTTGACTGGGTGTGAGTGTTTGATTGGTTCTGATGCTCCGTCCATCACCACCCACTTTTGTACCGCTTTGTTCACCATAAGTTGGCAGGGTATGCTCAGACGTGAGTCCCTTGCTCACTTTGCCACTGGATTCAAGCAAGCCTGGCTGAAGACGGCTTAAATGCCAGAAACCGGTCCTAGGAAGCTTGTTTCCGGTCCAGGGAAGGCATGGCTTGGCAGTTCGGGCTGGACTGTTCCCATGAGGCACAGGGTTAGACTGATTTGCATATGGCCATGTCTGAACTGGGGTGGCAGCGTGGGCTAAAGAACAGTGATGGATCAAACCCAGATCTGTTGACTGGGTGTGAGTGTTTGATTGGTTCTGATGCTCCGTCCATCACCACCCCCTTTTGTACCGCTTTGTTCACCATAAGTTGGCAGGGTATGCTCAGACGTGAGTCCCTTGCTCACTTTGCCACTGGATTCAAGCAAGCCTGGCTGAAGACGGCTGAAATGCCAAAACCAGTCCTAGGAAGCTTGTTTCCGGTTTAGGGAAGGCATTGTGAGAAAGTGGTTCTGTATATACTGTTCCTTAATAGGTATAGGGTGTAAAGAGTCCACAGTCCCCCAGGGTTTGACAGAGGTCAAAGTTAGGTATAACCATACTCTCTGAAGTGGTAGCTTGGTCGAGCAGTAAGGCAGTACCAGAGGACAGTGTAAAGCATTTGTTGTACACACTCAGTCAGCAAATGGTTTCACACACTCAATAACTGAACTCTAGGCCAATGCTTTATATATAAAAAATATATGCTTGTTTTATTTTAGAACCAACACTTGGAGGTAAAATATACTTTCTCAACAGTAAATGTTTCATATAAATACTTTTGCAATATGCAGTAGATTTTAGTAAACAGTTACAAGAGGTTGCAGTAGGCAACTCTATTTTAAACACAACAATACATTGAGCTCAATGGTAAATTCAAGTTATTTGCAAAAGATTACTTTTTAGATTACTTTTGGAATTCCAGGACTGGATCTTAGATTCAGTCCTGGGTCAGTTCTGAGAATCAAGTGATGAAAGTCGACTTTAGTACTGTAGTGATTTTTAACTAATATTTAGCTATTTTAAAAGTTGACACTTTGAAAATATTTCAGAGAAAACAATCAATGATTCCCTATAGAAGAAAATGCAGGTTACAGGTACAGTACGTTCACGTTACTTTTGTAATCCAGTACTGGGTGCCTAGACTCAGTACTGGGACCTTTATCCAAAACAGGTAAACAATTACGTTTTCAGATAATATACGATTTTTGAAGAATATTTAAAGATTCAGAAATCGACACTTAGAAGAAATTTCACAGAAAAACAGTCAATGGTTTCCTACGGAAGAAAATTGAGTTAAGGGTAAGTACAGTTGTAGAGATTTTTCAGAGTCAGTGCTGGGCACCAAGATCCAGCACTGGGAGTTCACCTAGGAACAGGTGAGTAAATTCGTTTTTGTCACTCGGCTGATTTTTGGTGAATATTTGAAGATTTGAAAAGTCCACACTTAGAAGAAATTTCAGGAAAAAGCCAGTCAATGTTACCCTATGAGGAAAATAGAGTTTGCGGTTTAAGGGTAAGTACTCGAGTGGCAGAATTGAGGTTCTGGGCACAGACTCAGGGGTCTCCCAGGGTCAGGTAGGTACAGTTGGTTCACCCTCAGCGGCTCTAGGGCGGCCTGGTGCAGAGAGAGTTCCGCCCAATGTTATCCTGAGAGGGATAGGGGGGCCTTGTTTGGTGGCTGCTGACTGGCAAGCCACGCGGCTGTGGGAGCTGGGCTCCTGGTCACTTACTCAGGGCAAGTGGGGAAGTAGAAAGGAATAGAGTTTTCACTGCCAGAGCCACTCGGGCGGCTGGGTGCAGAGTGCTTTTGAGCCTTCGGGCGCTCAATGGATGTCAATGGGAAATCTCCGGTTAGGAAAAAGACTGCAAGCTCGTGCACGAGGACTCTTCAGGTGCCACCACCACTTCGAGAGGTAAGTTGAGTAGCTGGAGGATAGGTAGGTACCCCGGGGTTGGACACAGGGGGCCGTGGGGCGCCGCGTGCAGGGGTGCCTTTAGGTGTCGGGAAATCTTACCCTCAGTTCATCGCGGTTGGGGGGGCACCTGGTTCTGAGGCTGCAGGCTTCTTCAGGAATGTCGAGGGAGGTCCTTGGGTGCCGGACTCGGGGTCACAGTCGCCGTGGGGTCGTCCTCAGGGTCTTTGTTCACTCCGGCACTGGCCTGGCTCGGCTGGTGCAGAGTGTGCTGGGTTCGCGGTTCCGGGCTGCTGCCAGGGGTTAGAAATAGGTTGCGAGTAGAGCCTCTACTCATGGGAGTCCCAGGGGCTTAGAGCCAAAAGGTAGCCAGGTCCTCCGGGGTTGGTGAGGTTGCTGGCCACAAGAGATGCCGCGCTGGAGCAGGAGCAGGTTCGAGGGTCGACAGGCCGGTAAGGCTGGGGCCAAAGCAGTTGGTGTCTTCCTCTTTTTAGCAGCTGCAGGGCAGGTCTTTGTTCTTCTTGCTCTTCTTGTAGTTTCAAATCTGGAATCTGGGGAAGGAAGGTTCAGGGTGCCCCTAAATACTAGATTTAGGGGCGTTACAGGTAGGTGAAGGGCAGGGACCAATGGGTCCCCGTCCTGGTGTGGGTACACCCCCTATCCTGCCTCTCTCCTGTGGGAGGGGGGCAGTAGCCTAGTCCTGATAGGGTAGGGCTCCCCATCTTCAAGATGGCGAGAGCCCGGAGATGTGCTTCACCTCGCCTCCCCCACCTGAGGGGTGGGGTTGGCAGGCTGGCACATCCCTTGTCCTTATTTGGGGTTTCCGGACAAAGCTTCCCGCAAGAGTGGGGGGTTGCAGGGGCCTCGGGAAACTCACAGAGGCGGCATGCCTTTGAAGCTTCCCCCTGCCCATCCTGGGGGAAGAGATTTAGCACCTCGCCCAGGATGTGCATTGTTGCAGGACCAGGAGAGCAGGGGCTCTCCTAACCAGGGGTCCAGCAACATGTCTGCTGGGTGGCAGCCTAGGCAGCCTCAGAGCAGACGTGGATTTGTAGGTTAGGTTCGAGGGGGCACCTCTAAGATGCCCTCTGGGGTGCTGGGTACATTAAATCCCAGACTGGCATCAGTGTGGGTTTAATGTGCTGAGAAGTTTGATACCAAACTTCACAGTCTTTAGTGTTGCCATTATGGTGCTGTGGAGCTCGTGTTTGACGAGCTCCCAGCACCATGTACTCTTTAAATGGCAGCACTGCACTTACAGGGCTGAGGGATGGACCTGGGCACTGTAGGGGCACAGGGCTCTTGCTCCTATGCCCACACCATTGGCATAAGGCACCCAGCTAGAGGGGTGACTGATGTATGCCATGGCAGTGTATGTGATGGGTATGGCACACAGTGATGTGTGCCATGTCGACTTTGTTTTTGTCTTGCACCCAAACACTCAGCCTGCAAAGGCAGTGTGTGTGTGTAAGGGTACAGGGCCTCTAAGAGTGGCACAATGAGTGCTGCAGCTCTTAGAGGCCTTCCTGGGTCACAAAGCCCTGGGTACTTAGGGTACCATTTACCATGGGCTGACATGTGGCCAAGGTTTGCCAATTTCGGTTTGGTTTGTTTTAGGGAAGGAACATAGGCCCTGGGCACCTGATTGGCAGGAGTCCAGGGTACACTCAATCAAAGTACATTCAGCAATTCAGCAAAAAGTGGGGGCATACCAGGCAAGAAAGATGACACTTTCTCACAGGGATGGCTTAGCAGTTCGGGCTGGACTGCTCCCATGAGGCACAGGGTCTGACTGATTTGCATATGGCCTTGTCTGAACTGGGGTGGCAGAGTGGGCTAAAGAACGATGATGGATCAAACCCAGATCTGTTGACTGGGTGTGAGTGTTTGATTGGTTCTGATGCTCCGTCCATCACCACCCCCTTTTGTACCGCTTTGTTTACCATAAGTTGGCAGGGTATGCTCAGACGGGAGTCCCTTGCTCACTTTGCCACTGGATTCAAGCAAACCTGCCTGAAGACGGCTGAAATGCCAGAAACCGGTCCTAGGAAGCTTGTTTCCGGTCTAGGGAAGGCATTGTGAGAAAGTGGTTCTGTATATACTGTTCCTTAATAGGTATAGGGTGTAAAGAGTCCACAGTCCCCCAGGGTTTGACAGAGGTCAAAGTTAGGTATAACCTTACTCTCTGAAGTGGTAGCTTGGTCGAGCAGTAAGGCAGTACCAGAGGACAGTGTAAAGCATTTGTTGTACAAACTCAGTCAGCAAATGCTTTCACACACTCAATAACTGAACTCTAGGCCAGTGCTTTATATATAAAAAATATATGCTTGTTTTATTTTAGAACCAACACTTGGAGGTAAAATATACTTTCTCAACAGTAAATGTTTCATATAAATACTTTTCCAATATGCAGTAGATTTTAGTAAACAGTTACAAGAGGTTGCAGTAGGCAATTCTATTTTTAAACACAACAATACATTGAGCTCAATGGTAAATTCAAGTTATTTGCAACAGATTACTTTTTAGATTACTTTTGGAATTCCAGGACTGGATCTTAGATTCAGTCCTGGGTCAGTTCTCAGAATCAAGTGATGAAAGTCGACTTTAGTACTGTAGTGATTTTAAACTAATATTTAGCTATTTTAAAAGTTGACACTTTAAAAATATTTCAGAGAAAACAATCAATGATTCCCTATGGAAGAAAATGCAGGTTACAGGTACAGTACGTTCACGTTACTATTGTAATCCAGTACTGGGTGCCTAGACTCAGTACTGGGACCTTTATCCAAAACAGGTAAACAATTACGTTTTCAGATAATATACGATATTTGAAGAATATTTAAAGATTCAGAAATCGACACTTAGAAGAAATTTCACAGAAAAACAGTCAATGGTTTCCTACGGAAGAAAATTGAGTTAAGGGTAAGTACAGTTGTAGAGATTTTTCAGAGTCAGTGCTGGGCACCAAGATCCAGCACTGGGAGTTCACCTAGGAACAGGTGAGTAAATTCGTTTTTGTCACTCGGCTGATTTTTGGTGAATATTTGAAGATTTGAAAAGTCCACACTTAGAAGAAATTTCAGGAAAAAGCCAGTCAATGTTACCCTATGAGGAAAATAGAGTTTGCGGTTTAAGGGTAAGTACTCGACTGGCAGAGTTGAGGTTCTGGGCACAGACTCAGGGGTCTCCCAGGGTCAGGTAGGTACAGTTGGTTCACCCTCAGCGGCTCTAGGGCGGCCTGGTGCAGAGAGAGTACTGCCCAATGTTATCCTGAGAGGGATAGGGGGGGCCTTGTTTGGTGGCTGCTGACTGGCAAGCCACGCGGCTGTGGGAGCTGGGCTCCTGGCCACTTACTCAGGGCAAGTGGGGAAGTAGGAAGGAATAGAGTTTTCACTGCCAGGGCCACTCGGGCGGCTGGGTGCAGAGTGCTTTTGAGCCTTCGGGCGCTCAATGGATGTCAATGGGAAATCTCCGGTTAGGAAAAAGACTGCAAGCTCGTGCACGAGGACTCTTCAGGTGCCACCACCACTTCGAGAGGTAAGTTGAGTAGCTGGAGGATAGGTAGGTACCCCGGGGTTGGACACAGGGGGCCGTGGGGCGCCGCGTGCAGGGGTGCCTTTAGGTGTCGGGAAATCTTACCCTCAGTTCATCGCGGTTGGGGGGGCACCTGGTTCTGAGGCTGCAGGCTTCTTCAGGAATGTCGAGGGAGGTCCTTGGGTGCCGGACTCGGGGTCACAGTCGCCGTGGGGTCGTCCTCAGGGTCTTTGTTCACTCCGGCACTGGCCTGGCTCGGCTGGTGCAGAGTGTGCTGGGTTCGCGGTTCCGGGCTGCTGCCAGGGGTTAGAAATAGGTTGCGAGTAGAGCCTCTACTCATGGGAGTCCCAGGGGCTTAGAGCCAAAAGGTAGCCAGGTCCTCCGGGGTTGGTGAGGTTGCTGGCCACAAGAGATGCCGCGCTGGAGCAGGAGCAGGTTCGAGGGTCGACAGGCCGGTAAGGCTGGGGCCAAAGCAGTTGGTGTCTTCCTCTTTTTAGCAGCTGCAGGGCAGGTCTTTGTTCTTCTTGCTCTTCTTGTAGTTTCGAATCTGGAATCTGGGGAAGGAAGGTTCAGGGTGCCCCTAAATACTAGATTTAGGGGCGTTACAGGTAGGTGAAGGGCAGGGACCAATGGGTCCCCGTCCTGGTGTGGGTACACCCCCTATCCTGCCTCTCTCCTGTGGGAGGGGGGCAGTAGCCTAGTCCTGATAGGGTAGGGCTCCCCATCTTCAAGATGGCGAGAGCCCGGAGATGTGCTTCACCTCGCCTCCCCCACCTGAGGGGTGGGGTTGGCAGGCTGGCACATCCCTTGTCCTTATTTGGGGTTTCCGGCCAAAGCTTCCCGCAAGAGTGGGGGGTTGCAGGGGCCTCGGGAAACTCACAGAGGCGGCATGCCTTTGAAGCTTCCCCCTGCCCATCCTGGGGGAAGAGATTTAGCACCTCGCCCAGGATGTGCATTGTTGCAGGACCAGGAGAGCAGGGGCTCTCCTAACCAGGGGTCCAGCAACATGTCTGCTGGGTGGCAGCCTAGGCAGCCTCAGAGCAGACGTGGATTTGTAGGTTAGGTTCGAGGGGGCACCTCTAAGATGCCCTCTGGGGTGCTGGGTACATTAAATCCCAGACTGGCATCAGTGTGGGTTTAATGTGCTGAGAAGTTTGATACCAAACTTCACAGTCTTTTTGGTGTTGCCATTATGGTGCTGTGGAGCTCGTGTTTGACGAGCTCCCAGCACCATGTACTCTTTAAATGGCAGCACTGCACTTACAGGGCTGAGGGATGGACCTGGGCACTGTAGGGGCACAGGGCTCTTGCTCCTATGCCCACACCATTGGCATAAGGCACCCAGCTAGAGGGGTGACTGATGTATGCCATGGCAGTGTATGTGATGGGTATGGCACACAGTGATGTGTGCCATGTCGACTTTGTTTTTGTCTTGCACCCAAACACTCAGCCTGCAAAGGCAGTGTGTGTGTGTAAGGGTACAGGGCCTCTAAGAGTGGCACAATGAGTGCTGCAGCTCTTAGAGGCCTTCCTGGGTCACAAAGCCCTGGGTACTTAGGGTACCATTTACCATGGGCTGACATGTGGCCAAGGTTTGCCAATTTCGGTTTGGTTTGTTTTAGGGAAGGAACATAGGCCCTGGGCACCTGATTGGCAGGAGTCCAGGGTACACTCAATCAAAGTACATTCAGCAATTCAGCAAAAAGTGGGGGCATACCAGGCAAGAAAGATGACACTTTCTCACAGGGATGGCTTAGCAGTTCGGGCTGGACTGCTCCCATGAGGCACAGGGTCTGACTGATTTGCATATGGCCTTGTCTGAACTGGGGTGGCAGAGTGGGCTAAAGAACGATGATGGATCAAACCCAGATCTGTTGACTGGGTGTGAGTGTTTGATTGGTTCTGATGCTCCGTCCATCACCACCCCCTTTTGTACCGCTTTGTTTACCATAAGTTGGCAGGGTATGCTCAGACGGGAGTCCCTTGCTCACTTTGCCACTGGATTCAAGCAAACCTGCCTGAAGACGGCTGAAATGCCAGAAACCGGTCCTAGGAAGCTTGTTTCCGGTCTAGGGAAGGCATTGTGAGAAAGTGGTTCTGTATATACTGTTCCTTAATAGGTATAGGGTGTAAAGAGTCCACAGTCCCCCAGGGTTTGACAGAGGTCAAAGTTAGGTATAACCTTACTCTCTGAAGTGGTAGCTTGGTCGAGCAGTAAGGCAGTACCAGAGGACAGTGTAAAGCATTTGTTGTACAAACTCAGTCAGCAAATGCTTTCACACACTCAATAACTGAACTCTAGGCCAGTGCTTTATATATAAAAAATATATGCTTGTTTTATTTTAGAACCAACACTTGGAGGTAAAATATACTTTCTCAACAGTAAATGTTTCATATAAATACTTTTGCAATATGCAGTAGATTTTAGTAAACAGTTACAAGAGGTTGCAGTAGGCAATTCTATTTTTAAACACAACAATACATTGAGCTCAATGGTAAATTCAAGTTATTTGCAACAGATTACTTTTTAGATTACTTTTGGAATTCCAGGACTGGATCTTAGATTCAGTCCTGGGTCAGTTCTCAGAATCAAGTGATGAAAGTCGACTTTAGTACTGTAGTGATTTTAAACTAATATTTAGCTATTTTAAAAGTTGACACTTTAAAAATATTTCAGAGAAAACAATCAATGATTCCCTATGGAAGAAAATGCAGGTTACAGGTACAGTACGTTCACGTTACTATTGTAATCCAGTACTGGGTGCCTAGACTCAGTACTGGGACCTTTATCCAAAACAGGTAAACAATTACGTTTTCAGATAATATACGATTTTTGAAGAATATTTAAAGATTCAGAAATCGACACTTAGAAGAAATTTCACAGAAAAACAGTCAATGGTTTCCTACGGAAGAAAATTGAGTTAAGGGTAAGTACAGTTGTAGAGATTTTTCAGAGTCAGTGCTGGGCACCAAGATCCAGCACTGGGAGTTCACCTAGGAACAGGTGAGTAAATTCGTTTTTGTCACTCGGCTGATTTTTGGTGAATATTTGAAGATTTGAAAAGTCCACACTTAGAAGAAATTTCAGGAAAAAGCCAGTCAATGTTACCCTATGAGGAAAATAGAGTTTGCGGTTTAAGGGTAAGTACTCGACTGGCAGAGTTGAGGTTCTGGGCACAGACTCAGGGGTCTCCCAGGGTCAGGTAGGTACAGTTGGTTCACCCTCAGCGGCTCTAGGGCGGCCTGGTGCAGAGAGAGTACTGCCCAATGTTATCCTGAGAGGGATAGGGGGGGCCTTGTTTGGTGGCTGCTGACTGGCAAGCCACGCGGCTGTGGGAGCTGGGCTCCTGGCCACTTACTCAGGGCAAGTGGGGAAGTAGGAAGGAATAGAGTTTTCACTGCCAGGGCCACTCGGGCGGCTGGGTGCAGAGTGCTTTTGAGCCTTCGGGCGCTCAATGGATGTCAATGGGAAATCTCTGGTTAGGAAAAAGACTGCAAGCTCGTGGACGAGGACTCTTCAGGTGCCACCACCACCTCGAGAGGTAAGTTGGGTAGCTGGAGGATAGGTAGGTACCCCGGGGTTGGACACAGGGGGCCGTGGGGCGCCGCGTGCAGGGGTGCCTTTAGGTGTCGGGAAATCTTACCCTCAGTTCATCGCGGTTGGGGGGGCACCTGGTTCTGAGGCTGCAGGCTTCTTCAGGAATGTCGAGGGAGGTCCTTGGGTGCCGGACTCGGGGTCACAGTCGCCGTGGGGTCGTCCTCAGGGTCTTTGTTCACTCCGCACTGGCCTGGCTCGGCTGGTGCAGAGTGTGCTGGGTTCGCGGTTCCGGGCTGCTGCCAGGGGTTAGAAATAGGTTGCGAGTAGAGCCTATACTCATGGGAGTCCCAGGGGCTTAGAGCCAAAAGGTAGCCAGGTCCTCCGGGGTTGGTGAGGTTGCTGGCCACAAGAGATGCCGCGCTGGAGCAGGAGCAGGTTCGAGGGTCGACAGGCCGGTAGGGCTGGGGCCAAAGCAGTTGGTGTCTTCCCCCTTTTAGCAGCTGCAGGGCAGGTCTTTGTTCTTCTTGCTCTTCTTGTAGTTTCGAATCTGGAATCTGGGGAAGGAAGGTTCAGGGTGCCCCTAAATACTAGATTTAGGGGCGTTACAGGTAGGTGAAGGGCAGGGACCGATGGGTCCCCGTCCTGGGGTGGGTACACCCCCTATCCTGCCTCTCTCCTGTGGGAGGGGGGCAGTAGCCTAGTCCTGATAGGGTAGGGCTCCCCATCTTCAAGATGGCGAGAGCCCGGAGATGTGCTTCACCTCGTCTCCCCCACCTGAGGGGTGGGGTTGGCAGGCTGGCACATCCCTTGTCCTTCTTTGGGGTTTCCGGCCAAAGCTTCCCGCAAGAGTGGGGGGTTGCAGGGGCCTCGGGAAACTCACAGAGGCGGCATGCCTTTGAAGCTTCCCCCTGCCCATCCTGGGGGAAGAGATTTAGCACCTCGCCCAGGATGTGCATTGTTGCAGGACCAGGAGAGCAGGGGCTCTCCTAACCAGGGGTCCAGCAACATGTCTGCTGGGTGGCAGCCTAGGCAGCCTCAGAGCAGACGTGGATTTGTAGGTTAGGTTCGAGGGGGCACCTCTAAGATGCCCTCTGGGGTGCTGGGTACATTAAATCCCACACTGGCATCAGTGTGGGTTTAATGTGCTGAGAAGTTTGATACCAAACTTCACAGTCTTTAGTGTTGCCATTATGGTGCTGTGGAGCTCGTGTTTGACGAGCTCCCAGCACCATGTACTCTTTAAATGGCAGCACTGCACTTACAGGGCTCAGGGATGGACCTGGGCACTGTAGGGGCACAGGGCTCTTGCTCCTATGCCCACACCATTGGCATAAGGCACCCAGCTAGAGGGGTGACTGATGTATGCCATGGCAGTGTATGTGATGGGCATGGCACACAGTGATGTGTGCCATGTCGACTTTGTTTTTGTCTTGCATCCAAACACTCAGCCTGCAAAGGCAGTGTGTGTGTGTAAGGGTACAGGGCCTCTAAGAGTGGCACAATGAGTGCTGCAGCTCTTAGAGGCCTTCCTGGGTCACAAAGCCCTGGGTACTTAGGGTACCATTTACCATGGGCAGACATGTGGCCAAGGTTTGCCAATTTGGGTTTGGTTTGTTTTAGGGAAGGAACATAGGCCCTGGGCACCTGATTGGCAGGAGTCCAGGGCACACTCAATCAAAGTACATTCAGCAATTCAGCAAAAAGTGGGGGCATACCAGGCAAGAAAGATGACACTTTCACACAGGGATGGCTTAGCAGTTCGGGCTGGACTGCTCCCATGAGGCACAGGGTCTGACTGATTTGCATATGGCCATGTCTGAACTGGGGTGGCAGAGTGGGCTAAAGAACGATGATGGATCAAACCCAGATCTGTTGACTGGGTGTGAGTGTTTCATTGGTTCTGATGCTCCGTCCATCACCACCCCCTTTTGTACCGCTTTGTTCACCATAAGTTGGCAGGGTATGCTCAGACGTGAGTCCCTTGCTCACTTTGCCACTGGATTCAAGCAAGCCTGGCTGAAGACGGCTGAAATGCCAGAAACTGGTCCTAGGAAGCTTGTTTCCGGTCTAGGGAAGGCATTGTGAGAAAGTGGTTCTGTATATACTGTTCCTTAATAGGTATAGGGTGTAAAGAGTCCACAGTCCCCCAGGGTTTGACAGAGATCAAAGTTAGGTATTACCATACTCTCTGAAGTGGTAGCTTGGTCGAGCAGTAAGGCAGTACCAGAGGACAGTGTAAAGCATTTGTTGTACACACTCAGTCAGCAAATGGTTTCACACACTCAATAACTGAACTCTAGGCCAATGCTTTATATATAAAAAATATATGCTTGTTTATTTTAGAACCAACACTTGGAGGTAAAATATACTTTCGCAACAGTAAATGTTTCACATAAATTCTTTTGCAATATGCAGTAGATTTTAGTAAACAGTTACAAGAGGTTGCAGTAGGCAACTCTATTTTTAAACACAACAATACATTGAGCTCAATGGTAAATTCAAGTTATTTGCAAAAGATTACTTTTTAGATTACTTTTGGAATTCCAGGACTGGATCTTAGATTCAGTCCTGGGTCAGTTCTCAGAATCAAGTGATGAAAGTCGACTTTAGTACTGTAGTGATTTTTAACTAATATTTAGCTATTTTAAAAGTTGACAGAAAATATTTCAGAGAAAACAATCAATGATTCCCTATGGAAGAAAATGCAGGTTACAGGTACAGTACGTTCACGTTACTTTTGTAATCCAGTACTGGGTGCCTAGACTCAGTACTGGGACCTTTATCCAAAAAAGGTAAGCAATTACGTTTTCAGATAATATACGATTTTTGAAGAATATTTAAAGATTGCAGAAATCGACACTTAGAAGAAATTTCACAGAAAAACAGTCAATGGTTTCCTATGGAAGAAAATTGAGTTAAGGGTAAGTACAGTTGTAGAGATTTTTCAGAGTCAGTGCTGGGCACCAAGATCCAGCACTGGGAGTTCACCTAGGAACAGGTGAGTAAATTCGTTTTTGTCACTCGGCTGATTTTTGGTGAATATTTGAAGATTTGAAAAGTCCACACTTAGAAGAAATTTCAGGAAAAAGCCAGTCAATGTTACCCTATGAGGAAAATAGAGTTTGCGGTTTAAGGGTAAGTACTCGACTGGCAGAGTTGAGGTTCTGGGCACAGACTCAGGGGTCTCCCAGGGTCAGGTAGGTTCAGTTGGTTCACCCTCAGCGGCTCTAGGGCGGCCTGGTGCAGAGAGAGTTCTGCCCAATGTTATCCTGAGAGGGATAGGGGGGCCTTGTTTGGTGGCTGCTGACTGGCAAGCCACGCGGCTGTGGGAGCTGGGCTCCTGGTCACTTACTCAGGGCAAGTGGTGAAGTAGGAAGGAATAGAGTTTTCACTGCCAGGGCCACTCGGGCGGCTGGGTGCAGAGTGCTTTTGAGCCTGCGGGCGCTCAATGGATGTCAATGGGAAATCTCCGGTTAGGAAAAAGACTGCAAGCTCGTGGACGAGGACTCTTCAGGTGCCACCACCACTTCGAGAGGTAAGTTGGGTAGCTGGAGGATAGGTAGGTACCCCGGGGGTTGGACACAGGGGGCCGTGGGGCGCCGCGTGCAGGGGTGCCTTTAGGTGTCGGGAAATCTTACCCTCAGTTCATCGCGGTTGGGGGGGCACCTGGTTCTGAGGCTGCAGGCTTCTTCAGGAATGTCGAGGGAGGTCCTTGGGTGCCGGACTCGGGGTCACAGTCGCCGTGGGGTCGTCCTCAGGGTCTTTGTTCACTCCGGCACTGGCCAGGCTCGGCTGGTGCAGAGTGTGCTGGGTTCGCGGTTCCGGGCTGCTGCCAGGGGTTAGAAATAGGTTGCGAGTAGAGCCTCTACTCATGGGAGTCCCAGGGGCTTAGAGCCAAAAGGTAGCCAGGTCCTCCGGGGTTGGTGAGGTTGCTGGCCACAAGAGATGCCGCGCTGCAGCAGGAGCAGGTTCGAGGGTCGACAGGCCGGTAGGGCTGGGGCCAAAGCAGTTGGTGTCTTCCTCTTTTTAGCAGCTGCAGGGCAGGTCTTTGTTCTTCTTGCTCTTCTTGTAGTTTCGAATCTGGAATCTGGGGAAGGAAGGTTCAGGGTGCCCCTAAATACTAGATTTAGGGGCGTTACAGGTAGGTGAAGGGCAGGGACCAATGGGTCCCCGTCCTGGGGTGGGTACACCCCCTATCCTGCCTCTCTCCTGTGGGAGGGGGGCAGTAGCCTAGTCTTGATAGGGTAGGGCTCCCCATCTTCAAGATGGCGAGAGCCCGGAGATGTGCTTCACCTCGCCTCCCCCACCTGAGGGGTGGGGTTGGCAGGCTGGCACATCCCTTGTGCTTATTTGGGGTTTCCGGCCAAAGCTTCCTGCAAGAGTGGGGGGTTGCAGGGGCCTGGGGAAACTCACAGAGGCGGCATGCCTTTGAAGCTTCCCCCTGCCCATCCTGGGGGAGGAGATTTAGCACCTCGCCCAGGATGTGCATTGTTGCAGGACCAGGAGAGCAGGGGCTCTCCTACCCAGGGTTCCAGCAACATGTCTGCTGGGTGGCAGCCTAGGCAGCCTCAGAGCAGACGTGGATTTGTAGGTTAGGTTCGAGGGGGCACCTCTAAGATGCCCTCTGGGGTGCTGGGTACATTAAATCCCACACTGGCATCAGTGTGGGTTTAATGTGCTGAGAAGTTTGATACCAAACTTCACAGTCTTTAGTGTTGCCATTATGGTGCTGTGGAGCTCGTGTTTGACGAGCTCCCAGCACCATGTACTCTTTAAATGGCAGCACTGCACTTACAGGGCTCAGGGATGGACCTGGGCACTGTAGGGGCACAGGGCTCTTGCTCCCATGCCCACACCATTGGCATAAGGCACCCAGCTAGAGGGGTGACTGGATGTATGCCATGGCAGTGTATGTGCTGGGCATGGCACACAGTGATGTGCGCCATGTCGACTTTGTTTTTGTCTTGCACCCAAACACTCAGCCTGCAAAGGCAGTGTGTGTGTGTGTAAGGGTACAGGGCCTCTAAGAGTGGCACAATGAGTGCTGCAGCTCTTAGAGGCCTTCCTGGGTCACAAAGCCCTGGGTACTTAGGGTACCATTTACCAGGGGCTGACATGTGGCCAACGTTTGCCAATTTGGGTTTGGTTTGTTTTAGGGAAAGAACATAGGCCCTGGGCACCTGATTGGCAGGAGTCCAGGGCACACTCAATCAAAGTACATTCAGCAATTCAGCAAAAAGTGGGGGCATACCAGGCAAGAAAGATGACACTTTCTCACAGGGATGGCTTAGCAGTTCGGGCTGGACTGCTCCCATGAGGCACAGGGTCTGACTGATTTGCATATGGCCATGTCTGAACTGGGGTGGCAGAGTGGGCTAAAGAACGGTGATGGATCAAACCCAGATCTGTTGACTTGGTGTGAGTGTTTGATTGGTTCTGATGCTCCGTCCATCACCACCCCCTTTTGTACCGCTTTGTTCACCATAAGTTGGCAGGGTATGCTCAGACGGGAGTCCCTTGCTCACTTTGCCACTGGATTCAAGCAACCCTGGCTGAAGACGGCTGAAATGCCAGAAACCGGTCCTAGGAAGCTTGTTTCTGGTCCAGGGAAAGCATGCCTTGGCAGTTCGGGCTGGACTGTTCCCATGAGGCACAGGGTCAGACTGATTTGCATATGGCCATGTCTGAACTGGGGTGGCAGAGTGGGCTAAAGAACAGTGATGGATCAAACCCAGATCTGTTGACTGGGTGTGAGTGTTTGATTGGTTCTGATGCTCCGTCCATCACCACCCCCTTTTGTACCGCTTTGTTCACCATAAGTTGGCAGGGTATGCTCAGACGTGAGTCCCTTGCTCACTTTGCCACTGGATTCAAGCAAGCCTGGCTGAAGACGGCTTAAATGCCAGAAACTTGTCCTAGGAAGCTTGTTTCCGGTCCAGGGAAGGCATGGCTTGGCAGTTCGGGCTGGACTGTTCCCATGAGGCACAGGGTCAGACTGATTTGCATATGGTCATGTCTGAACTGGGGTGGCAGAGTGGCCTAAAAGACGTTGATGGATCAAACCCAGATCTGTTGACTGAGTGTGAGTGTTTGATATTTCTGACGCTCCGTCCATCACCACCTTCTTTTGTACTGCTTTGTTTGCCATAAGTTGGTAGGGTATGCTCAGACGTGAGTTCCCTTGCTCACTTTGCCTCTGGATTCAAGCAAGCCTGGCTGAAGACGGCTGAAATGCCAGAAACCGGTCCTAGGAAGCATGTTTCCGGTCTAGGGAAGGCATTGTGAGAAAGTGGTTCTGTATATACTGTTCCTTAATAGGTATAGGGTGTAAAGAGTCCACAGTCCCCCAGGGTTTGACAGAGGTCAAAGTTAGGTATAACCTTACTCTCTGAAGTGGTAGCTTGGTTGAGCAGTAAGGCAGTACCAGAGGACAGTGTAAAGCATTTGTTGTACACACTCAGTCAGCAAATGGTTTCACACACTCAATAACTGAACTCTAGGCCAATGCTTTATATATAAAAAATATATGCTTGTTTTATTTTAGAACCAACACTTGGAGGTAAAAAATACTTTCTCAACAGTAAATGTTTCATATAAATACTTTTGCAATATGCAGTAGATTTTAGTAAACAGTTACAAGAGGTTGCAGTAGGCAACTCTATTTTAAACACAACAATACATTGAGCTCAATGGTAAATTCAAGTTATTTGCAAAAGATTACTTTTTAGATTACTTTTGGAATTCCAGGACTGGATCTTAGATTCAGTCCTGGGTCAGTTCTCAGAATCAAGTGATGAAAGTCGACTTTAGTACTGTAGTGATTTTTAACTAATATTTAGCTATTTTAAAAGTTGACACTGAAAATATTTTAGAGAAAACAATCAATGATTCCCTATAGAAGAAAATGCAGGTTACAGGTACAGTACGTTCACGTTACTTTTGTAATCCAGTACTGGGTGCCTAGACTCAGTACTGGGACCTTTATCCAAAACAGGTAAACAATTACGTTTTCAGATAATATACGATTTTTGAAGAATATTTAAAGATTCAGAAATCGACACTTAGAAGAAATTTCACAGAAAAACAGTCAATGGTTTCCTACGGAAGAAAATTGAGTTAAGGGTAAGTACAGTTGTAGAGATTTTTCAGAGTCAGTGCTGGGCACCAAGATCCAGCACTGGGAGTTCACCTAGGAACAGGTGAGTAAATTCGTTTTTGTCACTCGGCTGATTTTTGGTGAATATTTGAAGATTTGAAAAGTCCACACTTAGAAGAAATTTCAGGAAAAAGCCAGTCAATGTTACCCTATGAGGAAAATAGAGTTTGCGGTTTAAGGGTAAGTACTCGACTGGCAGAGTTGAGGTTCTGGGCACAGACTCAGGGGTCTCCCAGGGTCAGGTAGGTACAGTTGGTTCACCCTCAGCGGCTCTAGGGCGGCCTGGTGCAGAGAGAGTTCCGTCCAATGTTATCCTGAGAGGGATAGGGGGGCCTTGTTTGGTGGCTGCTGACTGGCAAGCCACGCGGCTGTGGGAGCTGGGCTCCTGGTCACTTACTCAGGGCAAGTGGGGAAGTAGAAAGGAATAGAGTTTTCACTGCCAGAGCCACTCTGGCGGCTGGGTGCAGAGTGCTTTTGAGCCTTCGGGCGCTCAATGGATGTCAATGGGAAATCTCCGGTTAGGAAAAAGACTGCAAGCTCGCGGACGAGGACTCTTCAGGTGCCACCACCACTTCGAGAGGTAAGTTGAGTAGCTGGAGGATAGGTAGGTACCCCGGGGTTGGACACAGGGGGCCGTGGGGCGCCGCGTGCAGGGGTGCCTTTAGGTGTCGGGAAATCTTACCCTCAGTTCATCGCGGTTGGGGGGGCACCTGGTTCTGAGGCTGCAGGCTTCTTCAGGAATGTCGAGGGAGGTCCTTGGGTGCCGGACTCGGGGTCACAGTCGCCGTGGGGTCGTCCTCAGGGTCTTTGTTCAATCCGGCACTGGCCTGGCTCGGCTGGTGCAGAGTGTGCTGGGTTCGCGGTTCCGGGCTGCTGCCAGGGGTTATAAATAGGTTGCGAGTAGAGCCTCTACTCATGGGAGTCCCAGGGGCTTAGAGCCAAAAGGTAGCCAGGTCCTCCGGGGTTGGTGAGGTTGCTGGCCACAAGAGATGCCGCGCTGGAGCAGGAGCAGGTTCGAGGGTCGACAGGCCGGTAAGGCTTGGGCCAAAGCAGTTGGTGTCTTCCTCTTTTTAGCAGCTGCAGGGCAGGTCTTTGTTCTTCTTGCTCTTCTTGTAGTTTTGAATCTGGAATCTGGGGAAGGAAGGTTCAGGGTGCCCCTAAATACTAGATTTAGGGGCGTTACAGGTAGGTGAAGGGCAGGGACCAATGGGTCCCCGTCCTGGTGTGGGTACACCCCCTATCCTGCCTCTCTCCTGTGGGAGGGGGGCAGTAGCCTAGTCCTGATAGAGTAGGGCTCCCCATCTTCAAGATGGCGAGAGCCCGGAGATGTGCTTCACCTCGCCTCCCCCACCTGAGGGGTGGGGTTGGCAGGCTGGCACATCCCTTGTCCTTATTTGGGGTTTCCGGCCAAAGCTTCCCGCAAGAGTGGGGGGTTGCAGGGGCCTCGGGAAACTCACAGAGGCGGCATGCCTTTGAAGCTTCCCCCTGCCCATCCTGGGGGAGGAGATTTAGCACCTCGCCCAGGATGTGCATTGTTGCAGGACCAGGAGAGCAGGGGCTCTCCTAACCAGGGGTCCAGCAACATGTCTGCTAGGTGGCAGCCTAGGCAGCCTCAGAGCAGACGTGGATTTGTAGGTTAGGTTCGAGGGGGCACCTCTAAGATGCCCTCTGGGGTGCTGGGCACATTAAATCCCACACGGGCATCAGTGTGGGTTTAATGTGCTGAGAAGTTTGATACCAAACTTCACAGTCTTTAGTGTTGCCATTATGGTGCTGTGGAGCTCGTGTTTGACGAGCTCCCAGCACCATGTACTCTTTAAATGGCAGCACTGCACTTACAGGGCTGAGGGATGGACCTGGGCACTGTAGGGGCACAGGGCTCTTGCTCCTATGCCCACACCATTGGCATAAGGCACCCAGGTAGAGGGGTGACTGATGTATGCCATGGCAGTGTATGTGATGGGCATGGCACACAGTGATGTGTGCCATGTCGACTTTGTTTTTGTCTTGCACCCAAACACTCAGCCTGCAAAGGCAGTGTGTGTGTGTAAGGGTACAGGGCCTCTAAGAGTGGCACAATGAGTGCTGCAGCTCTTAGAGGCCTTCCTGGGTCACAAAGCCCTGGGTACTTAGGGTACCATTTACCATGGGCTGACATGTGGCCAAGGTTTGCCAATTTGGGTTTGGTTTGTTTTAGGGAAGGAACATAGGCCCTGGGCACCTGATTGGCAGGAGTCCAGGGCACACTCAATCAAAGTACATTCAGCAATTCAGCAAAAAGTGGGGGCATACCAGGCAAGAAAGATGACACTTTCTCACAGGGATGGCTTAGCAGTTCGGGTTGGACTGCTCCCATGAGGCACAGGGTCTGACTGATTTGCATATGACCATGTCTGAACTGGGGTGGCAGAGTGGGCTAAAGAACGATGATGGATCAAACCCAGATCTGTTGACTGGGTGTGAGTGTTTGATTGGTTCTGATGCTCCGTCCATCACCACCCCCTTTTGTACCGCTTTGTTTACCATAAGTTGGCAGGGTATGCTCAGACGGGAGTCCCTTGCTCACTTTGCCACTGGATTCAAGCAAGCCTGCCTGAAGACGGCTGAAATGCCAGAAACCGGTCCTAGAAAGCTTGTTTCTGGTCCAGGTAAAGCATGGCTTGGCAGTTCGGGCTGGACTGTTCCCATGAGGCACAGGGTCAGACTGATTTGCATATGGCCATGTCTGAACTGGGGTGGCAGAGTGGGCTAAAGAACAGTGATGGATCAAACCCAGATCTGTTGACTGGGTGTGAGTGTTTGATTGGTTCTGATGCTCCGTCCATCACCACCCCCTTTTGTACCGCTCTGTTCACCATAAGTTGGCAGGGTATGCTCAGACGTGAGTCCCTTGCTCACTTTGCCACTGGATTCAAGCAAGCCTGGCTGAAGACGGCTTAAATGCCAGAAACCGGTCCTAGGAAGCTTGTTTCCGGTCCAGGGAAGGCATGGCTTGGCAGTTCCGGCTGGACTGTTCCCATGAGGCACATGGTCAGACTGATTTGCATATGGTCATGTCTGAACTGGGGTGGCAGAGTGGCCTAAAAGACGTTGATGGATCAAACCCAGATCTGTTGACTGGGTGTGAGTGTTTTATATTTCTGATGCTCCGTCCATCACCACCTTCTTTTGTACCGCTTTGTTTGCCATACGTTGGTAGGGTATGCTCAGACGTGAGTTCCCTTGCTCAGTTTGCCTCTGGATTCAAGCAAGCCTGGCTGAAGACGGCTGAAATGCCAGAAACCGGTCCTAGGAAGCTTGTTTCCGGTCTAGGGAAGGCATTGTGAGAAAGTGGTTCTGTATATACTGTTCCTTAATAGGTATAGGGTGTAAAGAGTCCACAGTCCCCCAGGGTTTGACAGAGGTCAAAGTTAGGTATAACCTTACTCTCTGAAGTGGTAGCTTGGTTGAGCAGTAAGGCAGTACCAGAGGACAGTGTAAAGCATTTGTTGTACACACTCAGTCAGCAAATGGTTTCACACACTCAATACCTGAACTCTAGGCCAATGCTTTATATATAAAAAAAATATGCTTGTTTTATTTTAGAACCAACACTTGGAGGTAAAATATACTTTCTCAACAGTAAATGTTTCATATAAATACTTTTGCAATATGCAGTAGATTTTAGTAAACAGTTACAAGAGGTTGCAGTAGGCAACTCTATTTTTAAACACAACAATACATTGAGCTCAATGGTAAATTCAAGTTATTTGCAACAGATTACTTTTTAGATTACTTTTGGAATTCCAGGACTGGATCTTAGATTCAGTCCTGGGTCAGTTCTCAGAATCAAGTGATGAAAGTCGACTTTAGTACTGTAGTGATTTTTAACTAATATTTAGCTATTTTAAAAGTTGACAGAAAATATTTCAGAGAAAACAATCAATGATTCCCTATGGAAGAAAATGCAGGTTACAGGTACAGTACGTTCACGTTACTTTTGTAATCCAGTACTGGGTGCCTAGACTCAGTACTGGGACCTTTATCCAAAACAGGTAAGCAATTACGTTTTCAGATATTATACGATTTTTGAAGAATATTTAAAGATTGCAGAAATCGACACTTAGAAGAAATTTCACAGAAAAACAGTCAATGGTTTCCTATGGAAGAAAATTGAGTTAAGGGTAAGTACAGTTGTAGAGATTTTTCAGAGTCAGTGCTGGGCACCAAGATCCAGCACTGGGAGTTCACCTAGGAACAGGTGAGTAAATTCGTTTTTGTCACTCGGCTGATTTTTGGTGAATATTTGAAGATTTGAAAAGTCCACACTTAGAAGAAATTTCAGGAAAAAGCCAGTCAATGTTACCCTATGAGGAAAATAGAGTTTGCGGTTTAAGGGTAAGTACTCGACTGGCAGAGTTGAGGTTCTGGGCACAGACTCAGGGGTCTCCCAGGGTCAGGTAGGTACAGTTGGTTCACCCTCAGCGGCTCTAGGGCGGCCTGGTGCAGAGAGAGTACCGCCCAATGTTATCCTGAGAGGGATAGGGGGGCCTTGTTTGGTGGCTGCTGACTGGCAAGCCACGCGGCTGTGGGAGCTGGGCTCCTGGTCACTTACTCAGGGCAAGTGGGGAAGTAGAAAGGAATAGAGTTTTCACTGCCAGGGCCACTCGGGCGGCTGGGTGCAGAGTGCTTTTGAGCCTTCGGGCGCTCAATGGATGTCAATGGGAAATCTCCGGTTAGGAAAAAGACTGCAAGCTCGTGGACGAGGACTCTTCAGGTGCCACCACCAATTCGAGAGGTAAGTTGGGTAGCTGGAGGATAGGTAGGTACCCCGGGGTTGGACACAGGGGGCCGTGGGGCGCCGCGTGCAGGGGTGCCTTTAGGTGTCGGGAAATCTTACCCTCAGTTCATCGCGGTTGGGGGGGCACCTGGTTCTGAGGCTGCAGGCTTCTTCAGGAATGTCGAGGGAGGTCCTTGGGTGCCGGACTCGGGGTCACAGTCGCCGTGGGGTCGTCCTCAGGGTCTTTGTTCACTCCGCACTGGCCTGGCTCGGCTGGTGCAGAGTGTGCTGGGTTCGCGGTTCCGGGCTGCTGCCAGGGGTTAGAAATAGGTTGCGAGTAGAGCCTATACTCATGGGAGTCCCAGGGGCTTAGAGCCAAAAGGTAGCCAGGTCCTCCGGGGTTGGTGAGGTTGCTGGCCACAAGAGATGCCGCGCTGGAGCAGGAGCAGGTTCGAGGGTCGACAGGCCGGTAGGGCTGGGGCCAAAGCAGTTGGTGTCTTCCTCCTTTTAGCAGCTGCAGGGCAGGTCTTTGTTCTTCTTGCTCTTCTTGTAGTTTCGAATCTGGAATCTGGGGAAGGAAGGTTCAGGGTGCCCCTAAATACTAGATTTAGGGGCGTTACAGGTAGGTGAAGGGCAGGGACCAATGGGTCCCCGTCCTGGGGTGGGTACACCCCCTATCCTGCCTCTCTCCTGTGGGAGGGGGGCAGTAGCCTAGTCCTGATAGGGTAGGGCTCCCCATCTTCAAGATGGCGAGAGCCCGGAGATGTGCTTCACCTCGCCTCCCCCACCTGAGGGGTGGGGTTGGCAGGCTGGCACATCCCTTGTCCTTATTTGGGGTTTCTGGCCAAAGCTTCCCGCAAGAGTGGGGGGTTGCAGGGGCCTGGGGAAACTCACAGAGGCGGCATGCCTTTGAAGCTTCCCCCTGCCCATCCTGGGGGAGGAGATTTAGCACCTCGCCCAGGATGTGCATTGTTGCAGGACCAGGAGCAGGAGAGCAGGGGCTCTCCTACCCAGGGATCCAGCAACATGTCTGCTGGGTGGCAGCCTAGGCAGCCTCAGAGCAGACGTGGATTTGTAGGTTAGGTTCGAGGGGGCACCTCTAAGATGCCCTCTGGGGTGCTGGGTACATTAAATCCCACACTGGCATCAGTGTGGGTTTAATGTGCTGAGAAGTTTGATACCAATGAGGCACAGGGTCAGACTGATTTGCATATGGCCATGTCTGAACTGGGGTGGCAGAGTGGGCTAAAGAACAGTGATGGATCAAACCCAGATCTGTTGACTGGGTGTGAGTGTTTGATTGGTTCTGATGCTCCGTCCATCACCACCCCCTTTTGTACCGCTTTGTTCACCATAAGTTGGCAGGGTATGCTCAGACGTGAGTCCCTTGCTCACTTTGCCACTGGATTCAAGCAAGCCTGGCTGAAGACGGCTTAAATGCCAGAAACTTGTCCTAGGAAGCTTGTTTCCGGTCCAGGGAAGGCATGGCTTGGCAGTTCGGGCTGGACTGTTCCCATGAGGCACAGGGTCAGACTGATTTGCATATGGTCATGTCTGAACTGGGGTGGCAGAGTGGCCTAAAAGACGTTGATGGATCAAACCCAGATCTGTTGACTGAGTGTGAGTGTTTGATATTTCTGACGCTCCGTCCATCACCACCTTCTTTTGTACTGCTTTGTTTGCCATAAGTTGGTAGGGTATGCTCAGACGTGAGTTCCCTTGCTCACTTTGCCTCTGGATTCAAGCAAGCCTGGCTGAAGACGGCTGAAATGCCAGAAACCGGTCCTAGGAAGCATGTTTCCGGTCTAGGGAAGGCATTGTGAGAAAGTGGTTCTGTATATACTGTTCCTTAATAGGTATAGGGTGTAAAGAGTCCACAGTCCCCCAGGGTTTGACAGAGGTCAAAGTTAGGTATAACCTTACTCTCTGAAGTGGTAGCTTGGTTGAGCAGTAAGGCAGTACCAGAGGACAGTGTAAAGCATTTGTTGTACACACTCAGTCAGCAAATGGTTTCACACACTCAATAACTGAACTCTAGGCCAATGCTTTATATATAAAAAATATATGCTTGTTTTATTTTAGAACCAACACTTGGAGGTAAAAAATACTTTCTCAACAGTAAATGTTTCATATAAATACTTTTGCAATATGCAGTAGATTTTAGTAAACAGTTACAAGAGGTTGCAGTAGGCAACTCTATTTTAAACACAACAATACATTGAGCTCAATGGTAAATTCAAGTTATTTGCAAAAGATTACTTTTTAGATTACTTTTGGAATTCCAGGACTGGATCTTAGATTCAGTCCTGGGTCAGTTCTCAGAATCAAGTGATGAAAGTCGACTTTAGTACTGTAGTGATTTTTAACTAATATTTAGCTATTTTAAAAGTTGACACTGAAAATATTTTAGAGAAAACAATCAATGATTCCCTATAGAAGAAAATGCAGGTTACAGGTACAGTACGTTCACGTTACTTTTGTAATCCAGTACTGGGTGCCTAGACTCAGTACTGGGACCTTTATCCAAAACAGGTAAACAATTACGTTTTCAGATAATATACGATTTTTGAAGAATATTTAAAGATTCAGAAATCGACACTTAGAAGAAATTTCACAGAAAAACAGTCAATGGTTTCCTACGGAAGAAAATTGAGTTAAGGGTAAGTACAGTTGTAGAGATTTTTCAGAGTCAGTGCTGGGCACCAAGATCCAGCACTGGGAGTTCACCTAGGAACAGGTGAGTAAATTCGTTTTTGTCACTCGGCTGATTTTTGGTGAATATTTGAAGATTTGAAAAGTCCACACTTAGAAGAAATTTCAGGAAAAAGCCAGTCAATGTTACCCTATGAGGAAAATAGAGTTTGCGGTTTAAGGGTAAGTACTCGACTGGCAGAGTTGAGGTTCTGGGCACAGACTCAGGGGTCTCCCAGGGTCAGGTAGGTACAGTTGGTTCACCCTCAGCGGCTCTAGGGCGGCCTGGTGCAGAGAGAGTTCCGTCCAATGTTATCCTGAGAGGGATAGGGGGGCCTTGTTTGGTGGCTGCTGACTGGCAAGCCACGCGGCTGTGGGAGCTGGGCTCCTGGTCACTTACTCAGGGCAAGTGGGGAAGTAGAAAGGAATAGAGTTTTCACTGCCAGAGCCACTCTGGCGGCTGGGTGCAGAGTGCTTTTGAGCCTTCGGGCGCTCAATGGATGTCAATGGGAAATCTCCGGTTAGGAAAAAGACTGCAAGCTCGCGGACGAGGACTCTTCAGGTGCCACCACCACTTCGAGAGGTAAGTTGAGTAGCTGGAGGATAGGTAGGTACCCCGGGGTTGGACACAGGGGGCCGTGGGGCGCCGCGTGCAGGGGTGCCTTTAGGTGTCGGGAAATCTTACCCTCAGTTCATCGCGGTTGGGGGGGCACCTGGTTCTGAGGCTGCAGGCTTCTTCAGGAATGTCGAGGGAGGTCCTTGGGTGCCGGACTCGGGGTCACAGTCGCCGTGGGGTCGTCCTCAGGGTCTTTGTTCACTCCGGCACTGGCCTGGCTCGGCTGGTGCAGAGTGTGCTGGGTTCGCGGTTCCGGGCTGCTGCCAGGGGTTATAAATAGGTTGCGAGTAGAGCCTCTACTCATGGGAGTCCCAGGGGCTTAGAGCCAAAAGGTAGCCAGGTCCTCCGGGGTTGGTGAGGTTGCTGGCCACAAGAGATGCCGCGCTGGAGCAGGAGCAGGTTCGAGGGTCGACAGGCCGGTAAGGCTTGGGCCAAAGCAGTTGGTGTCTTCCTCTTTTTAGCAGCTGCAGGGCAGGTCTTTGTTCTTCTTGCTCTTCTTGTAGTTTTGAATCTGGAATCTGGGGAAGGAAGGTTCAGGGTGCCCCTAAATACTAGATTTAGGGGCGTTACAGGTAGGTGAAGGGCAGGGACCAATGGGTCCCCGTCCTGGTGTGGGTACACCCCCTATCCTGCCTCTCTCCTGTGGGAGGGGGGCAGTAGCCTAGTCCTGATAGAGTAGGGCTCCCCATCTTCAAGATGGCGAGAGCCCGGAGATGTGCTTCACCTCGCCTCCCCCACCTGAGGGGTGGGGTTGGCAGGCTGGCACATCCCTTGTCCTTATTTGGGGTTTCCGGCCAAAGCTTCCCGCAAGAGTGGGGGGTTGCAGGGGCCTCGGGAAACTCACAGAGGCGGCATGCCTTTGAAGCTTCCCCCTGCCCATCCTGGGGGAGGAGATTTAGCACCTCGCCCAGGATGTGCATTGTTGCAGGACCAGGAGAGCAGGGGCTCTCCTAACCAGGGGTCCAGCAACATGTCTGCTAGGTGGCAGCCTAGGCAGCCTCAGAGCAGACGTGGATTTGTAGGTTAGGTTCGAGGGGGCACCTCTAAGATGCCCTCTGGGGTGCTGGGCACATTAAATCCCACACTGGCATCAGTGTGGGTTTAATGTGCTGAGAAGTTTGATACCAAACTTCACAGTCTTTAGTGTTGCCATTATGGTGCTGTGGAGCTCGTGTTTGACGAGCTCCCAGCACCATGTACTCTTTAAATGGCAGCACTGCACTTACAGGGCTGAGGGATGGACCTGGGCACTGTAGGGGCACAGGGCTCTTGCTCCTATGCCCACACCATTGGCATAAGGCACCCAGGTAGAGGGGTGACTGATGTATGCCATGGCAGTGTATGTGATGGGCATGGCACACAGTGATGTGTGCCATGTCGACTTTGTTTTTGTCTTGCACCCAAACACTCAGCCTGCAAAGGCAGTGTGTGTGTGTAAGGGTACAGGGCCTCTAAGAGTGGCACAATGAGTGCTGCAGCTCTTAGAGGCCTTCCTGGGTCACAAAGCCCTGGGTACTTAGGGTACCATTTACCATGGGCTGACATGTGGCCAAGGTTTGCCAATTTGGGTTTGGTTTGTTTTAGGGAAGGAACATAGGCCCTGGGCACCTGATTGGCAGGAGTCCAGGGCACACTCAATCAAAGTACATTCAGCAATTCAGCAAAAAGTGGGGGCATACCAGGCAAGAAAGATGACACTTTCTCACAGGGATGGCTTAGCAGTTCGGGTTGGACTGCTCCCATGAGGCACAGGGTCTGACTGATTTGCATATGACCATGTCTGAACTGGGGTGGCAGAGTGGGCTAAAGAACGATGATGGATCAAACCCAGATCTGTTGACTGGGTGTGAGTGTTTGATTGGTTCTGATGCTCCGTCCATCACCACCCCCTTTTGTACCGCTTTGTTTACCATAAGTTGGCAGGGTATGCTCAGACGGGAGTCCCTTGCTCACTTTGCCACTGGATTCAAGCAAGCCTGCCTGAAGACGGCTGAAATGCCAGAAACCGGTCCTAGAAAGCTTGTTTCTGGTCCAGGGAAAGCATGGCTTGGCAGTTCGGGCTGGACTGTTCCCATGAGGCACAGGGTCAGACTGATTTGCATATGGCCATGTCTGAACTGGGGTGGCAGAGTGGGCTAAAGAACAGTGATGGATCAAACCCAGATCTGTTGACTGGGTGTGAGTGTTTGATTGGTTCTGATGCTCCGTCCATCACCACCCCCTTTTGTACCGCTCTGTTCACCATAAGTTGGCAGGGTATGCTCAGACGTGAGTCCCTTGCTCACTTTGCCACTGGATTCAAGCAAGCCTGGCTGAAGACGGCTTAAATGCCAGAAACCGGTCCTAGGAAGCTTGTTTCCGGTCCAGGGAAGGCATGGCTTGGCAGTTCCGGCTGGACTGTTCCCATGAGGCACATGGTCAGACTGATTTGCATATGGTCATGTCTGAACTGGGGTGGCAGAGTGGCCTAAAAGACGTTGATGGATCAAACCCAGATCTGTTGACTGGGTGTGAGTGTTTTATATTTCTGATGCTCCGTCCATCACCACCTTCTTTTGTACCGCTTTGTTTGCCATACGTTGGTAGGGTATGCTCAGACGTGAGTTCCCTTGCTCAGTTTGCCTCTGGATTCAAGCAAGCCTGGCTGAAGACGGCTGAAATGCCAGAAACCGGTCCTAGGAAGCTTGTTTCCGGTCTAGGGAAGGCATTGTGAGAAAGTGGTTCTGTATATACTGTTCCTTAATAGGTATAGGGTGTAAAGAGTCCACAGTCCCCCAGGGTTTGACAGAGGTCAAAGTTAGGTATAACCTTACTCTCTGATGTGGTAGCTTGGTTGAGCAGTAAGGCAGTACCAGAGGACAGTGTAAAGCATTTGTTGTACACACTCAGTCAGCAAATGGTTTCACACACTCAATACCTGAACTCTAGGCCAATGCTTTATATATAAAAAAAATATGCTTGTTTTATTTTAGAACCAACACTTGGAGGTAAAATATACTTTCTCAACAGTAAATGTTTCATATAAATACTTTTGCAATATGCAGTAGATTTTAGTAAACAGTTACAAGAGGTTGCAGTAGGCAACTCTATTTTTAAACACAACAATACATTGAGCTCAATGGTAAATTCAAGTTATTTGCAACAGATTACTTTTTAGATTACTTTTGGAATTCCAGGACTGGATCTTAGATTCAGTCCTGGGTCAGTTCTCAGAATCAAGTGATGAAAGTCGACTTTAGTACTGTAGTGATTTTTAACTAATATTTAGCTATTTTAAAAGTTGACAGAAAATATTTCAGAGAAAACAATCAATGATTCCCTATGGAAGAAAATGCAGGTTACAGGTACAGTACGTTCACGTTACTTTTGTAATCCAGTACTGGGTGCCTAGACTCAGTACTGGGACCTTTATCCAAAACAGGTAAGCAATTACGTTTTCAGATATTATACGATTTTTGAAGAATATTTAAAGATTGCAGAAATCGACACTTAGAAGAAATTTCACAGAAAAACAGTCAATGGTTTCCTATGGAAGAAAATTGAGTTAAGGGTAAGTACAGTTGTAGAGATTTTTCAGAGTCAGTGCTGGGCACCAAGATCCAGCACTGGGAGTTCACCTAGGAACAGGTGAGTAAATTCGTTTTTGTCACTCGGCTGATTTTTGGTGAATATTTTAAGATTTGAAAAGTCCACACTTAGAAGAAATTTCAGGAAAAAGCCAGTCAATGTTACCCTATGAGGAAAATAGAGTTTGCGGTTTAAGGGTAAGTACTCGACTGGCAGAGTTGAGGTTCTGGGCACAGACTCAGGGGTCTCCCAGGGTCAGGTAGGTACAGTTGGTTCACCCTCAGCGGCTCTAGGGCGGCCTGGTGCAGAGAGAGTACCGCCCAATGTTATCCTGAGAGGGATAGGGGGGCCTTGTTTGGTGGCTGCTGACTGGCAAGCCACGCGGCTGTGGGAGCTGGGCTCCTGGTCACTTACTCAGGGCAAGTGGGGAAGTAGAAAGGAATAGAGTTTTCACTGCCAGGGCCACTCGGGCGGCTGGGTGCAGAGTGCTTTTGAGCCTTCGGGCGCTCAATGGATGTCAATGGGAAATCTCCGGTTAGGAAAAAGACTGCAAGCTCGTGGACGAGGACTCTTCAGGTGCCACCACCAATTCGAGAGGTAAGTTGGGTAGCTGGAGGATAGGTAGGTACCCCGGGGTTGGACACAGGGGGCCGTGGGGCGCCGCGTGCAGGGGTGCCTTTAGGTGTCGGGAAATCTTACCCTCAGTTCATCGCGGTTGGGGGGGCACCTGGTTCTGAGGCTGCAGGCTTCTTCAGGAATGTCGAGGGAGGTCCTTGGGTGCCGGACTCGGGGTCACAGTCGCCGTGGGGTCGTCCTCAGGGTCTTTGTTCACTCCGCACTGGCCTGGCTCGGCTGGTGCAGAGTGTGCTGGGTTCGCGGTTCCGGGCTGCTGCCAGGGGTTAGAAATAGGTTGCGAGTAGAGCCTATACTCATGGGAGTCCCAGGGGCTTAGAGCCAAAAGGTAGCCAGGTCCTCCGGGGTTGGTGAGGTTGCTGGCCACAAGAGATGCCGCGCTGGAGCAGGAGCAGGTTCGAGGGTCGACAGGCCGGTAGGGCTGGGGCCAAAGCAGTTGGTGTCTTCCTCCTTTTAGCAGCTGCAGGGCAGGTCTTTGTTCTTCTTGCTCTTCTTGTAGTTTCGAATCTGGAATCTGGGGAAGGAAGGTTCAGGGTGCCCCTAAATACTAGATTTAGGGGCGTTACAGGTAGGTGAAGGGCAGGGACCAATGGGTCCCCGTCCTGGGGTGGGTACACCCCCTATCCTGCCTCTCTCCTGTGGGAGGGGGGCAGTAGCCTAGTCCTGATAGGGTAGGGCTCCCCATCTTCAAGATGGCGAGAGCCCGGAGATGTGCTTCACCTCGCCTCCCCCACCTGAGGGGTGGGGTTGGCAGGCTGGCACATCCCTTGTCCTTATTTGGGGTTTCTGGCCAAAGCTTCCCGCAAGAGTGGGGGGTTGCAGGGGCCTGGGGAAACTCACAGAGGCGGCATGCCTTTGAAGCTTCCCCCTGCCCATCCTGGGGGAGGAGATTTAGCACCTCGCCCAGGATGTGCATTGTTGCAGGACCAGGAGAGCAGGGGCTCTCCTACCCAGGGATCCAGCAACATGTCTGCTGGGTGGCAGCCTAGGCAGCCTCAGAGCAGACGTGGATTTGTAGGTTAGGTTCGAGGGGGCACCTCTAAGATGCCCTCTGGGGTGCTGGGTACATTAAATCCCACACTGGCATCAGTGTGGGTTTAATGTGCTGAGAAGTTTGATACCAAACTTCACAGTCTTTAGTGTTGCCATTATGGTGCTGTGGAGCTCGTGTTTGACGAGCTCCCAGCACCATGTACTCTTTAAATGGCAGCACTGCACTTACAGGGCTCCGGGATGGACCTGGGCACTGTAGGGGCACAGGGCTCTTGCTCCTATGCCCACACCATTGGCATAAGGCACCCAGCTAGAGGGGTGACTGATGTATGCCATGGCAGTGTATGTGATGGGCATGGCACACAGTGATGTGTGCCATGTCGACTTTGTTTTTGTCTTGCACCCAAACACTCAGCCTGCAAAGGCAGTGTGTGTGTGTAAGGGTACAGGGCCTCTAAGAGTGGCACAATGAGTGCTGCAGCTCTTAGAGGCCTTCCTGGGTCACAAAGCCCTGGGTACTTAGGGTACCATTTACCATGGGCAGACATGTGGCCAAGGTTTGCCAATTTGGGTTTGTTTTGTTTTAGGGAAGGAACATAGGCCCTGGGCACCTGATTGGCAGGAGTCCAGGGCACACTCAATCAAAGTACATTCAGCAATTCAGCAAAAAGTGGGGGCATACCAGGCAAGAAAGATGACACTTTCTCACAGGGATGGCTTAGCAGTTCGGGCTGGACTGCTCCCATGAGGCACAGGGTCTGACTGATTTGCATATGGCCATGTCTGAACTGGGGTGGCAGAGTGGGCTAAAGAACGATGATGGATCAAACCCAGATCTGTTGACTGGGTGTGAGTGTTTCATTGGTTCTGATGCTCCGTCCATCACCACCCCCTTTTGTACCGCTTTGTTTACCATAAGTTGGCAGGGTATGCTCAGACGGGAGTCCCTTGCTCACTTTGCCACTGGATTCAAGCAAGTCTGCCTGAAGACGACTGAAATGCCAGAAACCGGTCCTAGAAAGCTTGTTTCTGGTCCAGGGAAAGCATGGCTTGGCAGTTCGGGCTGGACTGTTCCCATGAGGCACAGGGTCAGACTGATTTGCATATGGCCATGTCTGAACTGGGGTGGCAGAGTGGGCTAAAGAACAGTGATGGATCAAACCCAGATCTGTTGACTGGGTGTGAGTGTTTGATTGGTTCTGATGCTCCGTCCATCACCACCTCCTTTTGTACCACTTTGTTCACCATAAGTTGGCAGGGTATGCTCAGACGTGAGTCCCTTGCTCACTTTGCCACTGGATACAAGCAAGCCTGGCTGAAGACGGCTGAAATGCCAGAAACCGGTCCTAGGAAGCTTGTTTCCGGTCTAGGGAAGGCATTGTGAGAAAGTGGTTCTGTATAAACTGTTCCTTAATAGGTATAGGGTGTAAAGAGTCCACAGTCCCCCAGGGTTTGACAGAAGTCAAAGTTAGGTATAACCTTACTCTCTGAAGTGGTAGCTTGGTCGAGCAGTAAGGCAGTACCAGAGGCCAGTGTAAAGCATTTGTTGTACACACTCAGTCAGCAAATGGTTTCACACACTCAATAACTGAACTCTAGGCCAATGCTTTATATATAAAAAAAATATGCTTGTTTTATTTTAGAACCAACACTTGGAGGTAAAATATACTTTCTCAACAGTAAATGTTTCATATAAATACTTTTGCAATATGCAGTAGATTTTAGTAAACAGTTACAAGAGGTTGCAGTAGGCAACTCTATTTTTAAACAGAACAATACATTGAGCTCAATGGTAAATTCAAGTTATTTGCAAACGATTACTTTTTAGATTACTTTTGGAATTCCAGGACTGGATCTTAGATTCAGTCCTGGGTCAGTTCTCAGAATCAAGTGATGAAAGTCGACTTTAGTACTGTAGTGATTTTTAACTAATATTTAGCTATTTTAAAAGTTGACACTTTGAAAATATTTCAGAGAAAACAATCAATGATTCCCTATAGAAGAAAATGCAGGTTACAGGTACAGTACGTTCACGTTACTTTTGTAATCCAGTACTGGGTGCCTAGACTCAGTACTGGGACCTTTATCCAAAACAGGTAAACAATTACGTTTTCAGATAATATACGATTTTTGAAGAATATTTAAAGATTCAGAAATCGACACTTAGAAGAAATTTCACAGAAAAACAGTCAATGGTTTCCTACGGAAGAAAATTGAGTTAAGGGTAAGTACAGTTGTAGAGATTTTTCAGAGTCAGTGCTGGGCACCAAGATCCAGCACTGGGAGTTCACCTAGGAACAGGTGAGTAAATTCGTTTTTGTCACTCGGCTGATTTTTGGTGAATATTTGAAGATTTGAAAAGTCCACACTTAGAAGAAATTTCAGGAAAAAGCCAGTCAATGTTACCCTATGAGGAAAATAGAGTTTGCGGTTTAAGGGTAAGTACTCGACTGGCAGAGTTGAGGTTCTGGGCACAGACTCAGGGGTCTCCCAGGGTCAGGTAGGTACAGTTGGTTCACCCTCAGCGGCTCTAGGGCGGCCTGGTGCAGAGAGAGTACCGCCCAATGTTATCCTGAGAGGGATAGGGGGGCCTTGTTTGGTGGCTGCTGACTGGCAAGCCACGCGGCTGTGGGAGCTGGGCTCCTGGTCACTTACTCAGGGCAAGTGGGGAAGTAGAAAGGAATAGAGTTTTCACTGCCAGGGCCACTCGGGCGGCTGGGTGCAGAGTGCTTTTGAGCCTTCGGGCGCTCAATGGATGTCAATGGGAAATCTCTGGTTAGGAAAAAGACTGCAAGCTCGTGGACGAGGACTCTTCAGGTGCCACCACCACTTCGAGAGGTAAGTTGGGTAGCTGGAGGATAGGTAGGTACCCCGGGGTTGGACACAGGGGGCCGTGGGGCGCCGCGTGCAGGGGTGCCTTTAGGTGTCGGGAAATCTTACCCTCAGTTCATCGCGGTTGGGGGGGCACCTGGTTCTGAGGCTGCAGGCTTCTTCAGGAATGTCGAGGGAGGTCCTTGGGTGCCGGACTCGGGGTCACAGTCGCCGTGGGGTCGTCCTCAGGGTCTTTGTTCACTCCGCACTGGCCTGGCTCGGCTGGTGCAGAGTGTGCTGGGTTCGCGGTTCCGGGCTGCTGCCAGGGGTTAGAAATAGGTTGCGAGTAGAGCCTATACTCATGGGAGTCCCAGGGGCTTTGAGCCAAAAGGTAGCCAGGTCCTCCGGGGTTGGTGAGGTTGCTGGCCACAAGAGATGCCGCGCTGGAGCAGGAGCAGGTTCGAGGGTCGACAGGCCGGTAGGGCTGGGGCCAAAGCAGTTGGTGTCTTCCTCCTTTTAGCAGCTGCAGGGCAGGTCTTTGTTCTTCTTGCTCTTCTTGTAGTTTCGAATCTGGAATCTGGGGAAGGAAGGTTCAGGGTGCCCCTAAATACTAGATTTAGGGGCGTTACAGGTAGGTGAAGGGCAGGGACCAATGGGTCCCCGTCCTGGGGTGGGTACACCCCCTATCCTGCCTCTCTCCTGTGGGAGGGGGGCAGTAGCCTAGTCCTGATAGGGTAGGGCTCCCCATCTTCAAGATGGCGAGAGCCCGGAGATGTGCTTCACCTCGCCTCCCCCACCTGAGGGGTGGGGTTGGCAGGCTGGCACATCCCTTGTCCTTATTTGGGGTTTCCGGCCAAAGCTTCCCGCAAGAGTGGGGGGTTGCAGGGGCCTGGGGAAACTCACAGAGGCGGCATGCCTTTGAAGCTTCCCCCTGCCCATCCTGGGGGAGGAGATTTAGCACCTCGCCCAGGATGTGCATTGTTGCAGGACCAGGAGAGCAGGGGCTCTCCTACCCAGGGATCCAGCAACATGTCTGCTGGGTGGCAGCCTAGGCATCCTCAGAGCAGACGTGGATTTGTAGGTTAGGTTCGAGGGGGCACCTCTAAGATGCCCTCTGGGGTGCTGGGTACATTAAATCCCACACTGGCATCAGTGTGGGTTTAATGTGCTGAGAAGTTTGATACCAAACTTCACAGTCTTTAGTGTTGCCATTATGGTGCTGTGGAGCTCGTGTTTGACGAGCTCCCAGCACCATGTACTCTTTAAATGGCAGCACTGCACTTACAGGGCTCAGGGATGGACCTGGGCTCTGTAGGGGCACAGGGCTCTTGCTCCTATGCCCACACCATTGGCATAAGGCACCCAGCTAGAGGGGTGACTGATGTATGCCATGGCAGTGTATGTGATGGGCATGGCACACAGTGATGTGTGCCATGTCGACTTTGTTTTTGTCTTGCACCCAAACACTCAGCCTGCAAAGGCAGTGTGTGTGTGTAAGGGTACAGGGCCTCTAAGAGTGGCACAATGAGTGCTGCAGCTCTTAGAGGCCTTCCTGGGTCACAAAGCCCTGGGTACTTAGGGTACCATTTACCATGGGCAGACATGTGGCCAAGGTTTGCCAATTTGGGTTTGTTTTGTTTTAGGGAAGGAACATAGGCCCTGGGCACCTGATTGGCAGGAGTCCAGGGCACACTCAATCAAAGTACATTCAGCAATTCAGCAAAAAGTGGGGGCATACCAGGCAAGAAAGATGACACTTTCTCACAGGGATGGCTTAGCAGTTCGGGCTGGACTGCTCCCATGAGGCACAGGGTCTGACTGATTTGCATATGGCCATGTCTGAACTGGGGTGGCAGAGTGGGCTAAAGAACGATGATGGATCAAACCCAGATCTGTTGACTGGGTGTGAGTGTTTCATTGGTTCTGATGCTCCGTCCATCACCACCCCCTTTTGTACCGCTTTGTTTACCATAAGTTGGCAGGGTATGCTCAGACGGGAGTCCCTTGCTCACTTTGCCACTGGATTCAAGCAAGCCTGCCTGAAGACGACTGAAATGCCAGAAACTGGTCCTAGAAAGCTTGTTTCTGGTCCAGGGAAAGCATGGCTTGGCAGTTCGGGCTGGACTGTTCCCATGAGGCACAGGGTCAGACTGATTTGCATATGGCCCTGTCTGAACTGGGGTGGCAGAGTGGGCTAAAGAACAGTGATGGATCAAACCCAGATCTGTTGACTGGGTGTGAGTGTTTGATTGGTTCTGATGCTCCGTCCATCACCACCTCCTTTTGTACCGCTTTGTTCACCATAAGTTGGCAGGGTATGCTCAGACGTGAGTCCCTTGCTCACTTTGCCACTGGATTCAAGCAAGCCTGGCTGAAGACGGCTGAAATGCCAGAAACCGGTCCTAGGAAGCTTGTTTCAGGTCTAGGGAAGGCATTGTGAGAAAGTGGTTCTGTATAAACTGTTCCTTAATAGATATAGGGTGTAAAGAGTCCACAGTCCCCCAGGGTTTGACAGAAGTCAAAGTTAGGTATAACCTTACTCTCTGAAGTGGTAGCTTGGTCGAGCAGTAAGGCAGTACCAGAGGCCAGTGTAAAGCATTTGTTGTACACACTCAGTCAGCAAATGGTTTCACACACTCAATAACTGAACTCTAGGCCAATGCTTTATATATAAAAAAAATATGCTTGTTTTATTTTAGAACCAACACTTGGAGGTAAAATATACTTTCTCAACAGTAAATGTTTCATATAAATACTTTTGCAATATGCAGTAGATTTTAGTAAACAGTTACAAGAGGTTGCAGTAGGCAACTCTATTTTTAAACACAACAATACATTGAGCTCAATGGTAAATTCAAGTTATTTGCAAAAGATTACTTTTTAGATTACTTTTGGAATTCCAGGACTGGATCTTAGATTCAGTCCTGGGTCAGTTCTCAGAATCAAGTGATGAAAGTCGACTTTAGTACTGTAGTGATTTTTAACTAATATTTAGCTATTTTAAAAGTTGTCACTTTGAAAATATTTCAGAGAAAACAATCAATGATTCCCTATGGAAGAAAATGCAGGTTACAGGTACAGTACGTTGACGTTACTTTTGTAATCCAGTACTGGGTGCCTAGACTCAGTACTGGGACCTTTATCCAAAAAAGGTAAGCAATTACGTTTTCAGATAATATACGATTTTTGAAGAATATTTAAAGATTCAGAAATCGACACTTAGAAGAAATTTCACAGAAAAACAGTCAATGGTTTCCTACGGAAGAAAATTGAGTTAAGGGTAAGTACAGTTGTAGAGATTTTTCAGAGTCAGTGCTGGGCACCAAGATCCAGCACTGGGAGTTCACCTAGGAACAGGTGAGTAAATTCGTTTTTGTCACTCGGCTGATTTTTGGTGAATATTTGAAGATTTGAAAAGTCCACACTTAGAAGAAATTTCAGGAAAAAGCCAGTCAATGTTACCCTATGAGGAAAATAGAGTTTGCGGTTTAAGGGTAAGTACTCGACTGGCAGAGTTGAGGTTCTGGGCACAGACTCAGGGGTCTCCCAGGGTCAGGTAGGTACAGTTGGTTCACCCTCAGCGGCTCTAGGGCGGCCTGGTGCAGAGAGAGTTCCGCCCAATGTTATCCTGAGAGGGATAGGGGGCCTTGTTTGGTGGCTGCTGACTGGCAAGCCACGCGGCTGTGGGAGCTGGGCTCCTGGTCACTTACTCAGGGCAAGTGGGGAAGTAGAAAGGAATAGAGTTTTCACTGCCAGAGCCACTCTGGCGGCTGGGTGCAGAGTGCTTTTGAGCCTTCGGGCGCTCAATGGATGTCAATGGGAAATCTCCGGTTAGGAAAAAGACTGCAAGCTCGCGGACGAGGACTCTTCAGGTGCCACCACCACTTCGAGAGGTAAGTTGAGTAGCTGGAGGATAGGTAGGTACCCCGGGGTTGGACACAGGGGGCCGTGGGGCGCCGCGTGCAGGGGTGCCTTTAGGTGTCGGGAAATCTTACCCTCAGTTCATCGCGGTTGGGGGGGCACCTGGTTCTGAGGCTGCAGGCTTCTTCAGGAATGTCGAGGGAGGTCCTTGGGTGCCGGACTCGGGGTCACAGTCGCCGTGGGGTCGTCCTCAGGGTCTTTGTTCACTCCGGCACTGGCCTGGCTCGGCTGGTGCAGAGTGTGCTGGGTTCGCGGTTCCGGGCTGCTGCCAGGGGTTATAAATAGGTTGTGAGTAGAGCCTCTACTCATGGGAGTCCCAGGGGCTTAGAGCCAAAAGGTAGCCAGGTCCTCCGGGGTTGGTGAGGTTGCTGGCCACAAGAGATGCCGCGCTGGAGCAGGAGCAGGTTCGAGGGTCGACAGGCCGGTAAGGCTTGGGCCAAAGCAGTTGGTGTCTTCCTCTTTTTAGCAGCTGCAGGGCAGGTCTTTGTTCTTCTTGCTCTTCTTGTAGTTTTGAATCTGGAATCTGGGGAAGGAAGGTTCAGGGTGCCCCTAAATACTAGATTTAGGGGCGTTACAGGTAGGTGAAGGGCAGGGACCAATGGGTCCCCGTCCTGGTGTGGGTACACCCCCTATCCTGCCTCTCTCCTGTGGGAGGGGGGCAGTAGCCTAGTCCTGATAGAGTAGGGCTCCCCATCTTCAAGATGGCGAGAGCCCGGAGATGTGCTTCACCTCGCCTCCCCCACCTGAGGGGTGGGGTTGGCAGGCTGGCACATCCCTTGTCCTTATTTGGGGTTTCCGGCCAAAGCTTCCCGCAAGAGTGGGGGGTTGCAGGGGCCTCGGGAAACTCACAGAGGCGGCATGCCTTTGAAGCTTCCCCCTGCCCATCCTGGGGGAGGAGATTTAGCACCTCGCCCAGGATGTGCATTGTTGCAGGACCAGGAGAGCAGGGGCTCTCCTAACCAGGGGTCCAGCAACATGTCTGCTAGGTGGCAGCCTAGGCAGCCTCAGAGCAGACGTGGATTTGTAGGTTAGGTTCGAGGGGGCACCTCTAAGATGCACTCTGGGGTGCTGGGCACATTAAATCCCACACTGGCATCAGTGTGGGTTTAATGTGCTGAGAAGTTTGATACCAAACTTCACAGTCTTTAGTGTTGCCATTATGGTGCTGTGGAGCTCGTGTTTGACGAGCTCCCAGCACCATGTACTCTTTAAATGGCAGCACTGCACTTACAGGGCTGAGGGATGGACCTGGGCACTGTAGGGGCACAGGGCTCTTGCTCCTATGCCCACACCATTGGCATAAGGCACCCAGGTAGAGGGGTGACTGATGTATGCCATGGCAGTGTATGTGATGGGCATGGCACACAGTGATGTGTGCCATGTCGACTTTGTTTTTGTCTTGCACCCAAACACTCAGCCTGCAAAGGCAGTGTGTGTGTGTAAGGGTACAGGGCCTCTAAGAGTGGCACAATGAGTGCTGCAGCTCTTAGAGGCCTTCCTGGGTCACAAAGCCCTGGGTACTTAGGGTACCATTTACCATGGGCTGACATGTGGCCAAGGTTTGCCAATTTGGGTTTGGTTTGTTTTAGGGAAGGAACATAGGCCCTGGGCACCTGATTGGCAGGAGTCCAGGGCACACTCAATCAAAGTACATTCAGCAATTCAGCAAAAAGTGGGGGCATACCAGGCAAGAAAGATGACACTTTCTCACAGGGATGGCTTAGCAGTTCGGGTTGGACTGCTCCCATGAGGCACAGGGTCTGACTGATTTGCATATGGCCATGTCTGAACTGGGGTGGCAGAGTGGGCTAAAGAACGATGATGGATCAAACCCAGATCTGTTGACTGGGTGTGAGTGTTTGATTGGTTCTGATGCTCCGTCCATCACCACCCCCTTTTGTACCGCTTTGTTTACCATAAGTTGGCAGGGTATGCTCAGACGGGAGTCCCTTGCTCACTTTGCCACTGGATTCAAGCAAGCCTGCCTGAAGACGGCTGAAATGCCAGAAACCGGTCCTAGAAAGCTTGTTTCTGGTCCAGGGAAAGCATGGCTTGGCAGTTCGGGCTGGACTGTTCCCATGAGGCACAGGGTCAGACTGATGTGCATATGGCCATGTCTGATCTGGGGTGGCAGAGTGGGCTAAAGAACAGTGATGGATCAAACCCAGATCTGTTGACTGGGTGTGAGTGTTTGATTGGTTCTGATGCTCCGTCCATCACCACCCCCTTTTGTACCGCTTTGTTCACCATAAGTTGGCAGGGTATGCTCAGACGTGAGTCCCTTGCTCACTTTGCCACTGGATTCAAGCAAGCCTTGCTGAAGACGGCTTAAATGCCAGAAACCGGTCCTAGGAAGCTTGTTTCCGGTCCAGGGAAGGCATGGCTTGGCAGTTCCGGCTGGACTGTTCCCATGAGGCACATGGTCAGACTGATTTGCATATGGTCATGTTTGAACTGGGGTGGCAGAGTGGCCTAAAAGACGTTGATGGATCAAACCCAGATCTGTTGACTGGGTGTGAGTGTTTTATATTTCTGATGCTCCGTCCATCACCACCTTCTTTTGTACCGCTTTGTTTGCCATAAGTTGGTAGGGTATGCTCAGACGTGAGTTCCCTTGCTCAGTTTGCCTCTGGATTCAAGCAAGCCTGGCTGAAGACGGCTGAAATGCCAGAAACCGGTCCTAGGAAGCTTGTTTCCGGTCTAGGGAAGGCATTGTGAGAAAGTGGTTCTGTATATACTGTTCCTTAATAGGTATAGGGTGTAAAGAGTCCACAGTCCCCCAGGGTTTGACAGAGGTCAAAGTTAGGTATAACCTTACTCTCTGAAGTGGTAGCTTGGTTGAGCAGTAAGGCAGTACCAGAGGACAGTGTAAAGCATTTGTTGTACACACTCAGTCAGCAAATGGTTTCACACACTCAATACCTGAACTCTAGGCCAATGCTTTATATATAAAAAAAATATGCTTGTTTTATTTTAGAACCAACACTTGGAGGTAAAATATACTTTCTCAACAGTAAATGTTTCATATAAATACTTTTGCAATATGCAGTAGATTTTAGTAAACAGTTACAAGAGGTTGCAGTAGGCAACTCTATTTTTAAACACAACAATACATTGAGCTCAATGGTAAATTCAAGTTATTTGCAACAGATTACTTTTTAGATTACTTTTGGAATTCCAGGACTGGATCTTAGATTCAGTCCTGGGTCAGTTCTCAGAATCAAGTGATGAAAGTCGACTTTAGTACTGTAGTGATTTTTAACTAATATTTAGCTATTTTAAAAGTTGACAGAAAATATTTCAGAGAAAACAATCAATGATTCCCTATGGAAGAAAATGCAGGTTACAGGTACAGTACGTTCACGTTACTTTTGTAATCCAGTACTGGGTGCCTAGACTCAGTACTGGGACCTTTATCCAAAACAGGTAAGCAATTACGTTTTCAGATATTATACGATTTTTGAAGAATATTTAAAGATTGCAGAAATCGACACTTAGAAGAAATTTCACAGAAAAACAGTCAATGGTTTCCTATGGAAGAAAATTGAGTTAAGGGTAAGTACAGTTGTAGAGATTTTTCAGAGTCAGTGCTGGGCACCAAGATCCAGCACTGGGAGTTCACCTAGGAACAGGTGAGTAAATTCGTTTTTGTCACTCGGCTGATTTTTGGTGAATATTTTAAGATTTGAAAAGTCCACACTTAGAAGAAATTTCAGGAAAAAGCCAGTCGATGTTACCCTATGAGGAAAATAGAGTTTGCGGTTTAAGGGTAAGTACTCGACTGGCAGAGTTGAGGTTCTGGGCACAGACTCAGGGGTCTCCCAGGGTCAGGTAGGTACAGTTGGTTCACCCTCAGCGGCTCTAGGGCGGCCTGGTGCAGAGAGAGTACCGCCCAATGTTATCCTGAGAGGGATAGGGGGGCCTTGTTTGGTGGCTGCTGACTGGCAAGCCACGCGGCTGTGGGAGCTGGGCTCCTGGTCACTTACTCAGGGCAAGTGGGGAAGTAGAAAGGAATAGAGTTTTCACTGCCAGGGCCACTCGGGCGGCTGGGTGCAGAGTGCTTTTGAGCCTTCGGGCGCTCAATGGATGTCAATGGGAAATCTCCGGTTAGGAAAAAGACTGCAAGCTCGTGGACGAGGACTCTTCAGGTGCCACCACCACTTCGAGAGGTAAGTTGGGTAGCTGGAGGATAGGTAGGTACCCCGGGGTTGGACACAGGGGGCCGTGGGGCGCCGCGTGCAGGGGTGCCTTTAGGTGTCGGGAAATCTTACCCTCAGTTCATCGCGGTTGGGGGGGCACCTGGTTCTGAGGCTGCAGGCTTCTTCAGGAATGTCGAGGGAGGTCCTTGGGTGCCGGACTCGGGGTCACAGTCGCCGTGGGGTCGTCCTCAGGGTCTTTGTTCACTCCGCACTGGCCTGGCTCGGCTGGTGCAGAGTGTGCTGGGTTCGCGGTTCCGGGCTGCTGCCAGGGGTTAGAAATAGGTTGCGAGTAGAGCCTATACTCATGGGAGTCCCAGGGGCTTAGAGCCAAAAGGTAGCCAGGTCCTCCGGGGTTGGTGAGGTTGCTGGCCACAAGAGATGCCGCGCTGGAGCAGGAGCAGGTTCGAGGGTCGACAGGCCGGTAGGGCTGGGGCCAAAGCAGTTGGTGTCTTCCTCCTTTTAGCAGCTGCAGGGCAGGTCTTTGTTCTTCTTGCTCTTCTTGTAGTTTCGAATCTGGAATCTGGGGAAGGAAGGTTCAGGGTGCCCCTAAATACTAGATTTAGGGGCGTTACAGGTAGGTGAAGGGCAGGGACCAATGGGTCCCCGTCCTGGGGTGGGTACACCCCCTATCCTGCCTCTCTCCTGTGGGAGGGGGGCAGTAGCCTAGTCCTGATAGGGTAGGGCTCCCCATCTTCAAGATGGCGAGAGCCCGGAGATGTGCTTCACCTCGCCTCCCCCACCTGAGGGGTGGGGTTGGCAGGCTGGCACATCCCTTGTCCTTATTTGGGGTTTCCGGCCAAAGCTTCCCGCAAGAGTGGGGGGTTGCAGGGGCCTGGGGAAACTCACAGAGGCGGCATGCCTTTGAAGCTTCCCCCTGCCCATCCTGGGGGAGGAGATTTAGCACCTCGCCCAGGATGTGCATTGTTGCAGGACCAGGAGAGCAGGGGCTCTCCTACCCAGGGATCCAGCAACATGTCTGCTGGGTGGCAGCCTAGGCAGCCTCAGAGCAGACGTGGATTTGTAGGTTAGGTTCGAGGGGGCACCTCTAAGATGCCCTCTGGGGTGCTGGGTACATTAAATCCCACACTGGCATCAGTGTGGGTTTAATGTGCTGAGAAGTTTGATACCAAACTTCACAGTCTTTAGTGTTGCCATTATGGTGCTGTGGAGCTCGTGTTTGACGAGCTCCCAGCACCATGTACTCTTTAAATGGCAGCACTGCACTTACAGGGCTCCGGGATGGACCTGGGCACTGTAGGGGCACAGGGCTCTTGCTCCTATGCCCACACCATTGGCATAAGGCACCCAGCTAGAGGGGTGACTGATGTATGCCATGGCAGTGTATGTGATGGGCATGGCACACAGTGATGTGTGCCATGTCGACTTTGTTTTTGTCTTGCACCCAAACACTCAGCCTGCAAAGGCAGTGTGTGTGTGTAAGGGTACAGGGCCTCTAAGAGTGGCACAATGAGTGCTGCAGCTCTTAGAGGCCTTCCTGGGTCACAAAGCCCTGGGTACTTAGGGTACCATTTACCATGGGCAGACATGTGGCCAAGGTTTGCCAATTTGGGTTTGTTTTGTTTTAGGGAAGGAACATAGGCCCTGGGCACCTGATTGGCAGGAGTCCAGGGCACACTCAATCAAAGTACATTCAGCAATTCAGCAAAAAGTGGGGGCATACCAGGCAAGAAAGATGACACTTTCTCACAGGGATGGCTTAGCAGTTCGGGCTGGACTGCTCCCATGAGGCACAGGGTCTGACTGATTTGCATATGGCCATGTCTGAACTGGGGTGGCAGAGTGGGCTAAAGAACGATGATGGATCAAACCCAGATCTGTTGAATGGGTGTGAGTGTTTCATTGGTTCTGATGCTCCGTCCATCACCACCCCCTTTTGTACCGCTTTGTTTACCATAAGTTGGCAGGGTATGCTCAGACGGGAGTCCCTTGCTCACTTTGCCACTGGATTAGAGCAAGCCTGCCTGAAGACGACTGAAATGCCAGAAACCGGTCCTAGAAAGCTTGTTTCTGGTCCAGGGAAAGCATGGCTTGGCAGTTCAGGCTGGACTGTTCCCATGAGGCACAGGGTCAGACTGATTTGCATATGGCCATGTCTGAACTGGGGTGGCAGAGTGGGCTAAAGAACAGTGATGGATCAAACCCAGATCTGTTGACTGGGTGTGAGTGTTTGATTGGTTCTGATGCTCCGTCCATCACCACCTCCTTTTGTACCACTTTGTTCACCATAAGTTGGCAGGGTATGCTCAGACGTGAGTCCCTTGCTCACTTTGCCACTGGATACAAGCAAGCCTGGCTGAAGACGGCTGAAATGCCAGAAACCGGTCCTAGGAAGCTTGTTTCCGGTCTAGGGAAGGCATTGTGAGAAAGTAGTTCTGTATAAACTGTTCCTTAATAGGTATAGGGTGTAAAGAGTCCACAGTCGCCCAGGGTTTGACAGAAGTCAAAGTTAGGTATAACCTTACTCTCTGAAGTGGTAGCTTGGTCGAGCAGTAAGGCAGTACCAGAGGCCAGTGTAAAGCATTTGTTGTACACACTCAGTCAGCAAATGGTTTCACACACTCAATAACTGAACTCTAGGCCAATGCTTTATATATAAAAAAAATATGCTTGTTTTATTTTAGAACCAACACTTGGAGGTAAAATATACTTTCTCAACAGTAAATGTTTCATATAAATACTTTTGCAATATGCAGTAGATTTTAGTAAACAGTTACAAGAGGTTGCAGTAGGCAACTCTATTTTTAAACAGAACAATACATTGAGCTCAATGGTAAATTCAAGTTATTTGCAAACGATTACTTTTTAGATTACTTTTGGAATTCCAGGACTGGATCTTAGATTCAGTCCTGGGTCAGTTCTCAGAATCAAGGGATGAAAGTCGACTTTAGTACTGTAGTGATTTTTAACTAATATTTAGCTATTTTAAAAGTTGACACTTTGAAAATATTTCAGAGAAAACAATCAATGATTCCCTATAGAAGAAAATGCAGGTTACAGGTACAGTACGTTCACGTTACTTTTGTAATCCAGTACTGGGTGCCTAGACTCAGTACTGGGACCTTTATCCAAAACAGGTAAACAATTACGTTTTCAGATAATATACGATTTTTGAAGAATATTTAAAGATTCAGAAATCGACACTTAGAAGAAATTTCACAGAAAAACAGTCAATGGTTTCCTACGGAAGAAAATTGAGTTAAGGGTAAGTACAGTTGTAGAGATTTTTCAGAGTCAGTGCTGGGCACCAAGATCCAGCACTGGGAGTTCACCTAGGAACAGGTGAGTAAATTCGTTTTTGTCACTCGGCTGATTTTTGGTGAATATTTGAAGATTTGAAAAGTCCACACTTAGAAGAAATTTCAGGAAAAAGCCAGTCAATGTTACCCTATGAGGAAAATAGAGTTTGCGGTTTAAGGGTAAGTACTCGACTGGCAGAGTTGAGGTTCTGGGCACAGACTCAGGGGTCTCCCAGGGTCAGGTAGGTACAGTTGGTTCACCCTCAGCGGCTCTAGGGCGGCCTGGTGCAGAGAGAGTACCGCCCAATGTTATCCTGAGAGGGATAGGGGGGCCTTGTTTGGTGGCTGCTGACTGGCAAGCCACGCGGCTGTGGGAGCTGGGCTCCTGGTCACTTACTCAGGGCAAGTGGGGAAGTAGAAAGGAATAGAGTTTTCACTGCCAGGGCCACTCGGGCGGCTGGGTGCAGAGTGCTTTTGAGCCTTCGGGCGCTCAATGGATGTCAATGGGAAATCTCTGGTTAGGAAAAAGACTGCAAGCTCGTGGACGAGGACTCTTCAGGTGCCACCACCACTTCGAGAGGTAAGTTGGGTAGCTGGAGGATAGGTAGGTACCCCGGGGTTGGACACAGGGGGCCGTGGGGCGCCGCGTGCAGGGGTGCCTTTAGGTGTCGGGAAATCTTACCCTCAGTTCATCGCGGTTGGGGGGGCACCTGGTTCTGAGGCTGCAGGCTTCTTCAGGAATGTCGAGGGAGGTCCTTGGGTGCCGGACTCGGGGTCACAGTCGCCGTGGGGTCGTCCTCAGGGTCTTTGTTCACTCCGCACTGGCCTGGCTCGGCTGGTGCAGAGTGTGCTGGGTTCGCGGTTCCGGGCTGCTGCCAGGGGTTAGAAATAGGTTGCGAGTAGAGCCTATACTCATGGGAGTCCCAGGGGCTTTGAGCCAAAAGGTAGCCAGGTCCTCCGGGGTTGGTGAGGTTGCTGGCCACAAGAGATGCCGCGCTGGAGCAGGAGCAGGTTCGAGGGTCGACAGGCCGGTAGGGCTGGGGCCAAAGCAGTTGGTGTCTTCCTCCTTTTAGCAGCTGCAGGGCAGGTCTTTGTTCTTCTTGCTCTTCTTGTAGTTTCGAATCTGGAATCTGGGGAAGGAAGGTTCAGGGTGCCCCTAAATACTAGATTTAGGGGCGTTACAGGTAGGTGAAGGGCAGGGACCAATGGGTCCCCGTCCTGGGGTGGGTACACCCCCTATCCTGCCTCTCTCCTGTGGGAGGGGGGCAGTAGCCTAGTCCTGATAGGGTAGGGCTCCCCATCTTCAAGATGGCGAGAGCCCGGAGATGTGCTTCACCTCGCCTCCCCCACCTGAGGGGTGGGGTTGGCAGGCTGGCACATCCCTTGTCCTTATTTGGGGTTTCCGGCCAAAGCTTCCCGCAAGAGTGGGGGGTTGCAGGGGCCTGGGGAAACTCACAGAGGCGGCATGCCTTTGAAGCTTCCCCCTGCCCATCCTGGGGGAGGAGATTTAGCACCTCGCCCAGGATGTGCATTGTTGCAGGACCAGGAGAGCAGGGGCTCTCCTACCCAGGGATCCAGCAACATGTCTGCTGGGTGGCAGCCTAGGCATCCTCAGAGCAGACGTGGATTTGTAGGTTAGGTTCGAGGGGGCACCTCTAAGATGCCCTCTGGGGTGCTGGGTACATTAAATCCCACACTGGCATCAGTGTGGGTTTAATGTGCTGAGAAGTTTGATACCAAACTTCACAGTCTTTAGTGTTGCCATTATGGTGCTGTGGAGCTCGTGTTTGACGAGCTCCCAGCACCATGTACTCTTTAAATGGCAGCACTGCACTTACAGGGCTCAGGGATGGACCTGGGCTCTGTAGGGGCACAGGGCTCTTGCTCCTATGCCCACACCATTGGCATAAGGCACCCAGCTAGAGGGGTGACTGATGTATGCCATGGCAGTGTATGTGATGGGCATGGCACACAGTGATGTGTGCCATGTCGACTTTGTTTTTGTCTTGCACCCAAACACTCAGCCTGCAAAGGCAGTGTGTGTGTGTAAGGGTACAGGGCCTCTAAGAGTGGCACAATGAGTGCTGCAGCTCTTAGAGGCCTTCCTGGGTCACAAAGCCCTGGGTACTTAGGGTACCATTTACCATGGGCAGACATGTGGCCAAGGTTTGCCAATTTGGGTTTGTTTTGTTTTAGGGAAGGAACATAGGCCCTGGGCACCTGATTGGCAGGAGTCCAGGGCACACTCAATCAAAGTACATTCAGCAATTCAGCAAAAAGTGGGGGCATACCAGGCAAGAAAGATGACACTTTCTCACAGGGATGGCTTAGCAGTTCGGGCTGGACTGCTCCCATGAGGCACAGGGTCTGACTGATTTGCATATGGCCATGTCTGAACTGGGGTGGCAGAGTGGGCTAAAGAACGATGATGGATCAAACCCAGATCTGTTGACTGGGTGTGAGTGTTTCATTGGTTCTGATGCTCCGTCCATCACCACCCCCTTTTGTACCGCTTTGTTTACCATAAGTTGGCAGGGTATGCTCAGACGGGAGTCCCTTGCTCACTTTGCCACTGGATTCAAGCAAGCCTGCCTGAAGACGACTGAAATGCCAGAAACCGGTCCTAGAAAGCTTGTTTCTGGTCCAGGGAAAGCATGGCTTGGCAGTTCGGGCTGGACTGTTCCCATGAGGCACAGGGTCAGACTGATTTGCATATGGCCCTGTCTGAACTGGGGTGGCAGAGTGGGCTAAAGAACAGTGATGGATCAAACCCAGATCTGTTGACTGGGTGTGAGTGTTTGATTGGTTCTGATGCTCCGTCCATCACCACCTCCTTTTGTACCGCTTTGTTCACCATAAGTTGGCAGGGTATGCTCAGACGTGAGTCCCTTGCTCACTTTGCCACTGGATTCAAGCAAGCCTGGCTGAAGACGGCTGAAATGCCAGAAACCGGTCCTAGGAAGCTTGTTTCAGGTCTAGGGAAGGCATTGTGAGAAAGTGGTTCTGTATAAACTGTTCCTTAATAGATATAGGGTGTAAAGAGTCCACAGTCCCCCAGGGTTTGACAGAAGTCAAAGTTAGGTATAACCTTACTCTCTGAAGTGGTAGCTTGGTCGAGCAGTAAGGCAGTACCAGAGGCCAGTGTAAAGCATTTGTTGTACACACTCAGTCAGCAAATGGTTTCACACACTCAATAACTGAACTCTAGGCCAATGCTTTATATATAAAAAAAATATGCTTGTTTTATTTTAGAACCAACACTTGGAGGTAAAATATACTTTCTCAACAGTAAATGTTTCATATAAATACTTTTGCAATATGCAGTAGATTTTAGTAAACAGTTACAAGAGGTTGCAGTAGGCAACTCTATTTTTAAACACAACAATACATTGAGCTCAATGGTAAATTCAAGTTATTTGCAAAAGATTACTTTTTAGATTACTTTTGGAATTCCAGGACTGGATCTTAGATTCAGTCCTGGGTCAGTTCTCAGAATCAAGTGATGAAAGTCGACTTTAGTACTGTAGTGATTTTTAACTAATATTTAGCTATTTTAAAAGTTGTCACTTTGAAAATATTTCAGAGAAAACAATCAATGATTCCCTATGGAAGAAAATGCAGGTTACAGGTACAGTACGTTGACGTTACTTTTGTAATCCAGTACTGGGTGCCTAGACTCAGTACTGGGACCTTTATCCAAAAAAGGTAAGCAATTACGTTTTCAGATAATATACGATTTTTGAAGAATATTTAAAGATTGCAGAAATCGACACTTAGAAGAAATTTCACAGAAAAACAGTCAATGGTTTCCTATGGAAGAAAATTGAGTTAAGGGTAAGTACAGTTGTAGAGATTTTTCAGAGTCAGTGCTGGGCACCAAGATCCAGCACTGGGAGTTCACCTAGGAACAGGTGAGTAAATTCGTTTTTGTCACTCGGCTGATTTTTGGTGAATATTTGAAGATTTGAAAAGTCCACACTTAGAAGAAATTTCAGGAAAAAGCCAGTCAATGTTACCCTATGAGGAAAATAGAGTTTGCGGTTTAAGGGTAAGTACTCGACTGGCAGAGTTGAGGTTCTGGGCACAGACTCAGGGGTCTCCCAGGGTCAGGTAGGTTCAGTTGGTTCAACCTCAGCGGCTCTAGGGCGGCCTGGTGCAGAGAGAGTTCTGCCCAATGTTATCCTGAGAGGGATAGGGGGGCCTTGTTTGGTGGCTGCTGACTGGCAAGCCACGCGGCTGTGGGAGCTGGGCTCCTGGTCACTTACTCAGGGCAAGTGGTGAAGTAGGAAGGAATAGAGTTTTCACTGCCAGGGCCACTCGGGCGGCTGGGTGCAGAGTGCTTTTGAGCCTGCGGGCGCTCAATGGATGTCAATGGGAAATCTCCGGTTAGGAAAAAGACTGCAAGCTCGTGGACGAGGACTCTTCAGGTGCCACCACCACTTCGAGAGGTAAGTTGGGTAGCTGGAGGATAGGTAGGTACCCCGGGGGTTGGACACAGGGGGCCGTGGGGCGCCGCGTGCAGGGGTGCCTTTAGGTGTCGGGAAATCTTACCCTCAGTTCATCGCGGTTGGGGGGGCACCTGGTTCTGAGGCTGCAGGCTTCTTCAGGAATGTCGAGGGAGGTCCTTGGGTGCCGGACTCGGGGTCACAGTCGCCGTGGGGTCGTCCTCAGGGTCTTTGTTCACTCCGGCACTGGCCAGGCTCGGCTGGTGCAGAGTGTGCTGGGTTCGCGGTTCCGGGCTGCTACCAGGGGTTAGAAATAGGTTGCGAGTAGAGCCTCTACTCATGGGAGTCCCAGGGGCTTAGAGCCAAAAGGTAGCCAGGTCCTCCGGGGTTGGTGAGGTTGCTGGCCACAAGAGATGCCGCGCTGCAGCAGGCGCAGGTTCGAGGGTCGACAGGCCGGTAGGGCTGGGGCCAAAGCAGTTGGTGTCTTCCTCTTTTTAGCAGCTGCAGGGCAGGTCTTTGTTCTTCTTGCTCTTCTTGTAGTTTCGAATCTGGAATCTGGGGAAGGAAGGTTCAGGGTGCCCCTAAATACTAGATTTAGGGGCGTTACAGGTAGGTGAAGGGCAGGGACCAATGGGTCCCCGTCCTGGGGTGGGTACACCCCCTATCCTGCCTCTCTCCTGTGGGAGGGGGGCAGTAGCCTAGTCTTGATAGGGTAGGGCTCCCCATCTTCAAGATGGCGAGAGCCCGGAGATGTGCTTCACCTTGCCTCCCCCACCTGAGGGGTGGGGTTGGAAGGCTGGCACATCCCTTGTGCTTATTTGGGGTTTACGGCCAAAGCTTCCTGCAAGAGTGGGGGGTTGCAGGGGCCTGGGGAAACTCACAGAGGCGGCATGCCTTTGAAGCTTCCCCCTGCCCATCCTGGGGGAGGAGATTTAGCACCTCGCCCAGGATGTGCATTGTTGCAGGACCAGGAGAGCAGGGGCTCTCCTACCCAGGGTTCCAGCAACATGTCTGCTGGGTGGCAGCCTAGGCAGCCTCAGAGCAGACGTGGATTTGTAGGTTAGGTTCGAGGGGGCACCTCTAAGATGCCCTCTGGGGTGCTGGGTACATTAAATCCCACACTGGCATCAGTGTGGGTTTAATGTGCTGAGAAGTTTGATACCAAACTTCACAGTCTTTAGTGTTGCCATTATGGTGCTGTGGAGCTCGTGTTTGACGAGCTCCCAGCACCATGTACTCTTTAAATGGCAGCACTGCACTTACAGGGCTCAGGGATGGACCTGGGCACTGTAGGGGCACAGGGCTCTTGCTCCCATGCCCACACCATTGGCATAAGGCACCCAGCTAGAGGGGTGACTGGATGTATGCCATGGCAGTGTATGTGATGGGCATGGCACACAGTGATGTGCGCCATGTCGACTTTGTTTTTGTCTTGCACCCAAACACTCAGCCTGCAAAGGCAGTGTGTGTGTGTAAGGGTACAGGGCCTCTAAGAGTGGCACAATGAGTGCTGCAGCTCTTAGAGGCCTTCCTGGGTCACAAAGCCCTGGGTACTTAGGGTACCATTTACCAGGGGCTGACATGTTGCCAACGTTTGCCAATTTGGGTTTGGTTTGTTTTAGGGAAAGAACATAGGCCCTGGGCACCTGATTGGTAGGAGTCCAGGGCACACTCAATCAAAGTACATTCAGCAATTCAGCAAAAAGTGGGGGCATACCAGGCAAGAAAGATGACACTTTCTCACAGGGATGGCTTAGCAGTTCGGGCTGGACTGCTCCCATGAGGCACAGGGTCTGACTGATTTGCATATGGCCATGTCTGAACTGGGGTGGCAGAGTGGGCTAAAGAACGGTGATGGATCAAACCCAGATCTGTTGACTTGGTGTGAGTGTTTGATTGGTTCTGATGCTCCGTCCATCACCACCCCCTTTTGTACCGCTTTGTTCACCATAAGTTGGCAGGGTATGCTCAGACGGGAGTCCCTTGCTCACTTTGCCACTGGATTCAAGCAAGCCTGGCTGAAGACGGCTGAAATGCCAGAAACCGGTCCTAGGAAGCTTGTTTCTGGTCCAGGGAAAGCATGGCTTGGCAGTTCGGGCTGGACTGTTCCCATGAGGCACAGGGTCAGACTCAGTGGCGGCTCCCCCATTAGGGCGTTGGGGCGTTGCCCCACTGCTTTCTCGCGGTGCGAGAAGGCAGAAGCATAAATGGTAAAAACGACCATTTATGTTTCTGCCTTCTCGCATTGCGAGAAAGCAGAAGTGCCTCTGTGCTTGGTTGGGGGCGGGAGGGTGGGCGGTCGTGCTCGAGGGCAGGGGGGGAGTGGCTTACCCACTGTTGTAGACACTGACTGTTTGGCCGTCGGCCCTGAGCCGACCAAACAGTCAGTACCCACAACAGTGTGGGTAAACCACTCCCCCCTGCCCTCGCATAGGACCGCCCACACACACTATTTCTCTATGCAGAGAAAATGTCCCGGCTGGGGCGCTCTCCTGCTGCGCCTGCGCCTGCGCAGCGATTGATTTGCGATGAGGAGGAAGCTGCCTGCTGGCTACTTCCTGTTCCTGCAGCAGGTACACGTGGACCCAACCGCCGCTGCACCAGTACAGCGTGACCGGCCAGGAGCTGAGGCGGTGAGGTACCCAACACTCAGGTACGTTACGTATGTTTTATTTTTAATTGTTTTAATCCCCACCCGCGGCCCCCACCCCCTCCCTCGAGCATGCCGGCCGCCGCTGGCCGAGTGGGTGGGGCAGCGGGCCTGTGCCCGGTGAGCAGGTAATGGTCCTGGGACTCTGGGAGTGGTTGTGCCGATACACCTTGTTTAGATTCCGCTGAACTCCCCGTGCAGGCTGACGCACACCGATGCCGGGAGCACCGTTCCTGTACCCTGACCTCTAGGGTATGCAGCCGTGCCCCCAGCTGCACCCGTGGACTGTGCCCGCGCGACCCTCTGCCCTCCATCCGTGGCAGCGCCCCAGCCCCTCCATGACCGACAGCGCCTTGGGAACTTCCTGAGCATAGTACCGACTGCATTGGGTAAGATACTCCTCACCCTCTGTCCAGCACGTGCTCCCCAATGAAATGATACTGCTCTCACTGCGCTGATGATATGAATTCGAAGCTAGCAGGAGCTATTTGAAATTGTGCCACGAATTCGATTTTTATTATAGTATTAAATAGTTGCATTATGTTTTTTAACTGGGCTGTCGTCCTCTGATTTGCAATTAACCCTATACTGTGTACCTGTATAACTCACCCAGTCCGTTTTTGCTTTTACATTGTGGGATTTTCAGTCCTGTGCACACTAATATAAAATCACAGCTAGCTACAAGTCCCAGAATGCTATAAAAAAAATCTGAACTGGCTATGCAGGGTCCGAACCATTGCCCACCCCCTTAACCCCCCCCCCCTCCACCCCCGCCGCCACACACACACATTCATGTACCAATAAGCCGCTATTATTTGGCTTAATTGACACACCGCTGCGTTGGAGCACTGCACCTGTTGCACTATTGATAGTGACGCGCCGCCCCTGGACTCCAGACACAGTTATGTATGTACGTTAAAAAATGCCTCGTTTGTACTGTGACTCTCCAGCCGCCGCGTGCAGCCTGATGGCAAATGAAACGCGGTGCCCAACTCTACCTCCCTTCGAACAACACCGAGCGCACTGCCAATTCTGCCATGGTACCCGTCCCTGCTGCATGGCGAGAGCTGATGACGCCTTCTGTTCCTTCCATTTCCCCCCACTGGCAGGTCGGTGTTCGTTATTTGCATCATGTGGTTATTCGTTATTTGCGTCATGTGTACATAACCAGCACTTTGTGTCCAGACATGATAATAATACCGTGGGATGGATGTAGCCTTTCATTGTTGCGCGGCTCCGGCTTGGGTTTCAGGGAGGCAGACTTTGTTACCAACCTTTATAGCTGGAAGGGCTGGTTGGTTGGTTAATGCACCTGCTGCCGAGAAATCTGCGACGTGCACGTCACAAGTAAATACCCCTCCGGTGTCGAGCGAATTAGTACTGTTTGACTGGACACCAGTCGTAGCAGTCACAGAAGCACACGTCTGTGGTGGCAAACATTGCCTAATGGGGTATGACTCAGGGTACATAACAGCATTGGATAAGCCTTGGGGTTATAGGGATTTTTCTGGGGGATTAGGATAAGTAACTGAACGCAACACCACACAAATATCGTCATTTAAAATATTACATTTGGGGAAAAGGTCGTGCAGCTTTTAAACCGATAACAACATTCTCACAGTGCGTTAGATTTCGACCTTTACGTTTCTCACTTTTGAATTTTGGCGTTACTACACAACCTCGCCCACAAGAATGGAAGCATTTGCAATATATTATATGAAAAAAGTCATAGTAGTTGTTTATTTATCTTATGCAATTGATAGCCATTGACAAAGCCAATAGTCCTGTCTTGTTGTATGTAGGTGTAATGTTACTTGTGTTATAGATCTGGACGAATGGACAGAAGCAGCAAAATACCAGTGGGGCACACTCTATGCTCAGCACAGAGTTTTAACTTAACTGTCTTATGCCACGCCCTTCATTACAGCGGCAATGCCCCTATGCTCTCATACTCATACCTCCTGTTTTTTCATCCCACTTAAAGCCCTGTGTGTCACTGAAAGAAAATGAAAGTGGGCACTCTCAGGGAGGCAGAGAGGGGAACCAATAAAAAAACTAATTTTTCAACATGTAACCAGGTCGTTCGGACTCGCTCGCTGTGGTGCACGCAAACACAAATTTTACGCCCCACTGCTTTCAAATTTCACCAGCCGCCACTGGTCAGACTGATTTGCATATGGCCATGTCTGAACTGGGGTGGCAGAGTGGGCTAAAGAACAGTGATGGATCAACCCAGATCTGTTGACTGGGTGTGAGTGTTTGATTGGTTCTGATGCTCCGTCCATCACCACCCCCTTTTGTACCGCTTTGTTCACCATAAGTTGGCAGGGTATGCTCAGACGTGAGTCCCTTGCTCACTTTGCCACTGGATTCAAGCAAGCCTGGCTGAAGACGGCTTAAATGCCAGAAACTTGTCCTAGGAAGCTTGTTTCCGGTCCAGGGAAGGCATGGCTTGGCAGTTCGGGCTGGACTGTTCCCATGAGGCACAGGGTCAGACTGATTTGCATATGGTCATGTCTGAACTGGGGTGGCAGAGTGGGCTAAAAGACGTTGATGGGTCAAACCCAGATCTGTTGACTGGGTGTGAGTGTTTGATATTTCTGATGCTCCGTCCATCACCACCTTCTTTTGTACCGCTTTGTTTGCCATAAGTTGGTAGGGTATGCTCAGACGTGAGTTCCCTTGCTCACTTTGCCTCTGGATTCAAGCAAGCCTGGCTGAAGACGGCTGAAATGCCAGAAACCGGTCATAAGAAGCTTGTTTCCGGTCTAGGGAAGGCATTGTGAGAAAGTGGTTCTGTATATACTGTTCCTTAATAGGTATAGGGTGTAAAGAGTCCACAGTCCCCCAGGGTTTGACAGAGGTCAAAGTTAGGTATAACCTTACTCTCTGAAGTGGTAGCTTGGTCGAGCAGTAAGGCAGTACCAGAGGACAGTGTAAAGCATTTGTTGTACACGCTCAGTCAGCAAATGGTTTCACACACTCAATAACTGAACTCTAGGCCAATGCTTTATATATAAAAAATATATGCTTGTTTTATTTTAGAACCAACACTTGGAGGTAAAATATACTTTCTCAACAGTAAATGTTTCATATAAATACTTTTGCAATATGCAGTAGATTTTAGTAAACAGTTATAAGAGGTTGCAGTAGGCAACTCTATTTTAAACACAACAATACATTGAGCTCAATGGTAAATTCAAGTTATTTGCAAAAGATTACTTTTTAGATTACTTTTGGAATTCCAGGACTGGATCTTAGATTCAGTCCTGGGTCAGTTCTCAGAATCAAGTGATGAAAGTCGACTTTAGTACTGTAGTGATTTTTAACTAATATTTAGCTATTTTAAAAGTTGACACTTTGAAAATATTTCAGAGAAAACAATCAATGATTCCCTATAGAAGAAAATGCAGGTTACAGGTACAGTACGTTCACGTTACTTTTGTAATCCAGTACTGGGTGCCTAGACTCAGTACTGGGACCTTTATCCAAAACAGGTAAACAATTACGTTTTCAGATAATATACGATTTTTGAAGAATATTTAAAGATTCAGAAATCGACACTTAGAAGAAATTTCACAGAAAAACAGTCAATGGTTTCCTACGGAAGAAAATTGAGTTAAGGGTAAGTACAGTTGTAGAGATTTTTCAGAGTCAGTGCTGGGCACCAAGATCCAGCACTGGGAGTTCACCTAGGAACAGGTGAGTAAATTCGTTTTTGTCACTCGGCTGATTTTTGGTGAATATTTGAAGATTTGAAAAGTCCACACTTAGAAGAAATTTCAGGAAAAAGCCAGTCAATGTTACCCTATGAGGAAAATAGAGTTTGCGGTTTAAGGGTAAGTACTCGAGTGGCAGAGTTGAGGTTCTGGGCACAGACTCAGGGGTCTCCCAGGGTCAGGTAGGTACAGTTGGTTCACCCTCAGCGGCTCTAGGGCGGCCTGGTGCAGAGAGAGTTCCGCCCAATGTTATCCTGAGAGGGATAGGGGGCCTTGTTTGGTGGCTGCTGACTGGCAAGCCACGCGGCTGTGGGAGCTGGGCTCCTGGTCACTTACTCAGGGCAAGTGGGGAAGTAGAAAGGAATAGAGTTTTCACTGCCAGAGCCACTCGGGCAGCTGGGTGCAGAGTGCTTTTGAGCCTTCGGGCGCTCAATGGATGCCAATGGGAAATCTCCGGTTAGGAAAAAGACTGCAAGCTCGTGGACGAGGACTCTTCAGGTGCCACCACCACTTCGAGAGGTAAGTTGAGTAGCTGGAGGATAGGTAGGTACCCCGGGGTTGGACACAGGGGGCCGTGGGGCGCCGCGTGCAGGGGTGCCTTTAGGTGTCGGGAAATCTTACCCTCAGTTCATCGCGGTTGGGGGGGCACCTGGTTCTGAGGCTGCAGGCTTCTTCAGGAATGTCGAGGGAGGTCCTTGGGTGCCGGACTCGGGGTCACAGTCGCCGTGGGGTCGTCCTCAGGGTCTTTGTTCACTCCGGCACTGGCCTGGCTCGGCTGGTGCAGAGTGTGCTGGGTTCGCGGTTCCGGGCTGCTGCCAGGGGTTAGAAATAGGTTGCGAGTAGAGCCTCTACTCATGGGAGTCCCAGGGGCTTAGAGCCAAAAGGTAGCCAGGTCCTCCGGGGTTGGTGAGGTTGCTGGCCACAAGAGATGCCGCGCTGGAGCAGGAGCAGGTTCGAGGGTCGACAGGCCGGTAAGGCTGGGGCCAAAGCAGTTGGTGTCTTCCTCTTTTTAGCAGCTGCAGGGCAGGTCTTTGTTCTTCTTGCTCTTCTTGTAGTTTCGAATCTGGAATCTGGGGAAGGAAGGTTCAGGGTGCCCCTAAATACTAGATTTAGGGGCGTTACAGGTAGGTGAAGGGCAGGGACCAATGGGTCCCCGTCCTGGTGTGGGTACACCCCCTATCCTGCCTCTCTCCTGTGGGAGGGGTGCAGTAGCCTAGTCCTGATAGGGTAGGGCTCCCCATCTTCAAGATGGCGAGAGCCCGGAGATGTGCTTCACCTCGCCTCCCCCACCTGAGGGGTGGGGTTGGCAGGCTGGCACATCCCTTGTCCTTATTTGGGGTTTCCGGCCAAAGCTTCCCGCAAGAGTGGGGGGTTGCAGGGGCCTCGGGAAACTCACAGAGGCGGCATGCCTTTGAAGCTTCCCCCTGCCCATCCTGGGGGAAGAGATTTAGCACCTCGCCCAGGATGTGCATTGTTGCAGGACCAGGAGAGCAGGGGCTCTCCTAACCAGGGGTCCAGCAACATGTCTGCTGGGTGGCAGCCTAGGCAGCCTCAGAGCAGACGTGGATTTGTAGGTTAGGTTCGAGGGGGCACCTCTAAGATGCCCTCTGGGGTGCTGGGTACATTAAATCCCAGACTGGCATCAGTGTGGGTTTAATGTGCTGAGAAGTTTGATACCAAACTTCACAGTCTTTAGTGTTGCCATTATGGTGCTGTGGAGCTCGTGTTTGACGAGCTCCCAGCACCATGTACTCTTTAAATGGCAGCACTGCACTTACAGGGCTGAGGGATGGACCTGGGCACTGTAGGGGCACAGGGCTCTTGCTCCTATGCCCACACCATTGGCATAAGGCACCCAGCTAGAGGGGTGACTGATGTATGCCATGGCAGTGTATGTGATGGGCATGGCACACAGTGATGTGTGCCATGTCGACTTTGTTTTTGTCTTGCACCCAAACACTCAGCCTGCAAAGGCAGTGTGTGTGTGTAAGGGTACAGGGCCTCTAAGAGTGGCACAATGAGTGCTGCAGCTCTTAGAGGCCTTCCTGGGTCACAAAGCCCTGGGTACTTAGGGTACCATTTACCAGGGGCTGACATGTGGCCAAGGTTTGCCAATTTGGGTTTGGTTTGTTTTAGGGAAGGAACATAGGCCCTGGGCACCTGATTGGCAGGAGTCCAGTACTGAGTCTAGGCACCCAGTACTGGATTACAAAAGTAACGTGAACGTACTGTACCTGTAACCTGCATTTTCTTCTATAGGGAATCATTGATTGTTTTCTCTGAAATATTTTCAAAGTGTCAACTTTTAAAATAGCTAAATATTAGTTAAAAATCACTACAGTACTAAAGTCGACTTTCATCACTTGATTCTGAGAACTGACCCAGGACTGAATCTAAGATCCAGTCCTGGAATTCCAAAAGTAATCTAAAAAGTAATCTTTTGCAAATAATAGGGCACACTCAATCAAAGTACATTCAGCAATTCAGCAAAAAGTGGGGGCATACCAGGCAAGAAAGATGACACTTTCTCACAGGGATGGCTTAGCAGTTCGGGCTGGACTGCTCCCATGAGGCACAGGGTCTGACTGATTTGCATATGGCCATGTCACTGGGGTGGCAGAGTGGGCTAAAGAACGATGATGGATCAAACCCAGATCTGTTGACTGGGTGTGAGTGTTTGATTGGTTCTGATGCTCCGTCCATCACCACCCCCTTTTGTACCGCTTTGTTTACCATAAGTTGGCAGGGTATGCTCAGACGGGAGTCCCTTGCTCACTTTGCCACTGGATTCAAGCAAGCCTGCCTGAAGACGGCTGAAATGCCAGAAACCGGTCCTAGAAAGCTTGTTTCTGGTCCAGGGAAAGCATGTCTTGGCAGTTCGGGCTGGACTGTTCCCATGAGGCACAGTGTCAGACTGATTTGCATATGACCATGTCTGAACTGGGGTGGCAGAGTGGGCTAAAGAACAGTGATGGATCGAACCCAGATCTGTTGACTGGGTGTGAGTGTTTGATTGGTTCTGATGCTCCGTCCATCACCACCCCCTTTTGTACCGCTTTGTTCACCATAAGTTGGCAGGGTATGCTCAGGCGTGAGTCCCTTGCTCACTTTGCCACTGGATTCAAGCAAGCCTGGCTGAAGACGGCTGAAATGCCAGAAACCGGTCCTAGGAAGCTTGTTTCCGGTCTAGGGAAGGCATTGTGAGAAAGTGGTTCTGTATATACTGTTCCTTAATAGGTATAGGGTGTAAAGAGTCCACAGTCCCCCAGGGTTTGACAGAGGTCAAAGTTAGGTATAACCTTACTCTCTGAAGTGGTAGCTTGGTCGAGCAGTAAGGCAGTACCAGAGGCCAGTGTAAAGCATTTGTTGTACACACTCAGTCAGCAAATGGTTTCACACACTCAATACCTGAACTCTAGGCCAATGCTTTATATATAAAAAAAATATGCTTGTTTTATTTTAGAACCAACACTTGGAGGTAAAATATACTTTCTCAACAGTAAATGTTTCATATAAATACTTTTGCAATATGCAGTAGATTTTAGTAAACAGTTACAAGAGGTTGCAGTAGGCAACTCTATTTTTAAACACAACAATACATTGAGCTCAATGGTAAATTCAAGTTATTTGCAAAAGATTACTTTTTAGATTACTTTTGGAATTCCAGGACTGGATCTTAGATTCAGTCCTGGGTCAGTTCTCAGAATCAAGTGATGAAAGTCGACTTTAGTACTGTAGTGATTTTTAACTAATATTTAGCTATTTTAAAAGTTGACACTTTGAAAATATTTCAGAGAAAACAATCAATGATTCCCTATGGAAGAAAATGCAGGTTACAGGTACAGTACGTTGACGTTACTTTTGTAATCCAGTACTGGGTGCCTAGACTCAGTACTGGGACCTTTATCCAAAAAAGGTAAGCAATTACGTTTTCAGATAATATACGATTTTTGAAGAATATTTAAAGATTGCAGAAATCGACACTTTGAAGAAATTTCACAGAAAAACAGTCAATGGTTTCCTATGGAAGAAAATTGAGTTAAGGGTAAGTACAGTTGTAGAGATTTTTCAGAGTCAGTGCTGGGCACCAAGATCCAGCACTGGGAGTTCACCTAGGAACAGGTGAGTAAATTCGTTTTTGTCACTCGGCTGATTTTTGGTGAATATTTGAAGATTTGAAAAGTCCACACTTAGAAGAAATTTCAGGAAAAAGCCAGTCAATGTTACCCTATGAGGAAAATAGAGTTTGCGGTTTAAGGGTAAGTACTCGACTGGCAGAGTTGAGGTTCTGGGCACAGACTCAGGGGTCTCCCAGGGTCAGGTAGGTTCAGTTGGTTCACCCTCAGCGGCTCTAGGGCGGCCTGGTGCAGAGAGAGTTCTGCCCAATGTTATCCTGAGAGGGATAGGGGGGCCTTGTTTGGTGGCTGCTGACTGGCAAGCCACGCGGCTGTGGGAGCTGGGCTCCTGGTCACTTACTCAGGGCAAGTGGTGAAGTAGGAAGGAATAGAGTTTTCACTGCCAGGGCCACTCGGGCGGCTGGGTGCAGAGTGCTTTTGAGCCTGCGGGCGCTCAATGGATGTCAATGGGAAATCTCCGGTTAGGAAAAAGACTGCAAGCTCGTGGACGAGGACTCTTCAGGTGCCACCACCACTTCGAGAGGTAAGTTGGGTAGCTGGAGGATAGGTAGGTACCCCGGGGGTTGGACACAGGGGGCCGTGGGGCGCCGCGTGCAGGGGTGCCTTTAGGTGTCGGGAAATCTTACCCTCAGTTCATCGCGGTTGGGGGGGCACCTGGTTCTGAGGCTGCAGGCTTCTTCAGGAATGTCGAGGGAGGTCCTTGGGTGCCGGACTCGGGGTCACAGTCGCCGTGGGGTCGTCCTCAGGGTCTTTGTTCACTCCGGCACTGGCCAGGCTCGGCTGGTGCAGAGTGTGCTGGGTTCGCGGTTCCGGGCTGCTGCCAGGGGTTAGAAATAGGTTGCGAGTAGAGCCTCTACTCATGGGAGTCCCAGGGGCTTAGAGCCAAAAGGTAGCCAGGTCCTCCGGGGTTGGTGAGGTTGCTGGCCACAAGAGATGCCGCGCTGCAGCAGGAGCAGGTTCGAGGGTCGACAGGCCGGTAGGGCTGGGGCCAAAGCAGTTGGTGTCTTCCTCTTTTTAGCAGCTGCAGGGCAGGTCTTTGTTCTTCTTGCTCTTCTTGTAGTTTCGAATCTGGAATCTGGGGAAGGAAGGTTCAGGGTGCCCCTAAATACTAGATTTAGGGGCGTTACAGGTAGGTGAAGGGCAGGGACCAATGGGTCCCCGTCCTGGGGTGGGTACACCCCCTATCCTGCCTCTCTCCTGTGGGAGGGGGGCAGTAGCCTAGTCTTGATAGGGTAGGGCTCCCCATCTTCAAGATGGCGAGAGCCCGGAGATGTGCTTCACCTCGCCTCCCCCACCTGAGGGGTGGGGTTGGCAGGCTGGCACATCCCTTGTGCTTATTTGGGGTTTCCGGCCAAAGCTTCCTGCAAGAGTGGGGGGTTGCAGGGGCCTGGGGAAACTCACAGAGGCGGCATGCCTTCGAAGCTTCCCCCTGCCCATCCTGGGGGAGGAGATTTAGCACCTCGCCCAGGATGTGCATTGTTGCAGGACCAGGAGAGCAGGGGCTCTCCTACCCAGGGTTCCAGCAACATGTCTGCTGGGTGGCAGCCTAGGCAGCCTCAGAGCAGACGTGGATTTGTAGGTTAGGTTCGAGGGGGCACCTCTAAGATGCCCTCTGGGGTGCTGGGTACATTAAATCCCACACTGGCATCAGTGTGGGTTTAATGTGCTGAGAAGTTTGATACCAAACTTCACAGTCTTTAGTGTTGCCATTATGGTGCTGTGGAGCTCGTGTTTGACGAGCTCCCAGCACCATGTACTCTTTAAATGGCAGCACTGCACTTACAGGGCTCAGGGATGGACCTCGGCACTGTAGGGGCACAGGGCTCTTGCTCCCATGCCCACACCATTGGCATAAGGCACCCAGCTAGAGGGGTGACTGGATGTATGCCATGGCAGTGTATGTGATGGGCATGGCACACAGTGATGTGCGCCATGTCGACTTTGTTTTTGTCTTGCACCCAAACACTCAGCCTGCAAAGGCAGTGTGTGTGTGTAAGGGTACAGGGCCTCTAAGAGTGGCACAATGAGTGCTGCAGCTCTTAGAGGCCTTCCTGGGTCACAAAGCCCTGGGTACTTAGGGTACCATTTACCAGGGGCTGACATGTGGCCAACGTTTGCCAATTTGGGTTTGGTTTGTTTTAGGGAAAGAACATAGGCCCTGGGCACCTGATTGGTAGGAGTCCAGGGCACACTCAATCAAAGTACATTCAGCAATTCAGCAAAAAGTGGGGGCATACCAGGCAAGAAAGATGACACTTTCTCACAGGGATGGCTTAGCAGTTCGGGCTGGACTGCTCCCATGAGGCACAGGGTCTGACTGATTTGCATATGGCCATGTCTGAACTGGGGTGGCAGAGTGGGCTAAAGAACGGTGATGGATCAAACCCAGATCTGTTGACTTGGTGTGAGTGTTTGATTGGTTCTGATGCTCCGTCCATCACCACCCCCTTTTGTACCGCTTTGTTCACCATAAGTTGGCAGGGTATGCTCAGACGGGAGTCCCTTGCTCACTTTGCCACTGGATTCAAGCAAGCCTGGCTGAAGACGGCTGAAATGCCAGAAACCGGTCCTAGGAAGCTTGATTCTGGTCCAGGGAAAGCATGGCTTGGCAGTTCGGGCTGGACTGTTCCCGTGAGGCACAGGGTTAGACTGATTTGCATATGGCCATGTCTGAACTGGGGTGGCAGAGTGGGCTAAAGAACAGTGATGGATCAAACCCAGATCTGTTGACTGGGTGTGAGTGTTTGATTGGTTCTGATGCTCCGTCCATCACCACCCCCTTTTGTACCGCTTTGTTCACCATAAGTTGGCAGGGTATGCTCAGACGTGAGTCCCTTGCTCACTTTGCCACTGGATTCAAGCAAGCCTGGCTGAAGACGGCTTAAATGCCAGAAACTTGTCCTAGGAAGCTTGTTTCCGGTCCAGGGAAGGCATGGCTTGGCAGTTCGGGCTGGACTGTTCCCATGAGGCAAAGGTTCAGACTGATTTGCATAAGGTCATGTCTGAACTGGGGTGGCAGAGTGGGCTAAAAGACGTTGATGGGTCAATCCCAGATCTGTTGACTGGGTGTGAGTGTTTGATATTTCTGATGCTCCGTCCATCACCACCTTCTTTTGTACCGCTTTGTTTGCCATAAGTTGGTAGGGTATGCTCAGACGTGAGTTCCCTTGCTCACTTTGCCTCTGGATTCAAGCAAGCCTGGCTGAAGATGGCTGAAATGCCAGAAACCGGTCATAGGAAGCTTGTTTCCGGTCTAGGGAAGGCATTGTGAGAAAGTGGTTCTGTATATACTGTTCCTTAATAGATATAGGGTGTAAAGAGTCCACAGTCCCCCAGGGTTTGACAGAGGTCAAAGTTAGGTATAACCTTACTCTCTGAAGTGGTAGCTTGGTCGAGCAGTAAGGCAGTACCAGAGGACAGTGTAAAGCATTTGTTGTACACACTCAGTCAGCAAATGGTTTCACACACTCAATAACTGAACTCTAGGCCAATGCTTTATATATAAAAAATATATGCTTGTTTTATTTTAGAACCAACACTTGGAGGTAAAATATACTTTCTCAACAGTAAATGTTTCATATAAATACTTTTGCAATATGCAGTAGATTTTAGTAAACAGTTACAAGAGGTTGCAGTAGGCAACTCTATTTTAAACACAACAATACATTGAGCTCAATGGTAAATTCAAGTTATTTGCAAAAGATTACTTTTTAGATTACTTTTGGAATTCCAGGACTGGATCTTAGATTCAGTCCTGGGTCAGTTCTCAGAATCAAGTGATGAAAGTCGACTTTAGTACTGTAGTGATTTTTAACTAATATTTAGCTATTTTAAAAGTTGACACTGAAAATATTTCAGAGAAAACAATCAATGATTCCCTATAGAAGAAAATGCAGGTTACAGGTACAGTACGTTCACGTTACTTTTGTAATCCAGTACTGGGTGCCTAGACTCAGTACTGGGACCTTTATCCAAAACAGGTAAACAATTACGTTTTCAGATAATATACGATTTTTGAAGAATATTTAAAGATTCAGAAATCGACACTTAGAAGAAATTTCACAGAAAAACAGTCAATGGTTTCCTACGGAAGAAAATTGAGTTAAGGGTAAGTACAGTTGTAGAGATTTTTCAGAGTCAGTGCTGGGCACCAAGATCCAGCACTGGGAGTTCACCTAGGAACAGGTGAGTAAATTCGTTTTTGTCACTCGGCTGATTTTTGGTGAATATTTGAAGATTTGAAAAGTCCACACTTAGAAGAAATTTCAGGAAAAAGCCAGTCAATGTTACCCTATGAGGAAAATAGAGTTTGCGGTTTAAGGGTAAGTACTCGAGTGGCAGAGTTGAGGTTCTGGGCACAGACTCAGGGGTCTCCCAGGGTCAGGTAGGTACAGTTGGTTCACCCTCAGCGGCTCTAGGGCGGCCTGGTGCAGAGAGAGTTCCGCCCAATGTTATCCTGAGAGGGATAGGGGGCCTTGTTTGGTGGCTGCTGACTGGCAAGCCACGCGGCTGTGGGAGCTGGGCTCCTGGTCACTTACTCAGGGCAAGTGGGGAAGTAGAAAGGAATAGAGTTTTCACTGCCAGAGCCACTCGGGCGGCTGGGTGCAGAGTGCTTTTGAGCCTTCGGGCGCTCAATGGATGCCAATGGGAAATCTCCGGTTAGGAAAAAGACTGCAAGCTCGTGGACGAGGACTCTTCAGGTGCCACCACCACTTCGAGAGGTAAGTTGAGTAGCTGGAGGATAGGTAGGTACCCCGGGGTTGGACACAGGGGGCCGTGGGGCGCCGCGTGCAGGGGTGCCTTTAGGTGTCGGGAAATCTTACCCTCAGTTCATCGCGGTTGGGGGGGCACCTGGTTCTGAGGCTGTAGGCTTCTTCAGGAATGTCGAGGGAGGTCCTTGGGTGCCGGACTCGGGGTCACAGTCGCCGTGGGGTCGTCCTCAGGGTCTTTGTTCACTCCGGCACTGGCCTGGCTCGGCTGGTGCAGAGTGTGCTGGGTTCGCGGTTCCGGGCTGCTGCCAGGGGTTAGAAATGGGTTGCGAGTAGAGCCTCTACTCATGGGAGTCCCAGGGGCTTAGAGCCAAAAGGTAGCCAGGTCCTCCGGGGTTGGTGAGGTTGCTGGCCACAAGAGATGCCGCGCTGGAGCAGGAGCAGGTTCGAGGGTCGACAGGCCGGTAAGGCTGGGGCCAAAGCAGTTGGTGTCTTCCTCTTTTTAGCAGCTGCAGGGCAGGTCTTTGTTCTTCTTGCTCTTCTTGTAGTTTCGAATCTGGAATCTGGGGAAGGAAGGTTCAGGGTGCCCCTAAATACTAGATTTAGGGGCGTTACAGGTAGGTGAAGGGCAGGGACCAATGGGTCCCCGTCCTGGTGTGGGTACACCCCCTATCCTGCCTCTCTCCTGTGGGAGGGGGGCAGTAGCCTAGTCCTGATAGGGTAGGGCTCCCCATCTTCAAGATGGCGAGAGCCCGGAGATGTGCTTCACCTCGCCTCCCCCACCTGAGGGGTGGGGTTGGCAGGCTGGCACATCCCTTGTCCTTATTTGGGGTTTCCGGCCAAAGCTTCCCGCAAGAGTGGGGGGTTGCAGGGGCCTCGGGAAACTCACAGAGGCGGCATGCCTTTGAAGCTTCCCCCTGCCCATCCTGGGGGAAGAGATTTAGCACCTCGCCCAGGATGTGCATTGTTGCAGGACCAGGAGAGCAGGGGCTCTCCTAACCAGGGGTCCAGCAACATGTCTGCTGGGTGGCAGCCTAGGCAGCCTCAGAGCAGACGTGGATTTGTAGGTTAGGTTCGAGGGGGCACCTCTAAGATGCCCTCTGGGGTGCTGGGTACATTAAATCCCACACTGGCATCAGTGTGGGTTTAATGTGCTGAGAAGTTTGATACCAAACTTCACAGTCTTTAGTGTTGCCATTATGGTGCTGTGGAGCTCGTGTTTGACGAGCTCCCAGCACCATGTACTCTTTAAATGGCAGCACTGCACTTACAGGGCTGAGGGATGGACCTGGGCACTGTAGGGGCACAGGGCTCTTGCTCCTATGCCCACACCATTGGCATAAGGCACCCAGCTAGAGGGGTGACTGATGTATGCCATGGCAGTGTATGTGATGGGCATGGCACACAGTGATGTGTGCCATGTCGACTTTGTTTTTGTCTTGCACCCAAACACTCAGCCTGCAAAGGCAGTGTGTGTGTGTAAGGGTACAGGGCCTCTAAGAGTGGCACAATGAGTGCTGCAGCTCTTAGAGGCCTTCCTGGGTCACAAAGCCCTGGGTTCTTAGGGTACCATTTACCATGGGCTGACATGTGGCCAAGGTTTGCCAATTTGGGTTTGGTTTGTTTTAGGGAAGGAACATAGGCCCTGGGCACCTGATTGGCAGGAGTCCAGGGCACACTCAATCAAAGTACATTCAGCAATTCAGCAAAAAGTGGGGGCATACCAGGCAAGAAAGATGACACTTTCTCACAGGGATGGCTTAGCAGTTCGGGTTGGACTGTTCCAATGAGGCACAGGGTCAGACTGATTTGCATATGGCCATGTCTGAACTGGGGTGGCAGAGTGGGCTAAAGAACAGTGATGGATCAAACCCAGATCTGTTGACTGGGTGTGAGTGTTTGATTGGTTCTGATGCTCCGTCCATCACCACCCCCTTTTGTACCGCTTTGTTCACCATAAGTTGGCAGGGTATGCTCAAACGTGAGTCCCTTGCTCACTTTGCCACTGGATTCAAGCAAGCCTGGCTGAAGACGGCTTAAATGCCAGAAACCGGTCCTAGGAAGCTTGTTTCCGGTCCAGGGAAGGCATGGCTTGGCAGTTTGGGCTGGACTGTTCCCATGAGGCACAGGGTTAGACTGATTTGCATATGGTCATGTCTGAACTGGGGTGGCAGAGTGGCCTAAAAGACGTTGATGGATCAAACCCAGATCTGTTGACTTGGTGTGAGTGTTTGATATTTCTGATGCTCCGTCCGTCACCACCTTCTTTTGTACCGCTTTGTTTGCCATAAGTTGGTAGGGTATGCTCAGACGTGAGTTCCCTTGCTCAGTTTGCCTCTGGATTCAAGCAAGCCTGGCTGAAGACGGCTGAAATGCCAGAAACCGGTCCTAGGAAGCTTGTTTCCGGTCTAGGGAAGGCATTGTGAGATAGTGGTTCTGTACATACTGTTCCTTAATAGGTATAGGGTGTAAAGAGTCCACAGTCCCCCAGGGTTTGACAGAGGTCAAAGTTAGGTATAAACTTACTCTCTGAAGTGGTAGCTTGGTTGAGCAGTAAGGCAGTGCCAGAGGACAGTGTAAAGCATTTGTTGTACACACTCAGTCAGCAAATGGTTTCACACACTCAATACCTGAACTCTAGGCCAATGCTTTATATATAAAAAAAATATGCTTGTTTTATTTTAGAACCAACACTTGGAGGTAAAATATACTTTCTCAACAGTAAATGTTTCATATAAATACTTTTGCAATATGCAGTAGATTTTAGTAAACAGTTACAAGAGGTTGCAGTAGGCAACTCTATTTTTAAACACAACAATACATTGAGCTCAATGGTAAATTCAAGTTATTTGCAAAAGATTACTTTTTAGATTACTTTTGGAATTCCAGGACTGGATCTTAGATTCAGTCCTGGGTCAGTTCTCAGAATCAAGTGATGAAAGTCGACTTTAGTACTGTAGTGATTTTTAACTAATATTTAGCTATTTTAAAAGTTGACACTTTGAAAATATTTCAGAGAAAACAATCAATGATTCCCTATGGAAGAAAATGCAGGTTACAGGTACAGTACGTTGACGTTACTTTTGTAATCCAGTACTGGGTGCCTAGACTCAGTACTGGGACCTTTATCCAAAAAAGGTAAGCAATTACGTTTTCAGATAATATACAATTTTTGAAGAATATTTAAAGATTGCAGAAATCGACACTTAGAAGAAATTTCACAGAAAAACAGTCAATGGTTTCCTATGGAAGAAAATTGAGTTAAGGGTAAGTACAGTTGTAGAGATTTTTCAGAGTCAGTGCTGGGCACCAAGATCCAGCACTGGGAGTTCACCTAGGAACAGGTGAGTAAATTCGTTTTTGTCACTCGGCTGATTTTTGGTGAATATTTGAAGATTTGAAAAGTCCACACTTAGAAGAAATTTCAGGAAAAAGCCAGTCAATGTTACCCTATGAGGAAAATAGAGTTTGCGGTTTAAGGGTAAGTACTCGACTGGCAGAGTTGAGGTTCTGGGCACAGACTCAGGGGTCTCCCAGGGTCAGGTAGGTTCAGTTGGTTCACCCTCAGCGGCTCTAGGGCGGCCTGGTGCAGAGAGAGTTCTGCCCAATGTTATCCTGAGAGGGATAGGGGGGCCTTGTTTGGTGGCTGCTGACTGGCAAGCCACGCGGCTGTGGGAGCTGGGCTCCTGGTCACTTACTCAGGGCAAGTGGTGAAGTAGGAAGGAATAGAGTTTTCACTGCCAGGGCCACTCGGGCGACTGGGTGCAGAGTGCTTTTGAGCCTGCGGGCGCTCAATGGATGTCAATGGGAAATCTCCGGTTAGGAAAAAGACTGCAAGCTCGTGGACGAGGACTCTTCAGGTGCCACCACCACTTCGAGAGGTAAGTTGGGTAGCTGGAGGATAGGTAGGTACCCCGGGGGTTGGACACAGGGGGCCGTGGGGCGCCGCGTGCAGGGGTGCCTTTAGGTGTCGGGAAATCTTACCCTCAGTTCATCGCGGTTGGGGGGGCACCTGGTTCTGAGGCTGCAGGCTTCTTCAGGAATGTCGAGGGAGGTCCTTGGGTGCCGGACTCGGGGTCACAGTCGCCGTGGGGTCATCCTCAGGGTCTTTGTTCACTCCGGCACTGGCCAGGCTCGGCTGGTGCAGAGTGTGCTGGGTTCGCGGTTCCGGGCTGCTGCCAGGGGTTAGAAATAGGTTGCGAGTAGAGCCTCTACTCATGGGAGTCCCAGGGGCTTAGAGCCAAAAGGTAGCCAGGTCCTCCGGGGTTGGTGAGGTTGCTGGCCACAAGAGATGCCGCGCTGCAGCAGGAGCAGGTTCGAGGGTCGACAGGCCGGTAGGGCTGGGGCCAAAGCAGTTGGTGTCTTCCTCTTTTTAGCAGCTGCAGGGCAGGTCTTTGTTCTTCTTGCTCTTCTTGTAGTTTCGAATCTGGAATCTGGGGAAGGAAGGTTCAGGGTGCCCCTAAATACTAGATTTAGGGGCGTTACAGGTAGGTGAAGGGCAGGGACCAATGGGTCCCCGTCCTGGGGTGGGTACACCCCCTATCCTGCCTCTCTCCTGTGGGAGGGGGGCAGTAGCCTAGTCTTGATAGGGTAGGGCTCCCCATCTTCAAGATGGCGAGAGCCCGGAGATGTGCTTCACCTCGCCTCCCCCACCTGAGGGGTGGGGTTGGCAGGCTGGCACATCCCTTGTGCTTATTTGGGGTTTCCGGCCAAAGCTTCCTGCAAGAGTGGGGGGTTGCAGGGGCCTGGGGAAACTCACAGAGGCGGCATGCCTTTGAAGCTTCCCCCTGCCCATCCTGGGGGAGGAGATTTAGCACCTCGCCCAGGATGTGCATTGTTGCAGGACCAGGAGAGCAGGGGCTCTCCTACCCAGGGTTCCAGCAACATGTCTGCTGGGTGGCAGCCTAGGCAGCCTCAGAGCAGACGTGGATTTGTAGGTTAGGTTCGAGGGGGCACCTCTAAGATGCCCTCTGGGGTGCTGGGTACATTAAATCCCACACTGGCATCAGTGTGGGTTTAATGTGCTGAGAAGTTTGATACCAAACTTCACAGTCTTTAGTGTTGCCATTATGGTGCTGTGGAGCTCGTGTTTGACGAGCTCCCAGCACCATGTACTCTTTAAATGGCAGCACTGCACTTACAGGGCTCAGGGATGGACCTGGGCACTGTAGGGGCACAGGGCTCTTGCTCCCATGCCCACACCATTGGCATAAGGCACCCAGCTAGAGGGGTGACTGGATGTATGCCATGGCAGTGTATGTGATGGGCATGGCACACAGTGATGTGCGCCATGTCGACTTTGTTTTTGTCTTGCACCCAAACACTCAGCCTGCAAAGGCAGTGTGTGTGTGTAAGGGTACAGGGCCTCTAAGAGTGGCACAATGAGTGCTGCAGCTCTTAGATGCCTTCCTGGGTCACAAAGCCCTGGGTACTTAGGGTACCATTTACCAGGGGCTGACATGTGGCCAACGTTTGCCAATTTGGGTTTGGTTTGTTTTAGGGAAAGAACATAGGCCCTGGGCACCTGATTGGTAGGAGTCCAGGGCACACTCAATCAAAGTACATTCAGCAATTCAGCAAAAAGTGGGGGCATACCAGGCAAGAAAGATGACACTTTCTCACAGGGATGGCTTAGCAGTTCGGGCTGGACTGCTCCCATGAGGCACAGGGTCTGACTGATTTGCATATGGCCATGTCTGAACTGGGGTGGCAGAGTGGGCTAAAGAACGGTGATGGATCAAACCCAGATCTGTTGACTTGGTGTGAGTGTTTGATTGGTTCTGATGCTCCGTCCATCACCACCCCCTTTTGTACCGCTTTGTTCACCATAAGTTGGCAGGGTATGCTCAGACGGGAGTCCCTTGCTCACTTTGCCACTGGATTCAAGCAAGCCTGGCTGAAGACGGCTGAAATGCCAGAAACCGGTCCTAGGAAGCTTGTTTCTGGTCCAGGGAAAGCATGGCTTGGCAGTTCGGGCTGGACTGTTCCCGTGAGGCACAGGGTCAGACTGATTTGCATATGGCCATGTCTGAACTGGGGTGGCAGAGTGGGCTAAAGAACAGTGATGGATCAAACCCAGATCTGTTGACTGGGTGTGAGTGTTTGATTGGTTCTGATGCTCCGTCCATCACCACCCCCTTTTGTACTGCTTTGTTCACCATAAGTTGGCAGGGTATGCTCAGACGTGAGTCCCTTGCTCACTTTGCCACTGGATTCAAGCAAGCCTGGCTGAAGACGGCTTAAATGCCAGAAACTTGTCCTAGGAAGCTTGTTTCCGGTCCAGGGAAGGTATGGCTTGGCAGTTCGGGCTGGACTGTTCCCATGAGGCACAGGGTCAGACTGATTTGCATATGGTCATGTCTGAACTGGGGTGGCAGAGTGGGCTAAAAGACGTTGATGGGTCAAACCCAGATCTGTTGACTGGGTGTGAGTGTTTGATATTTCTGATGCTCCGTCCATCACCACCTTCTTTTGTACCGCTTTGTTTGCCATAAGTTGGTAGGGTATGCTCAGACGTGAGTTCCCTTGCTCACTTTGCCTCTGGATTCAAGCAAGCCTGGCTGAAGATGGCTGAAATGCCAGAAACCGGTCATAGGAAGCTTGTTTCCGGTCTAGGGAAGGCATTGTGAGAAAGTGGTTCTGTATATACTGTTCCTTAATAGGTATAGGGTGTAAAGAGTCCACAGTCCCCCAGGGTTTGACAGAGGTCAAAGTTAGGTATAACCTTACTCTCTGAAGTGGTAGCTTGGTCGAGCAGTAAGGCAGTACCAGAGGACAGTGTAAAGCATTTGTTGTACACACTCAGTCAGCAAATGGTTTCACACACTCAATAACTGAACTCTAGGCCAATGTTTTATATATAAAAAATATATGCTTGTTTTATTTTAGAACCAACACTTGGAGGTAAAATATACTTTCTCAACAGTAAATGTTTCATATAAATACTTTTGCAATATGCAGTAGATTTTAGTAAACAGTTACAAGAGGTTGCAGTAGGCAACTCTATTTTAAACACAACAATACATTGAGCTCAATGGTAAATTCAAGTTATTTGCAAAAGATTACTTTTTAGATTACTTTTGGAATTCCAGGACTGGATCTTAGATTCAGTCCTGGGTCAGTTCTCAGAATCAAGTGATGAAAGTCGACTTTAGTACTGTAGTGATTTTTAACTAATATTTAGCTATTTTAAAAGTTGACACTGAAAATATTTCAGAGAAAACAATCAATGATTCCCTATAGAAGAAAATGCAGGTTACAGGTACAGTACGTTCACGTTACTTTTGTAATCCAGTACTGGGTGCCTAGACTCAGTACTGGGACCTTTATCCAAAACAGGTAAACAATTACGTTTTCAGATAATATACGATTTTTGAAGAATATTTAAAGATTCAGAAATCGACACTTAGAAGAAATTTCACAGAAAAACAGTCAATGGTTTCCTACGGAAGAAAATTGAGTTAAGGGTAAGTACAGTTGTAGAGATTTTTCAGAGTCAGTGCTGGGCACCAAGATCCAGCACTGGGAGTTCACCTAGGAACAGGTGAGTAAATTCGTTTTTGTCACTCGGCTGATTTTTGGTGAATATTTGAAGATTTGAAAAGTCCACACTTAGAAGAAATTTCAGGAAAAAGCCAGTCAATGTTACCCTATGAGGAAAATAGAGTTTGCGGTTTAAGGGTAAGTACTCGAGTGGCAGAGTTGAGGTTCTGGGCACAGACTCAGGGGTCTCCCAGGGTCAGGTAGGTACAGTTGGTTCACCCTCAGCGGCTCTAGGGCGGCCTGGTGCAGAGAGAGTTCCGCCCAATGTTATCCTGAGAGGGATAGGGGGCCTTGTTTGGTGGCTGCTGACTGGCAAGCCACGCGGCTGTGGGAGCTGGGCTCCTGGTCACTTACTCAGGGCAAGTGGGGAAGTAGAAAGGAATAGAGTTTTCACTGCCAGAGCCACTCGGGCGGCTGGGTGCAGAGTGCTTTTGAGCCTTCGGGCGCTCAATGGATGCCAATGGGAAATCTCCGGTTAGGAAAAAGACTGCAAGCTCGTGGACGAGGACTCTTCAGGTGCCACCACCACTTCGAGAGGTAAGTTGAGTAGCTGGAGGATAGGTAGGTACCCCGGGGTTGGACACAGGGGGCCGTGGGGCGCCGCGTGCAGGGGTGCCTTTAGGTGTCGGGAAATCTTACCCTCAGTTCATCGCGGTTGGGGGGGCACCTGGTTCTGAGGCTGCAGGCTTCTTCAGGAATGTCGAGGGAGGTCCTTGGGTGCCGGACTCGGGGTCACAGTCGCCGTGGGGTCGTCCTCAGGGTCTTTGTTCACTCCGGCACTGGCCTGGCTCGGCTGGTGCAGAGTGTGCTGGGTTCGCGGTTCCGGGCTGCTGCCAGGGGTTAGAAATGGGTTGCGAGTAGAGCCTCTACTCATGGGAGTCCCAGGGGCTTAGAGCCAAAAGGTAGCCAGGTCCTCCGGGGTTGGTGAGGTTGCTGGCCACAAGAGATGCCGCGCTGGAGCAGGAGCAGGTTCGAGGGTCGACAGGCCGGTAAGGCTGGGGCCAAAGCAGTTGGTGTCTTCCTCTTTTTAGCAGCTGCAGGGCAGGTCTTTGTTCTTCTTGCTCTTCTTGTAGTTTCGAATCTGGAATCTGGGAAAGGAAGGTTCAGGGTGCCCCTAAATACTAGATTTAGGGGCGTTACAGGTAGGTGAAGGGCAAGGACCAATGGGTCCCCGTCCTGGTGTGGGTACACCCCCTATCCTGCCTCTCTCCTGTGGGAGGGGGGCAGTAGCCTAGTCCTGATAGGGTAGGGCTCCCCATCTTCAAGATGGCGAGAGCCCGGAGATGTGCTTCACCTCGCCTCCCCCACCTGAGGGGTGGGGTTGGCAGGCTGGCACATCCCTTGTCCTTATTTGGGGTTTCCGGCCAAAGCTTCCCGCAAGAGTGGGGGGTTGCAGGGGCCTCGGGAAACTCACAGAGGCGGCATGCCTTTGAAGCTTCCCCCTGCCCATCCTGGGAGAAGAGATTTAGCACCTCGCCCAGGATGTGCATTGTTGCAGGACCAGGAGAGCAGGGGCTCTCCTAACCAGGGGTCCAGCAACATGTCTGCTGGGTGGCAGCCTAGGCAGCCTCAGAGCAGACGTGGATTTGTAGGTTAGGTTCGAGGGGGCACCTCTAAGATGCCCTCTGGGGTGCTGGGTACATTAAATCCCACACTGGCATCAGTGTGGGTTTAATGTGCTGAGAAGTTTGATACCAAACTTCACAGTCTTTAGTGTTGCCATTATGGTGCTGTGGAGCTCGTGTTTGACGAGCTCCCAGCACCATGTACTCTTTAAATGGCAGCACTGCACTTACAGGGCTGAGGGATGGACCTGGGCACTGTAGGGGCACAGGGCTCTTGCTCCTATGCCCACACCATTGGCATAAGGCACCCAGCTAGAGGGGTGACTGATGTATGCCATGGCAGTGTATGTGATGGGCATGGCACACAGTGATGTGTGCCATGTCGACTTTGTTTTTGTCTTGCACCCAAACACTCAGCCTGCAAAGGCAGTGTGTGTGTGTAAGGGTACAGGGCCTCTAAGAGTGGCACAATGAGTGCTGCAGCTCTTAGAGGCCTTCCTGGGTCACAAAGCCCTGGGTACTTAGGGTACCATTTACCAGGGGCTGACATGTGGCCAAGGTTTGCCAATTTGGGTTTGGTTTGTTTTAGGGAAGGAACATAGGCCCTGGGCACCTGATTGGCAGGAGTCCAGTACTGAGTCTAGGCACCCAGTACTGGATTACAAAAGTAACGTGAACGTACTGTACCTGTAACCTGCATTTTCTTCTATAGGGAATCATTGATTGTTTTCTCTGAAATATTTTCAAAGTGTCAACTTTTAAAATAGCTAAATATTAGTTAAAAATCACTACAGTACTAAAGTCGACTTTCATCACTTGATTCTGAGAACTGACCCAGGACTGAATCTAAGATCCAGTCCTGGAATTCCAAAAGTAATCTAAAAAGTAATCTTTTGCAAATAATAGGGCACACTCAATCAAAGTACATTCAGCAATTCAGCAAAAAGTGGGGGCATACCAGGCAAGAAAGATGACACTTTCTCACAGGGATGGCTTAGCAGTTCGGGCTGGACTGCTCCCATGAGGCACAGGGTCTGACTGATTTGCATATGGCCATGTCACTGGGGTGGCAGAGTGGGCTAAAGAACGATGATGGATCAAACCCAGATCTGTTGACTGGGTGTGAGTGTTTGATTGGTTCTGATGCTCCGTCCATCACCACCCCCTTTTGTACCGCTTTGTTTACCATAAGTTGGCAGGGTATGCTCAGACGGGAGTCCCTTGCTCACTTTGCCACTGGATTCAAGCAAGCCTCCCTGAAGACGGCTGAAATGCCAGAAACCGGTCCTAGAAAGCTTGTTTCTGGTCCAGGGAAAGCATGTCTTGGCAGTTCGGGCTGGACTGTTCCCATGAGGCACAGTGTCAGACTGATTTGCAAATAACCATGTCTGAACTGGGGTGGCAGAGTGGGCTAAAGAACAGTGATGGATCAAACCCAGATCTGTTGACTGGGTGTGAGTGTTTGATTGGTTCTGATGCTCCGTCCATCACCACCCCCTTTTGTACCGCTTTGTTCACCATAAGTTGGCAGGGTATGCTCAGACGTGAGTCCCTTGCTCACTTTGCCACTGGATTCAAGCAAGCCTGGCTGAAGACGGCTGAAATGCCAGAAACCGGTCCTAGGAAGCTTGTTTCCGGTCTAGGGAAGGCATTGTGAGAAAGTGGTTCTGTATATACTGTTCCTTAATAGGTATAGGGTGTAAAGAGTCCACAGTCCCCCAGGGTTTGACAGAGGTCAAAGTTAGGTATAACCTTACTCTCTGAAGTGGTAGCTTGGTTGAGCAGTAAGGCAGTACCAGAGGACAGTGTAAAGCATTTGTTGTACTCACTCAGTCAGCAAATGGTTTCACACACTCAATACCTGAACTCTAGGCCAATGCTTTATATATAAAAAAAATATGCTTGTTTTATTTTAGAACCAACACTTGGAGGTAAAATATACTTTCTCAACAGTAAATGTTTCATATAAATACTTTTGCAATATGCAGTAGATTTTAGTAAACAGTTACAAGAGGTTGCAGTAGGCAACTCTATTTTTAAACACAACAATACATTGAGCTCAATGGTAAATTCAAGTTATTTGCAAAAGATTACTTTTTAGATTACTTTTGGAATTCCAGGACTGGATCTTAGATTCAGTCCTGGGTCAGTTCTCAGAATCAAGTGATGAAAGTCGACTTTAATACTGTAGTGATTTTTAACTAATATTTAGCTATTTTAAAAGTTGACACTTTGAAAATATTTCAGAGAAAACAATCAATGATTCCCTATGGAAGAAAATGCAGGTTACAGGTACAGTACGTTGACGTTACTTTTGTAATCCAGTACTGGGTGCCTAGACTCAGTACTGGGACCTTTATCCAAAAAAGGTAAGCAATTACGTTTTCAGATAATATACGATTTTTGAAGAATATTTAAAGATTGCAGAAATCGACACTTAGAAGAAATTTCAAGAAAAACAGTCAATGGTTTCCTATGGAAGAAAATTGAGTTAAGGGTAAGTACAGTTGTAGAGATTTTTCAGAGTCAGTGCTGGGCACCAAGATCCAGCACTGGGAGTTCACCTAGGAACAGGTGAGTAAATTCGTTTTTGTCACTCGGCTGATTTTTGGTGAATATTTGAAGATTTGAAAAGTCCACACTTAGAAGAAATTTCAGGAAAAAGCCAGTCAATGTTACCCTATGAGGAAAATAGAGTTTGCGGTTTAAGGGTAAGTACTCGACTGGCAGAGTTGAGGTTCTGGGCACAGACTCAGGGGTCTCCCAGGGTCAGGTAGGTACAGTTGGTTCACCCTCAGCGGCTCTAGGGCGGCCTGGTGCAGAGAGAGTACCGCCCAATGTTATCCTGAGAGGGATAGGGGGGCCTTGTTTGGTGGCTGCTGACTGGCAAGCCACGCGGCTGTGGGAGCTGGGCTCCTGGTCACTTACTCAGGGCAAGTGGGGAAGTAGAAAGTGTTGGACCCGGCCTCGTAGAATGGCCCTCCGTGCCCCCGCACCACCGAAACCTGGTGCCTGCAGCCCAAGCACGCGGCCCAGCCGACCTTTCCCACCAGGACACCTGCACCAACCCCGGACATCCCCGTCCATGGCCTCTCTCCTTTCGGCCACCCCGGGCCCGCGTGCCCACTCCCTGCAACAAGATGGCCGCCCGGCTCCAGCGCGACCCGGGCCTCGAGGCGCCACTCCGGCTGGAGGACATCACGCTTCCAGGGGATGAGAGAGGGAGGAGCAGTTTCTATCGCACCTCTGAACTCCCCTGGGACGATGGGTTTCGATCGGCCCTCCGGCCTCCCTGCGGGCTGGCTCCGTGCCTGCTGGGTGTCTGGGACTCGTCCCGACCCGGCCCTGAAAGGATCAAAAAGACAATAGCAGGAAACCCCGACAAGCGGCCCCCAGGTGACAAGACCCCTGCCTGCGCAGACTCCGGACATCAAAGCGGGGTCGACCTATAACAAGGGGTGCTCTGAGACTGTCCGGCAGATTCGACGCTGGAACAACGAGAGCCTGCTGACGTGGTCGCGGCTCCTGGAACTTGAACCTACCTGAGCCCTGCTGAGTGACTCGCGGCTCCCTGAAGATCGTAAGACCTCCGAACTTGTACCTGAGCCCTGCTGAGTGACTCGCGGCTCCCTGAAGATCGTAAGACCTCCGAACTTGTACCTGAGCCCTGCTGAGTGACTCGCGGCTCCTTGAAGATCGTAAAGACCTCCGAACCTGTACCTGCGCCCGCTGAGTGACTCGCGGCTCCCCCAGACTCTCACGGTCCCGCCGGACCCCGACTCCGACCACGTATCCCCCAGCTCGAGGATTGTGAGCTGTGCGCCGGATACGTCCCTGCTTGAACCGTTACCAGAGACAGTCCCGCTACCCCCTACCTTTCCGAGACTCTTGAGCCCGTGCTCACCTTGTACATATTTGCAGTGATACCTAGTTGATAAAGCTTGTTTCTGAGAATACCCAGTGTGGTCTCTCTGTGTCGTGTGGTGCCAGAAGTACGATCCTAGTTGCGAGATTCCTCCCCCCTGGGGAATCTCTCGCCAGTGCCCGGCTACAATACTACACGGGTGGGACTCAGGGAAGTCAGGACCCCTTTCCGGGCTCCTCTGAGGTCGCCGTCTAACATTGGTGGCAAGCGACGGGATTCGGGCCCATCACCTAGAGATCGTACAGTGAACAACGGACGCACGACCAACAAAGATGGCAGAAGGAAGCGCCATGAGCTCAGCAGAAACCAACGCCAACAGAGTGTTCCAGGTGGAGCATCTGGAAGAATACACACACAAAGAGCTAAAACAATTTTGCAAAGAACTTAAAATCGCTACCACTGGCCTCAACACTAAGGAAGACTTGCAGAAAGCACTGAAAACTTGGGTGGAGACCGGGGCATCCCGCCCGGAAGGCACGGGGGAGCGCCCCGACGAAGCCGAACCCCCTCCAAGTGAAAGCAGCGACAATCAGGTGCGAGGCATTGTACCAGACGGGGGCCTATCCCCGGGAGAACTCACGGACAGAGAGAGAAGCCGCAGTCATGAACTCGAGTTAGCCAAACTCAAAATCGAGGGCGAATTGAAGTTAGCGGAGAAAAAGCTAGCGGTAGAGCAAATGCGCGTACAAGGCGAACTGGAAGAAAAGAAGCTCCAACGGGAGCACGAAGGAAGAAAGCTCCAACTAGAGCACGAACGCAGCTTAAAAGAACTCGAGCTCAAGGCCCGAAATGAGGACGGGAGGCCCTCGGGGAACCGAGAGACGGCCCCCCCAGCGGAACAGAAGGTCCACATCCCCAAGGATGTGGTCAAAGAATATTATAAAAACGATGACATTCAGCAATGGTTTCGGGCCTACGAGGTCGCCATGACCTCCCATCGGATTCCACAGAAGGACTGGGGGGCGGGGTTGTGGGGGCGGTTTCTGAGCGAAGGAAGGGACACCCTGCTCGACCTACCCCTCTCCCTGCAGACCTCCTACAGCCACATGAAAGAGGCTCTCCTCACAAGATACGGCCTCACCCCAGAAATGTACCGCCAACGGTTCCGGGACTGCAGGAAGATCCCGGGCACCACCTGGGTGGAGTATGTAAACTTTTTTAGTCGGGCCTTCGATGGGTGGGTCAAGGGCAGCAAGGTCACCACCCTTGCCGAACTCACTGACCTCATGTTATGGGAACATCTGGCTGCGAACTGCTTCGTAGAGCTACGTCAACATCTGCTGGATAGCAAGCTCACAGATCCCCGGAAGCTGGCTGTGGAGGCCGACCGCTGGACCAACACCCGGGTCTCCCGGGGCATGGTAGGAGAGTACCCACGAACCAGTCAGGGATCACCCCGCCAGAGAGGGGGAGGGAACCAGGGAGGGCCGAGAGAGTCCCAGCCTAGCCCCCCGAAGACACCACCTCCACCTTTCCCGGCGCCCCCCCCACCAGTAACAGGGCCCCCTGGGAGACGAGGACACCGGGTGACCGTCACATGTTTTCGTTGCCAGAAACCCGGGCACTACGCCAATGACCCAGAGTGCCCCATGGCCACCCAAGTCACCCCTGCGAGACAGATAGCCAACGTAGCCCTGGGGGAGGAGGTTGAGAAAGCCGAGGAGTGGGAACCCGCCGCTATGGCCCTAGTATCCCTGGGGGATAGGGAAATGATCCCTGGTAGCCTCCTACCGTCCAACACACAGAAATATGGGCAGCTCGTCAAGATCAATGGCCACCAGGTAGAGGCCCTGCGGGACACCGGGGCCAGTATCACCGGTGTCCTCAGGCACCTAGTTCCCAAGGAGCAGATCCTCCCCAATGTCTTTTGCCCCGTAATATCTGCAGACAATAGGGAAAGTATGTGTCAGGTAGCCCTGGTGCCATTTGAGTGGGGAGGGGTGATAGGTAAACTCAAGGTGGCCGTAAGAACCTCCCAGCCGGTCGACTGCCTCTTAGGGAACGACCTGGAGAGTTCTCCCTGGAAGCACGTAGAGCGCAAGGCCCACCTAGGAATGATGGGACTCCCCGAGTGGGTGTGTGCCACCACCCGATCTATGACAGCCCGACTCACTCCCCGGAGAGAAGTCGAGGGCACCCCGGTCGAAGAAGCCCGTACCGTCCCCGCCGAGGGTCCTCCCGTTCCCCCATCGGGAGGGTCCGTTGCCAGCGACGAACCCGCACCATCCGACCCCGCCCCGGTCCCCGAGTTGGGGGATCTACCCGAGTTGGCCCATTGGCGCCACGAGGGCGGGCCCACCCGGGAAGAATTTTGCCGGGAGCAAGCCACCTGTCCTTCCCTGGTCGGGCTGCGGCGCCAGGCCGAGGGCCAAACCGCAGGTGACCAGACCGGAACGCACCGAATCTATTGGGAGAATAACATCCTGTATAGTGAGCAGAAATCAGTGGAGCTGGGATCCGGACGGGTACTGGTGGTACCCCTCCGCTTCCGGGATTTCCTCCTGGGCTTAGCCCACGATGTCCCCCTCGCCGGTCACCTGGGTCAGGACAAGACCTACAGCCGTCTCGTGACCCATTTTTATTGGCCTAAGATGAAAGCAGCGGTAGAGGCACACTGCAAGTCCTGCCCCACGTGCCAAGCCAGTGGGAAGAGTGGGGGGAAGCGCAAGGCTCCCCTCCAACCCTTCCCGGTTGTCAGTACCCCCTTCGAACGAGTCGGAATCGACATCGTGGGGCCACTGGACCCCCCCACCTCCCAAGGTCACCGTTTCATCTTGGTCCTAGTAGACCACGCCACCCGCTATCCAGAGGCTATTCCCCTGCGCACCATTACGGCCCCCGTGGTGGGCCGGGCCCTGATGGGGATCTTTTCCAGGGTGGGTTTCCCCCGCGAGGTCGTGAGCGATCGCGGCACTAATTTTATATCAAGGTATATGACGTCCCTGTGGCAACAATGTGGGGTGTCCTATAAGTTCACCACCCCGTACCATCCCCAAGGGAACGGCCTAGTAGAGAGGTTTAATAGGACTTTGAAAGGGATGATCGCTGGCCTAGAAGAGCCCCTCCGGCGTAAGTGGGACGTCCTGCTCCCCTGCCTCTTGTTCGCTTACCGGGAGGTCCCCCAGAAGTCCTTAGGGTTCAGCCCGTTTGAATTACTCTATGGGCACCCCGTCCGAGGTCCCCTCAGTTTGGTTAAGGAAGGGTGGGAGGCAGCACCCCAGACCACCCCCCGAGATGTGTTCCAATATGTCCTGGCCCTCCGGAACCAGACCAGGAGGTTCCGAGAACTGGCCGAGGCCAACCTGGAGGCGAGTCAAGAAGAAATGAAGCGCTGGTACGACCAGAATGCTACTCTGGTCGAGTTCCAGCCGGGCCAGCAGGTGTGGGTCATGGCCCCCGTGAAGCCTGGCGCTCTCCAGGACCGATGGACTGGGCCCTACAAAGTGGTTGAGAGGAAGAGCCAAGTCACCTACTTGGTGGACGTCCAGTCGCCTCGGGATCCCCTCCGGGTCCTGCACGTGAACCGCCTCAAGCCTCACTTCGTGCGGACAGAACTGAGCCTCCTGCTGGCCACCGATGACGGGGCCGAAGATGAGTCGGATCCCCTCCCGGACCTCCTGTGTGTCAAGGAGCAGGATGGCTCCGTGGAGGGAGTGAACCTCTCCCCAGCCCTCACTGCCCAGCAACAAGCGGACTGCCGCCAGCTCCTCAGACAATTTTCCGACCTCTTCTCCCTGACCCCCCGGGTCACCAACTGGTGTGTTCACGATGTGGACACCGGGGACAGCCCGCCGGTGAGACACCGAGCCTACCGGGTTCCTGACCGGGTCCGGTCCTGCATTCAAGCTGAAGTCTCGAAGATGTTGACCCTGGGGGTGATCGAGCCCTCTGACAGTCCCTGGGCCAGCCCCGTGGTCCTGGTTCCGAAGGCAGCAGCCCCCGGTGTCGCCCCCGAGCTCCGGTTCTGCGTGGATTACCGGGGGCTCAATGACGTTACCCGAGCCGATGCCCACCCCATTCCACGAGCCGACGAGCTCATTGACCGACTAGGGGCCGCCCGGTTCCTCAGCACTTTCGACCTCACCTGCGGCTACTGGCAGATTGCGCTCACCGAAGGGGCCAAGGAGAGGTCTGCTTTCTCCACCCCCGATGGGCACTACCGCTTCCGCGTGATGCCCTTCGGGATGAAAAATGCCCCGGCCACTTTCCAGAGACTGGTAAATAGGGTCCTGGCCGGGCTAGAACAGTTCAGCGCGGCCTATCTGGACGACATCGCTGTCTTCAGTTCAGAGTGGAGTGAGCACCTCCAGCACCTCCGGAGAGTGCTAACCGCCCTGCGCCAGGCAGGCCTCACCGTAAAAGCCAGCAAGTGCCAGATCGGGCAAGGATCCGTAGTCTACCTGGGGCACCAAGTCGGGAGTGGCCAGGTCGCTCCTCTACAGCCAAAGATCGACGCCATCCTGGCCTGGGACCCACCCATCACCCAAACGGAAGTCCGAGCCTTTCTGGGACTCACGGGCTACTACCGCCGATTCATTCGGGGGTATGGCAGCCTGGTCGGCCCTCTCACTGAACTCACGTCTAAAAAACAGCCAAAGAAGGTGCAATGGACGGCTGCCTGCCAGGAAGCTTTCGATGCTCTAAAAAAGGCCATGTGCACTGCCCCCGTCCTCCAGGCTCCCGACTACACCAAGGAGTTCATAGTCCAGACCGATGCCTCCGAGCATGGCATTGGGGCCGTCCTGTCCCAAGTGAATGATCAAGGCCTAGACCAGCCCGTCGCCTTCCTCAGTCGGCGGCTGCTACCCCGAGAACAGAAGTGGAGCACCATAGAGCGCGAAGCCTTTGCCGTGGTCTGGGCACTCAAAAAACTACGACCCTACCTGTTCGGCACTCATTTCAGGGTCCAAACTGACCATCGGCCCTTGCGATGGCTCATGCAGATGCGAGGAGAAAACCCCAAGCTACTGCGGTGGTCAATCTCCCTCCAGGGAATGGACTTCACCGTAGAACACCGCCCTGGTACGGACCATGCCAACGCTGACGGCCTCTCCCGGTTCTTCCGCCTCAGCGAAGAGAACCCCCCAAGGTGATGGGCAGTTCTCTCCGGCTTTCAGCTGGGGGGGACGCGTGTTGGACCCGGCCTCGTAGAATGGCCCTCCGTGCCCCCGCACCACCGAAACCTGGTGCCTGCAGCCCAAGCACGCGGCCCAGCCGACCTTTCCCACCAGGACACCTGCACCAACCCCGGACATCCCCGTCCATGGCCTCTCTCCTTTCGGCCACCCCGGGCCCGCGTGCCCACTCCCTGCAACAAGATGGCCGCCCGGCTCCAGCGCGACCCGGGCCTCGAGGCGCCACTCCGGCTGGAGGACATCACGCTTCCAGGGGATGAGAGAGGGAGGAGCAGTTTCTATCGCACCTCTGAACTCCCCTGGGACGATGGGTTTCGATCGGCCCTCCGGCCTCCCTGCGGGCTGGCTCCGTGCCTGCTGGGTGTCTGGGACTCCTCCCGACCCGGCCCTGAAAGGATCAAAAAGACAATAGCAGGAAACCCCGACAAGCGGCCCCCAGGTGACAAGACCCCTGCCTGCGCAGACTCCGGACATCAAAGCGGGGTCGACCTATAACAAGGGGTGCTCTGAGACTGTCCGGCAGATTCGACGCTGGAACAACGAGAGCCTGCTGACGTGGTCGCGGCTCCTGGAACTTGAACCTACCTGAGCCCTGCTGAGTGACTCGCGGCTCCCTGAAGATCGTAAGACCTCCGAACTTGTACCTGAGCCCTGCTGAGTGACTCGCGGCTCCCTGAAGATCGTAAGACCTCCGAACTTGTACCTGAGCCCTGCTGAGTGACTCGCGGCTCCTTGAAGATCGTAAAGACCTCCGAACCTGTACCTGCGCCCGCTGAGTGACTCGCGGCTCCCCCAGACTCTCACGGTCCCGCCGGACCCCGACTCCGACCACGTATCCCCCAGCTCCAGGATTGTGAGCTGTGCGCCGGATACGTCCCTGCTTGAACCGTTACCAGAGACAGTCCCGCTACCCCCTACCTTTCCGAGACTCTTGAGCCCATGCTCACCTTGTACATATTTGCAGTGATACCTAGTTGATAAAGCTTGTTTCTGAGAATACCCAGTGTGGTCTCTCTGTGTCGTGTGGTGCCAGAAGTACGATCCTAGTTGCGAGATTCCTCCCCCCTGGGGAATCTCTCGCCAGTGGCCGGCTACAATACTACACGGGTGGGACTCAGGGAAGTCAGGACCCCTTTCCGGGCTCCTCTGAGGTCGCCGTCTAACAGAAAGGAATAGAGTTTTCACTGCCAGGGCCACTCGGGCGGCTGGGTGCAGAGTGCTTTTGAGCCTTCGGGCGCTCAATGGATGTCAATGGGAAATCTCCGGTTAGGAAAAAGACTGCAAGCTCGTGGACGAGGACTCTTCAGGTGCCACCACCACTTCGAGAGGTAAGTTGGGTAGCTGGAGGATAGGTAGGTACCCCGGGGTTGGACACAGGGGGCCGTGGGGCGCCGCGTGCAGGGGTGCCTTTAGGTGTCGGGAAATCTTACCCTCAGTTCATCGCGGTTGGGGGGGCACCTGGTTCTGAGGCTGCAGGCTTCTTCAGGAATGTCGAGGGAGGTCCTTGGGTGCCGGACTCGGGGTCACAGTCGCCGTGGGGTCGTCCTCAGGGTCTTTGTTCACTCCGCACTGGCCTGGCTCGGCTGGTGCAGAGTGTGCTTGGTTCGCGGTTCCGGGCTGCTGCCAGGGGTTAGAAATAGGTTGCGAGTAGAGCCTATACTCATGGGAGTCCCAGGGGCTTAGAGCCAAAAGGTAGCCAGGTCCTCCGGGGTTGGTGAGGTTGCTGGCGACAAGAGATGCCGCGCTGGAGCAGGAGCAGGTTCGAGGGTCGACAGGCCGGTAGGGCTGGGGCCAAAGCAGTTGGTGTCTTCCTCCTTTTAGCAGCTGCAGGGCAGGTCTTTGTTCTTCTTGCTCTTCTTGTAGTTTCGAATCTGGAATCTGGGGAAGGAAGGTTCAGGGTGCCCCTAAATACTAGATTTAGGGGCGTTACAGGTAGGTGAAGGGCAGGGACCAATGGGTCCCCGTCCGGGGGTGGGTACACCCCCTATCCTGCCTCTCTCCTGTGGGAGGGGGGCAGTAGCCTAGTCCTGATAGGGTAGGGCTCCCCATCTTCAAGATGGCGAGAGCCCGGAGATGTGCTTCACCTCGCCTCCCCCACCTGAGGGGTGGGGTTGGCAGGCTGGCACATCCCTTGTCCTTATTTGGGGTTTCCGGCCAAAGCTTCCCGCAAGAGTGGGGGGTTGCAGGGGCCTCGGGAAACTCACAGAGGCGGCATGCCTTTGAAGCTTCCCCCTGCCCATCCTGGGGGAGGAGATTTAGCACCTCGCCCAGGATGTGCATTGTTGCAGGACCAGGAGAGCAGGGGCTCTCCTAACCAGGGGTCCAGCAACATGTCTGCTGGGTGGCAGCCTAGGCAGCCTCAGAGCAGACGTGGATTTGTAGGTTAGGTTCGAGGGGGCACCTCTAAGATGCCCTCTGGGGTGCTGGGTACATTAAATCCCACACTGGCATCAGTGTGGGTTTAATGTGCTGAGAAGTTTGATACCAAACTTCACAGTCTTTAGTGTTGCCATTATGGTGCTGTGGAGCTCGTGTTTGACGAGCTCCCAGCACCATGTACTCTTTAAATGGCAGCACTGCACTTACAGGGCTGAGGGATGGACCTGGGCACTGTAGGGGCACAGGGCTCTTGTTCCTATGCCCACACCATTGGCATAAGGCACCCAGCTAGAGGGGTGACTGATGTATGCCATGGCAGTGTATGTGATGGACATGGCACACAGTGATGTGTGCCATGTCGACTTTGTTTTTGTCTTGCACCCAAACACTCAGCCTACAAAGGCAGTGTGTGTGTGTAAGGGTACAGGGCCTCTAAGAGTGGCACAATGAGTGCTGCAGCTCTTAGAGGCCTTCCTGGGTCACAAAGCCCTGGGTACTTAGGGTACCATTTACCATGGGCTGACATGTGGCCAAGGTTTGCCAATTTGGGTTTGGTTTGTTTTAGGGAAGGAACATAGGCCCTGGGCACCTGATTGGCAGGAGTCCAGGGCACACTCAATCAAAGTACATTCAGCAATTCAGCAAAAAGTGGGGGCATACCAGGCAAGAAAGATGACACTTTCTCACAGGGATGGCTTAGCAGTTCGGGTTGGACTGCTCCCATGAGGCACAGGGTCTGACTGATTTGCATATGACCATGTCTGAAGTGGGGTGGCAGAGTGGGCTAAAGAACGATGATGGATCAAACCCAGATCTGTTGACTGGGTGTGAGTGTTTGATTGGTTCTGATGCTCCGTCCATCACCACCCCCTTTTGTACCGCTTTGTTTACCATAAGTTGGCAGGGTATGCTCAGACGGGAGTCCCTTGCTCACTTTGCCACTGGATTCAAGCAAGCCTGCCTAAAGACGGCTGAAATGCCAGAAACCGGTCCTAGAAAGCTTGTTTCTGGTCCAGGGAAAGCATGGCTTGACAGTTCGGGCTGGACTGTTCCCATGAGGCACAGGGTCAGACTGATTTGCATATGGCCATGTCTGAACTGGGCTGGCAGAGTGGGCTAAAGAACAGTGATGGATCAAACCCAGATCTGTTGACTGGGTGTGAGTGTTTGATTGGTTCTGATGCTCCGTCCATCACCACCCCCTTTTGTACCGCTTTGTTCACCATAAGTTGGCAGGGTATGCTCAGACGTGAGTCCCTTGCTCACTTTGCCACTGGATTCAAGCAAGCCTGGCTGAAGACGGCTTAAATGCCAGAAACCGGTCCTAGGAAGCTTGTTTCCGGTCCAGGGAAGGCATGGCTTGGCAGTTCGGGCTGGATTGTTCCCATGAGGCACAGGGTCAGACTGATTTGCATATGGTCATGTCTGAACTGGGGTGGCAGAGTGGGCTAAAAGACGTTGAAGGGTCAAACCCAGATCTGTTGACTGGGTGTGAGTGTTTGATATTTCTGATGCTCCGTCCATCACCACCTTCTTTTGTACCGCTTTGTTTGCCATAAGTTGGTAGGGTATGCTCAGACGTGAGTTCCCTTGCTCAGTTTGCCTCTGGATTCAAGCAAGCCTGGCTGAAGACGGCTGAAATGCCAGAAACCGGTCCTAGGAAGCTTGTTTCCGGTCTAGGGAAGGCATTGTGAGAAAGTGGTTCTGTATATACTGTTCCTTAATAGGTATAGGGTGTAAAGAGTCCACAGTCCCCCAGGGTTTGACAGAGGTCAAAGTTAGGTATAACCTTACTCTCTGAAGTGGTAGCTTGGTTGAGCAGTAAGGCAGTACCAGAGGACAGTGTAAAGCATTTGTTGTACACACTCAGTCAGCAAATGGTTTCACACACTCAATACCTGAACTCTAGGCCAATGCTTTATATATAAAAAAAATATGCTTGTTTTATTTTAGAACCAACACTTGGAGGTAAAATATACTTTCTCAACAGTAAATGTTTCATATAAATACTTTTGCAATATGCAGTAGATTTTAGTAAACAGTTACAAGAGGTTGCAGTAGGCAACTCTATTTTTAAACACAACAATACATTGAGCTCAATGGTAAATTCAAGTTATTTGCAAAAGATTACTTTTTAGATTACTTTTGGAATTCCAGGACTGGATCTTAGATTCAGTCCTGGGTCAGTTCTCAGAATCAAGTGATGAAAGTCGACTTTAGTACTGTAGTGATTTTTAACTAATATTTAGCTATTTTAAAAGTTGACAGAAAATATTTCAGAGAAAACAATCAATGATTCCCTATGGAAGAAAATGCAGGTTACAGGTACAGTACGTTGACGTTACTTTTGTAATCCAGTACTGGGTGCCTAGACTCAGTACTGGGACCTTTATCCAAAAAAGGTAAGCAATTACGTTTTCAGATAATATACGATTTTTGAAGAATATTTAAAGATTGTAGAAATCGACACTTAGAAGAAATTTCAAGAAAAACAGTCAATGGTTTCCTATGGAAGAAAATTGAGTTAAGGGTAAGTACAGTTGTAGAGATTTTTCAGAGTCAGTGCTGGGCACCAAGATCCAGCACTGGGAGTTCACCTAGGAACAGGTGAGTAAATTCGTTTTTGTCACTCGGCTGATTTTTGGTGAATATTTGAAGATTTGAAAAGTCCACACTTAGAAGAAATTTCAGGAAAAAGCCAGTCAATGTTACCCTATGAGGAAAATAGAGTTTGCGGTTTAAGGGTAAGTACTCGACTGGCAGAGTTGAGGTTCTGGGCACAGACTCAGGGGTCTCCCAGGGTCAGGTGGGTACAGTTGGTTCACCCTCAGCGGCTCTAGGGCGGCCTGGTGCAGAGAGAGTACCGCCCAATGTTATCCTGAGAGGGATAGGGGGGCCTTGTTTGGTGGCTGCTGACTGGCAAGCCACGCGGCTGTGGGAGCTGGGCTCCTGGTCACTTACTCAGGGCAAGTGGGGAAGTAGAAAGGAATAGAGTTTTCACTGCCAGGGCCACTCGGGCGGCTGGGTGCAGAGTGCTTTTGAGCCTTCGGGCGCTCAATGGATGTCAATGGGAAATCTCTGGTTAGGAAAAAGACTGCAAGCTCGTGGACGAGGACTCTTCAGGTGCCACCACCACTTCGAGAGGTAAGTTGGGTAGCTGGAGGATAGGTAGGTACCCCGGGGTTGGACACAGGGGGCCGTGGGGCGCCGCGTGCAGGGGTGCCTTTAGGTGTCGGGAAATCTTACCCTCAGTTCATCGCGGTTGGGGGGGCACCTGGTTCTGAGGCTGCAGGCTTCTTCAGGAATGTCGAGGGAGGTCCTTGGGTGCCGGACTCGGGGTCACAGTCGCCGTGGGGTCGTCCTCAGGGTCTTTGTTCACTCCGCACTGGCCTGGCTCGGCTGGTGCAGAGTGTGCTGGGTTCCCGGTTCCGGGCTGCTGCCAGGGGTTAGAAATAGGTTGCGAGTAGAGCCTATACTCATGGGAGTCCCAGGGGCTTTGAGCCAAAAGGTAGCCAGGTCCTCCGGGGTTGGTGAGGTTGCTGGCCACAAGAGATGCCGCGCTGGAGCAGGAGCAGGTTCGAGGGTCGACAGGCCGGTAGGGCTGGGGCCAAAGCAGTTGGTGTCTTCCTCCTTTTAGCAGCTGCAGGGCAGGTCTTTGTTCTTCTTGCTCTTCTTGTAGTTTCGAATCTGGAATCTGGGGAAGGAAGGTTCAGGGTGCCCCTAAATACTAGATTTAGGGGCGTTACAGGTAGGTGAAGGGCAGGGACCAATGGGTCCCCGTCCTGGGGTGGGTACACCCCCTATCCTGCCTCTCTCCTGTGGGAGGGGGGCAGTAGCCTAGTCCTGATAGGGTAGGGCTCCCCATCTTCAAGATGGCGAGAGCCCGGAGATGTGCTTCACCTCGCCTCCCCCACCTGAGGGGTGGGGTTGGCAGGCTGGCACATCCCTTGTCCTTATTTGGGGTTTCCGGCCAAAGCTTCCCGCAAGAGTGGGGGGTTGCAGGGGCCTGGGGAAACTCACAGAGGCGGCATGCCTTTGAAGCTTCCCCCTGCCCATCCTGGGGGAGGAGATTTAGCACCTCGCCCAGGATGTGCATTGTTGCAGGACCAGGAGAGCAGGGGCTCTCCTACCCAGGGATCCAGCAACATGTCTGCTGGGTGGCAGCCTAGGCATCCTCAGAGCAGACGTGGATTTGTAGGTTAGGTTCGAGGGGGCACCTCTAAGATGCCCTCTGGGGTGCTGGGTACATTAAATCCCACACTGGCATCAGTGTGGGTTTAATGTGCTGAGAAGTTTGATACCAAACTTCACAGTCTTTAGTGTTGCCATTATGGTGCTGTGGAGCTCGTGTTTGACGAGCTCCCAGCACCATGTACTCTTTAAATGGCAGCACTGCACTTACAGGGCTCAGGGATGGACCTGGGCACTGTAGGGGCACAGGGCTCTTGCTCCTATGCCCACACCATTGGCATAAGGCACCCAGCTAGAGGGGTGACTGATGTATGCCATGGCAGTGTATGTGATGGGCATGGCACACAGTGATGTGTGCCATGTCGACTTTGTTTTTGTCTTGCACCCAAACACTCAGCCTGCAAAGGCAGTGTGTGTGTGTAAGGGTACAGGGCCTCTAAGAGTGGCACAATGAGTGCTGCAGCTCTTAGAGGCCTTCCTGGGTCACAAAGCCCTGGGTACTTAGGGTACCATTTACCATGGGCAGACATGTGGCCAAGGTTTGCCAATTTGGGTTTGTTTTGTTTTAGGGAAGGAACATAGGCCCTGGGCACCTGATTGGCAGGAGTCCAGGGCACACTCAATCAAAGTACATTCAGCAATTCAGCAAAAAGTGGGGGCATACCAGGCAAGAAAGATGACACTTTCTCACAGGGATGGCTTAGCAGTTCGGGCTGGACTGCTCCCATGAGGCACAGGGTCTGACTGATTTGCATATGGCCATGTCTGAACTGGGGTGGCAGAGTGGGCTAAAGAACGATGATGGATCAAACCCAGATCTGTTGACTGGGTGTGAGTGTTTCATTGGTTCTGATGCTCCGTCCATCACCACCCCCTTTTGTACCGCTTTGTTTACCATAAGTTGGCAGGGTATGCTCAGACGGGAGTCCCTTGCTCACTTTGCCACTGGATTCAAGCAAGCCTGCCTGAAGACGACTGAAATGCCAGAAACCGGTCCTAGAAAGCTTGTTTCTGGTCCAGGGAAAGCATGGCTTGGCAGTTCGGGCTGGACTGTTCCCATGAGGCACAGGGTCAGACTGATTTGCATATGGCCCTGTCTGAACTGGGGTGGCAGAGTGGGCTAAAGAACAGTGATGGATCAAACCCAGATCTGTTGACTGGGTGTGAGTGTTTGATTGGTTCTGATGCTCCGTCCATCACCACCTCCTTTTGTACCGCTTTGTTCACCATAAGTTGGCAGGGTATGCTCAGACGTGAGTCCCTTGCTCACTTTGCCACTGGATTCAAGCAAGCCTGGCTGAAGACGGCTGAAATGCCAGAAACCGGTCCTAGGAAGCTTGTTTCCGGTCTAGGGAAGGCATTGTGAGAAAGTGGTTCTGTATAAACTGTTCCTTAATAGGTATAGGGTGTAAAGAGTCCACAGTCCCCCAGGGTTTGACAGAAGTCAAAGTTAGGTATAACCTTACTCTCTGAAGTGGTAGCTTGGTCGAGCAGTAAGGCAGTACCAGAGGCCAGTGTAAAGCATTTGTTGTACACACTCAGTCAGCAAATGGTTTCACACACTCAATAACTGAACTCTAGGCCAATGCTTTATATATATAAAAAATATGCTTGTTTTATTTTAGAACCAACACTTAGAGGTAAAATATACTTTCTCAACAGTAAATGTTTCATATAAATACTTTTGCAATATGCAGTAGATTTTAGTAAACAGTTACAAGAGGTTGCAGTAGGCAACTCTATTTTTAAACACAACAATACATTGAGCTCAATGGTAAATTCAAGTTATTTGCAAAAGATTACTTTTTAGATTACTTTTGGAATTCCAGGACTGGATCTTAGATTCAGTCCTGGGTCAGTTCTCAGAATCAAGTGATGAAAGTCGACTTTAGTACTGTAGTGATTTTTAACTAATATTTAGCTATTTTAAAAGTTGTCACTTTGAAAATATTTCAGAGAAAACAATCAATGATTCCCTATGGAAGAAAATGCAGGTTACAGGTACAGTACGTTGACGTTACTTTTGTAATCCAGTACTGGGTGCCTAGACTCAGTACTGGGACCTTTATCCAAAAAAGGTAAGCAATTACGTTTTCAGATAATATACGATTTTTGAAGAATATTTAAAGATTGCAGAAATCGACACTTAGAAGAAATTTCACAGAAAAACAGTCAATGGTTTCCTATGGAAGAAAATTGAGTTAAGGGTAAGTACAGTTGTAGAGATTTTTCAGAGTCAGTGCTGGGCACCAAGATCCAGCACTGGGAGTTCACCTAGGAACAGGTGAGTAAATTCGTTTTTGTCACTCGGCTGATTTTTGGTGAATATTTGAAGATTTGAAAAGTCCATACTTGGAAGAAATTTCAGGAAAAAGCCAGTCAATGTTACCCTATGAGGAAAATAGAGTTTGCGGTTTAAGGGTAAGTACTCGACTGGCAGAGTTGAGGTTCTGGGCACAGACTCAGGGGTCTCCCAGGGTCAGGTAGGTTCAGTTGGTTCACCCTCAGCGGCTCTAGGGCGGCCTGGTGCAGAGAGAGTTCTGCCCAATGTTATCCTGAGAGGGATAGGGGGGCCTTGTTTGGTGGCTGCTGACTGGCAAGCCACGCGGCTGTGGGAGCTGGGCTCCTGGTCACTTACTCAGGGCAAGTGGTGAAGTAGGAAGGAATAGAGTTTTCACTGCCAGGGCCACTCGGGCGGCTGGGTGCAGAGTGCTTTTGAGCCTGCGGGCGCTCAATGGATGTCAATGGGAAATCTCCGGTTAGGAAAAAGACTGCAAGCTCGTGGACGAGGACTCTTCAGGTGCCACCACCACTTCGAGAGGTAAGTTGGGTAGCTGGAGGATAGGTAGGTACCCCGGGGGTTGGACACAGGGGGCCGTGGGGCGCCGCGTGCAGGGGTGCCTTTAGGTGTCGGGAAATCTTACCCTCAGTTCATCGCGGTTGGGGGGGGCACCTGGTTCTGAGGCTGCAGGCTTCTTCAGGAATGTCGAGGGAGGTCCTTGGGTGCCGGACTCGGGGTCACAGTCGCCGTGGGGTCGTCCTCAGGGTCTTTGTTCACTCCGGCACTGGCCAGGCTCGGCTGGTGCAGAGTGTGCTGGGTTCGCGGTTCCGGGCTGCTGCCAGGGGTTAGAAATAGGTTGCGAGTAGAGCCTCTACTCATGGGAGTCCCAGGGGCTTAGAGCCAAAAGGTAGCCAGGTCCTCCGGGGTTGGTGAGGTTGCTGGCCACAAGAGATGCCGCGCTGCAGCAGGAGCAGGTTCGAGGGTCGACAGGCCGGTAGGGCTGGGGCCAAAGCAGTTGGTGTCTTCCTCTTTTTAGCAGCTGCAGGGCAGGTCTTTGTTCTTCTTGCTCTTCTTGTAGTTTCGAATCTGGAATCTGGGGAAGGAAGGTTCAGGGTGCCCCTAAATACTAGATTTAGGGGCGTTACAGGTAGGTGAAGGGCAGGGACCAATGGGTCCCCGTCCTGGGGTGGGTACACCCCCTATCCTGCCTCTCTCCTGTGGGAGGGGGGCAGTAGCCTAGTCTTGATAGGGTAGGGCTCCCCATCTTCAAGATGGCGAGAGCCCGGAGATGTGCTTCACCTCGCCTCCCCCACCTGAGGGGTGGGGTTGGCAGGCTGGCACATCCCTTGTGCTTATTTGGGGTTTCCGGCCAAAGCTTCCTGCAAGAGTGGGGGGTTGCAGGGGCCTGGGGAAACTCACAGAGGCGGCATGCCTTTGAAGCTTCCCCCTGCCCATCCTGGGGGAGGAGATTTAGCACCTCGCCCAGGATGTGCATTGTTGCAGGACCAGGAGAGCAGGGGCTCTCCTACCCAGGGTTCCAGCAACATGTCTGCTGGGTGGCAGCCTAGGCAGCCTCAGAGCAGACGTGGATTTGTAGGTTAGGTTCGAGGGGGCACCTCTAAGATGCCCTCTGGGGTGCTGGGTACATTAAATCCCACACTAGCATCAGTGTGGGTTTAATGTGCTGAGAAGTTTGATACCAAACTTCACAGTCTTTAGTGTTGCCATTATGGTGCTGTGGAGCTCGTGTTTGACGAGCTCCCAGCACCATGTACTCTTTAAATGGCAGCACTGCACTTACAGGGCTCAGGGATGGACCTGGGCACTGTAGGGGCACAGGGCTCTTGCTCCCATGCCCACACCATTGGCATAAGGCACCCAGCTAGAGGGGTGACTGGATGTATGCCATGGCAGTGTATGTGATGGGCATGGCACACAGTGATGTGCGCCATGTCGACTTTGTTTTTGTCTTGCACCCAAACACTCAGCCTGCAAAGGCAGTGTGTGTGTGTAAGGGTACAGGGCCTCTAAGAGTGGCACAATGAGTGCTGCAGCTCTTAGAGGCCTTCCTGGGTCACAAAGCCCTGGGTACTTAGGGTACCATTTACCAGGGGCTGACATGTGGCCAACGTTTGCCAATTTGGGTTTGGTTTGTTTTAGGGAAAGAACATAGGCCCTGGGCACCTGATTGGTAGGAGTCCAGGGCACACTCAATCAAAGTACATTCAGCACTTCAGCAAAAAGTGGGGGCATACCAGGCAAGAAAGATGACACTTTCTCACAGGGATGGCTTAGCAGTTCGGGCTGGACTGCTCCCATGAGGCACAGGGTCTGACTGATTTGCATATGGCCATGTCTGAACTGGGGTGGCAGAGTGGGCTAAAGAACGGTGATGGATCAAACCCAGATCTGTTGACTTGGTGTGAGTGTTTGATTGGTTCTGATGCTCCGTCCATCACCACCCCCTTTTGTACCGCTTTGTTCACCATAAGTTGGCAGGGTATGCTCAGACGGGAGTCCCTTGCTCACTTTGCCACTGGATTCAAGCAAGCCTGGCTGAAGACGGCTGAAATGCCAGAAACTGGTCCTAGGAAGCTTGTTTCTGGTCCAGGGAAAGCATGGCTTGGCAGTTCGGGCTGGACTGTTCCCATGAGGCACATGGTCAGACTGATTTGCATTTGGCCATGTCTGAACTGGGGTGGCAGAGTGGGCTAAAGAACAGTGATGGATCAAACCCGGATCTGTTGACTGGGTGTGAGTGTTTGATTGGTTCTGATGCTCCGTCCATCACCACCCCCTTTTGTACCGCTTTGTTCACCATAAGTTGGCAGGGTATGCTCAGACGTGAGTCCCTTGCTCACTTTGCCACTGGATTCAAGCAAGCCTGGCTGAAGACGGCTTAAATGCCAGAAACTTGTCCTAGGAAGCTTGTTTCCGGTCCAGGGAAGGCATGGCTTGGCAGTTCGGGCTGGACTGTTCCCATGAGGCACAGGGTCAGACTGATTTGCATATGGTCATGTCTGAACTGGGGTGGCAGAGTGGGCTAAAAGACGTTGAAGGGTCAAACCCAGATCTGTTGACTGGGTGTGAGTGTTTGATATTTCTGATGCTCCGTCCATCACCACCTTCTTTTGTACCGCTTTGTTTGCCATAAGTTGGTAGGGTATGCTCAGACGTGAGTTCCCTTGCTCAGTTTGCCTCTGGATTCAAGCAAGCCTGGCTGAAGACGGCTGAAATGCCAGAAACCGGTCCTAGGAAGCTTGTTTCCGGTCTAGGGAAGGCATTGTGAGATAGTGGTTCTGTACATACTGTTCCTTAATAGGTATAGGGTGTAAAGAGTCCACAGTCCCCCAGGGTTTGACAGAGGTCAAAGTTAGGTATAACCTTACTCTCTGAAGTGGTAGCTTGGTTGAGCAGTAAGGCAGTACCAGAGGACAGTGTAAAGCATTTGTTGTACTCACTCAGTCAGCAAATGGTTTCACACACTCAATACCTGAACTCTAGGCCAATGCTTTATATATAAAAAAAATATGCTTGTTTTATTTTAGAACCAACACTTGGAGGTAAAATATACTTTCTCAACAGTAAATGTTTCATATAAATACTTTTGCAATATGCAGTAGATTTTAGTAAACAGTTACAAGAGGTTGCAGTAGGCAACTCTATTTTTAAACACAACAATACATTGAGCTCAATGGTAAATTCAAGTTATTTGCAAAAGATTACTTTTTAGATTACTTTTGGAATTCCAGGACTGGATCTTAGATTCAGTCCTGGGTCAGTTCTCAGAATCAAGTGATGAAAGTCGACTTTAGTACTGTAGTGATTTTTAACTAATATTTAGCTATTTTAAAAGTTGACAGAAAATATTTCAGAGAAAACAATCAATGATTCCCTATGGAAGAAAATGCAGGTTACAGGTACAGTACGTTGACGTTACTTTTGTAATCCAGTACTGGGTGCCTAGACTCAGTACTGGGACCTTTATCCAAAAAAGGTAAGCAATTACGTTTTCAGATAATATACGATTTTTGAAGAATATTTAAAGATTGTAGAAATCGACACTTAGAAGAAATTTCAAGAAAAACAGTCAATGGTTTCCTATGGAAGAAAATTGAGTTAAGGGTAAGTACAGTTGTAGAGATTTTTCAGAGTCAGTGCTGGGCACCAAGATCCAGCACTGGGAGTTCACCTAGGAACAGGTGAGTAAATTCGTTTTTGTCACTCGGCTGATTTTTGGTGAATATTTGAAGATTTGAAAAGTCCACACTTAGAAGAAATTTCAGGAAAAAGCCAGTCAATGTTACCCTATGAGGAAAATAGAGTTTGCGGTTTAAGGGTAAGTACTCGACTGGCAGAGTTGAGGTTCTGGGCACAGACTCAGGGGTCTCCCAGGGTCAGGTAGGTACAGTTGGTTCACCCTCAGCGGCTCTAGGGCGGCCTGGTGCAGAGAGAGTACCGCCCAATGTTATCCTGAGAGGGATAGGGGGGCCTTGTTTGGTGGCTGCTGACTGGCAAGCCACGCGGCTGTGGGAGCTGGGCTCCTGGTCACTTACTCAGGGCAAGTGGGGAAGTAGAAAGGAATAGAGTTTTCACTGCCAGGGCCACTCGGGCGGCTGGGTGCAGAGTGCTTTTGAGCCTTCGGGCGCTCAATGGATGTCAATGGGAAATCTCTGGTTAGGAAAAAGACTGCAAGCTCGTGGACGAGGACTCTTCAGGTGCCACCACCACTTCGAGAGGTAAGTTGGGTAGCTGGAGGATAGGTAGGTACCCCGGGGTTGGACACAGGGGGCCGTGGGGCGCCGCGTGCAGGGGTGCCTTTAGGTGTCGGGAAATCTTACCCTCAGTTCATCGCGGTTGGGGGGGCACCTGGTTCTGAGGCTGCAGGCTTCTTCAGGAATGTCGAGGGAGGTCCTTGGGTGCCGGACTCGGGGTCACAGTCGCCGTGGGGTCGTCCTCAGGGTCTTTGTTCACTCCGCACTGGCCTGGCTCGGCTGGTGCAGAGTGTGCTGGGTTCGCGGTTCCGGGCTGCTGCCAGGGGTTAGAAATAGGTTGCGAGTAGAGCCTATACTCATGGGAGTCCCAGGGGCTTTGAGCCAAAAGGTAGCCAGGTCCTCCGGGGTTGGTGAGGTTGCTGGCCACAAGAGATGCCGCGCTGGAGCAGGAGCAGGTTCGAGGGTCGACAGGCCGGTAGGGCTGGGGCCAAAGCAGTTGGTGTCTTCCTCCTTTTAGCAGCTGCAGGGCAGGTCTTTGTTCTTCTTGCTCTTCTTGTAGTTTCGAATCTGGAATCTGGGGAAGGAAGGTTCAGGGTGCCCCTAAATACTAGATTTAGGGGCGTTACAGGTAGGTGAAGGGCAGGGACCAATGGGTCCCCGTCCTGGGGTGGGTACACCCCCTATCCTGCCTCTCTCCTGTGGGAGGGGGGCAGTAGCCTAGTCCTGATAGGGTAGGGCTCCCCATCTTCAAGATGGCGAGAGCCCGGAGATGTGCTTCACCTCGCCTCCCCCACCTGAGGGGTGGGGTTGGCAGGCTGGCACATCCCTTGTCCTTATTTGGGGTTTCCGGCCAAAGCTTCCCGCAAGAGTGGGGGGTTGCAGGGGCCTGGGGAAACTCACAGAGGCGGCATGCCTTTGAAGCTTCCCCCTGCCCATCCTGGGGGAGGAGATTTAGCACCTCGCCCAGGATGTGCATTGTTGCAGGACCAGGAGAGCAGGGGCTCTCCTACCCAGGGATCCAGCAACATGTCTGCTGGGTGGCAGCCTAGGCATCCTCAGAGCAGACGTGGATTTGTAGGTTAGGTTCGAGGGGGCACCTCTAAGATGCCCTCTGGGGTGCTGGGTACATTAAATCCCACACTGGCATCAGTGTGGGTTTAATGTGCTGAGAAGTTTGATACCAAACTTCACAGTCTTTAGTGTTGCCATTATGGTGCTGTGGAGCTCGTGTTTGACGAGCTCCCAGCACCATGTACTCTTTAAATGGCAGCACTGCACTTACAGGGCTCAGGGATGGACCTGGGCACTGTAGGGGCATAGGGCTCTTGCTCCTATGCCCACACCATTGGCATAAGGCACCCAGCTAGAGGGGTGACTGATGTATGCCATGGCAGTGTATGTGATGGGCATGGCACACAGTGATGTGTGCCATGTCGACTTTGTTTTTGTCTTGCACCCAAACACTCAGCCTGCAAAGGCAGTGTGTGTGTGTAAGGGTACAGGGCCTCTAAGAGTGGCACAATGAGTGCTGCAGCTCTTAGAGGCCTTCCTGGGTCACAAAGCCCTGGGTACTTAGGGTACCATTTACCATGGGCAGACATGTGGCCAAGGTTTGCCAATTTGGGTTTGTTTTGTTTTAGGGAAGGAACATAGGCCCTGGGCACCTGATTGGCAGGAGTCCAGGGCACACTCAATCAAAGTACATTCAGCAATTCAGCAAAAAGTGGGGGCATACCAGGCAAGAAAGATGACACTTTCTCACAGGGATGGCTTAGCAGTTCGGGCTGGACTGCTCCCATGAGGCACAGGGTCTGACTGATTTGCATATGGCCATGTCTGAACTGGGGTGGCAGAGTGGGCTAAAGAACGATGATGGATCAAACCCAGATCTGTTGACTGGGTGTGAGTGTTTCATTGGTTCTGATGCTCCGTCCATCACCACCCCCTTTTGTACCGCTTTGTTCACCATAAGTTGGCAGGGTATGCTCAGACGGGAGTCCCTTGCTCACTTTGCCACTGGATTCAAGCAAGCCTGCCTGAAGACGACTGAAATGCCAGAAACCGGTCCTAGAAAGCTTGTTTCTGGTCCAGGGAAAGCATGGCTTGGCAGTTCGGGCTGGACTGTTCCCATGAGGCACAGGGTCAGACTGATTTGCATATGGCCCTGTCTGAACTGGGGTGGCAGAGTGGGCTAAAGAACAGTGATGGATCAAACCCAGATCTGTTGACTGGGTGTGAGTGTTTGATTGGTTCTGATGCTCCGTCCATCACCACCTCCTTTTGTACCGCTTTGTTCACCATAAGTTGGCAGGGTATGCTCAGACGTGAGTCCCTTGCTCACTTTGCCACTGGATTCAAGCAAGCCTGGCTGAAGACGGCTGAAATGCCAGAAACCGGTCCTAGGAAGCTTGTTTCCGGTCTAGGGAAGGCATTGTGAGAAAGTGGTTCTGTATAAACTGTTCCTTAATAGGTATAGGGTGTAAAGAGTCCACAGTCCCCCAGGGTTTGACAGAAGTCAAAGTTAGGTATAACCTTACTCTCTGAAGTGGTAGCTTGGTCGAGCAGTAAGGCAGTACCAGAGGCCAGTGTAAAGCATTTGTTGTACACACTCAGTCAGCAAATGGTTTCACACACTCAATAACTGAACTCTAGGCCAATGCTTTATATATAAAAAAAATATGCTTGTTTTATTTTAGAACCAACACTTAGAGGTAAAATATACTTTCTCAACAGTAAATGTTTCATATAAATACTTTTGCAATATGCAGTAGATTTTAGTAAACAGTTACAAGAGGTTGCAGTAGGCAACTCTATTTTTAAACACAACAATACATTGAGCTCAATGGTAAATTCAAGTTATTTGCAAAAGATTACTTTTTAGATTACTTTTGGAATTCCAGGACTGGATCTTAGATTCAGTCCTGGGTCAGTTCTCAGAATCAAGTGATGAAAGTCGACTTTAGTACTGTAGTGATTTTTAACTAATATTTAGCTATTTTAAAAGTTGTCACTTTGAAAATATTTCAGAGAAAACAATCAATGATTCCCTATGGAAGAAAATGCAGGTTACAGGTACAGTACGTTGACGTTACTTTTGTAATCCAGTACTGGGTGCCTAGACTCAGTACTGGGACCTTTATCCAAAAAAGGTAAGCAATTACGTTTTCAGATAATATACGATTTTTGAAGAATATTTAAAGATTGCAGAAATCGACACTTAGAAGAAATTTCACAGAAAAACAGTCAATGGTTTCCTATGGAAGAAAATTGAGTTAAGGGTAAGTACAGTTGTAGAGATTTTTCAGAGTCAGTGCTGGGCACCAAGATCCAGCACTGGGAGTTCACCTAGGAACAGGTGAGTAAATTCGTTTTTGTCACTCGGCTGATTTTTGGTGAATATTTGAAGATTTGAAAAGTCCACACTTGGAAGAAATTTCAGGAAAAAGCCAGTCAATGTTACCCTATGAGGAAAATAGAGTTTGCGGTTTAAGGGTAAGTACTCGACTGGCAGAGTTGAGGTTCTGGGCACAGACTCAGGGGTCTCCCAGGGTCAGGTAGGTTCAGTTGGTTCACCCTCAGCGGCTCTAGGGCGGCCTGGTGCAGAGAGAGTTCTGCCCAATGTTATCCTGAGAGGGATAGGGGGGCCTTGTTTGGTGGCTGCTGACTGGCAAGCCACGCGGCTGTGGGAGCTGGGCTCCTGGTCACTTACTCAGGGCAAGTGGTGAAGTAGGAAGGAATAGAGTTTTCACTGCCAGGGCCACTCGGGCGGCTGGGTGCAGAGTGCTTTTGAGCCTGCGGGCGCTCAATGGATGTCAATGGGAAATCTCCGGTTAGGAAAAAGACTGCAAGCTCGTGGACGAGGACTCTTCAGGTGCCACCACCACTTCGAGAGGTAAGTTGGGTAGCTGGAGGATAGGTAGGTACCCCGGGGGTTGGACACAGGGGGCCGTGGGGCGCCGCGTGCAGGGGTGCCTTTAGGTGTCGGGAAATCTTACCCTCAGTTCATCGCGGTTGGGGGGGCACCTGGTTCTGAGGCTGCAGGCTTCTTCAGGAATGTCGAGGGAGGTCCTTGGGTGCCGGACTCGGGGTCACAGTCGCCGTGGGGTCGTCCTCAGGGTCTTTGTTCACTCCGGCACTGGCCAGGCTCGGCTGGTGCAGAGTGTGCTGGGTTCGCGGTTCCGGGCTGCTGCCAGGGGTTAGAAATAGGTTGCGAGTAGAGCCTCTACTCATGGGAGTCCCAGGGGCTTAGAGCCAAAAGGTAGCCAGGTCCTCCGGGGTTGGTGAGGTTGCTGGCCACAAGAGATGCCGCGCTGCAGCAGGAGCAGGTTCGAGGGTCGACAGGCCGGTAGGGCTGGGGCCAAAGCAGTTGGTGTCTTCCTCTTTTTAGCAGCTGCAGGGCAGGTCTTTGTTCTTCTTGCTCTTCTTGTAGTTTCGAATCTGGAATCTGGGGAAGGAAGGTTCAGGGTGCCCCTAAATACTAGATTTAGGGGCGTTACAGGTAGGTGAAGGGCAGGGACCAATGGGTCCCCGTCCTGGGGTGGGTACACCCCCTATCCTGCCTCTCTCCTGTGGGAGGGGGGCAGTAGCCTAGTCTTGATAGGGTAGGGCTCCCCATCTTCAAGATGGCGAGAGCCCGGAGATGTGCTTCACCTCGCCTCCCCCACCTGAGGGGTGGGGTTGGCAGGCTGGCACATCCCTTGTGCTTATTTGGGGTTTCCGGCCAAAGCTTCCTGCAAGAGTGGGGGGTTGCAGGGGCCTGGGGAAACTCACAGAGGCGGCATGCCTTTGAAGCTTCCCCCTGCCCATCCTGGGGGAGGAGATTTAGCACCTCGCCCAGGATGTGCATTGTTGCAGGACCAGGAGAGCAGGGGCTCTCCTACCCAGGGTTCCAGCAACATGTCTGCTGGGTGGCAGCCTAGGCAGCCTCAGAGCAGACGTGGATTTGTAGGTTAGGTTCGAGGGGGCACCTCTAAGATGCCCTCTGGGGTGCTGGGTACATTAAATCCCACACTAGCATCAGTGTGGGTTTAATGTGCTGAGAAGTTTGATACCAAACTTCACAGTCTTTAGTGTTGCCATTATGGTGCTGTGGAGCTCGTGTTTGACGAGCTCCCAGCACCATGTACTCTTTAAATGGCAGCACTGCACTTACAGGGCTCAGGGATGGACCTGGGCACTGTAGGGGCACAGGGCTCTTGCTCCCATGCCCACACCATTGGCATAAGGCACCCAGCTAGAGGGGTGACTGGATGTATGCCATGGCAGTGTATGTGATGGGCATGGCACACAGTGATGTGCGCCATGTCGACTTTGTTTTTGTCTTGCACCCAAACACTCAGCCTGCAAAGGCAGTGTGTGTGTGTAAGGGTACAGGGCCTCTAAGAGTGGCACAATGAGTGCTGCAGCTCTTAGAGGCCTTCCTGGGTCACAAAGCCCTGGGTACTTAGGGTACCATTTACCAGGGGCTGACATGTGGCCAACGTTTGCCAATTTGGGTTTGGTTTGTTTTAGGGAAAGAACATAGGCCCTGGGCACCTGATTGGTAGGAGTCCAGGGCACACTCAATCAAAGTACATTCAGCAATTCAGCAAAAAGTGGGGGCATACCAGGCAAGAAAGATGACACTTTCTCACAGGGATGGCTTAGCAGTTCGGGCTGGACTGCTCCCATGAGGCACAGGGTCTGACTGATTTGCATATGGCCATGTCTGAACTGGGGTGGCAGAGTGGGCTAAAGAACGGTGATGGATCAAACCCAGATCTGTTGACTTGGTGTGAGTGTTTGATTGGTTCTGATGCTCCGTCCATCACCACCCCCTTTTGTACCGCTTTGTTCACCATAAGTTGGCAGGGTATGCTCAGACGGGAGTCCCTTGCTCACTTTGCCACTGGATTCAAGCAAGCCTGGCTGAAGACGGCTGAAATGCCAGAAACTGGTCCTAGGAAGCTTGTTTCTGGTCCAGGGAAAGCATGGCTTGGCAGCTCGGGCTGGACTGTTCCCATGAGGCACAGGGTCAGACTGATTTGCATATGGCCATGTCTGAACTGGGGTGGCAGAGTGGGCTAAAGAACAGTGATGGATCAAACCCGGATCTGTTGACTGGGTGTGAGTGTTTGATTGGTTCTGATGCTCCGTCCATCACCACCCCCTTTTGTACCGCTTTGTTCACCATAAGTTGGCAGGGTATGCTCAGACGTGAGTCCCTTGCTCACTTTGCCACTGGATTCAAGCAAGCCTGGCTGAAGACGGCTTAAATGCCAGAAACTTGTCCTAGGAAGCTTGTTTCCGGTCCAGGGAAGGCATGGCTTGGCAGTTCGGGCTGGACTGTTCCCATGAGGCACAGGGTCAGACTGATTTGCATATGGTCATGTCTGAACTGGGGTGGCAGAGTGGGCTAAAAGACGTTGAAGGGTCAAACCCAGATCTGTTGACTGGGTGTGAGTGTTTGATATTTCTGATGCTCCGTCCATCACCACCTTCTTTTGTACCGCTTTGTTTGCCATAAGTTGGTAGGGTATGCTCAGACGTGAGTTCCCTTGCTCACTTTGCCTCTGGATTCAAGCAAGCCTGGCTGAAGATGGCTGAAATGCCAGAAACCGGTCATAGGAAGCTTGTTTCCGGTCTAGGGAAGGCATTGTGAGAAAGTGGTTCTGTATATACTGTTCCTTAATAGGTATAGGGTGTAAAGAGTCCACAGTCCCCCAGGGTTTGACAGAGGTCAAAGTTAGGTATAACCTTACTCTCTGAAGTGGTAGCTTGGTCGAGCAGTAAGGCAGTACCAGAGGACAGTGTAAAGCATTTGTTGTACACACTCAGTCAGCAAATGGTTTCACACACTCAATAACTGAACTCTAGGCCAATGCTTTATATATAAAAAATATATGCTTGTTTTGTTTTAGAACCAACACTTGGAGGTAAAATATACTTTCTCAACAGTAAATGTTTCATATAAATACTTTTGCAATATGCAGTAGATTTTAGTAAACAGTTACAAGAGGTTGCAGTAGGCAACTCTATTTTAAACACAACAATACATTGAGCTCAATAGTAAATTCAAGTTATTTGCAAAAGATTACTTTTTAGATTACTTTTGGAATTCCAGGACTGGATCTTAGATTCAGTCCTGGGTCAGTTCTCAGAATCAAGTGATGAAAGTCGACTTTAGTACTGTAGTGATTTTTAACTAATATTTAGCTATTTTAAAAGTTGACACTTTGAAAATATTTCAGAGAAAACAATCAATGATTCCCTATAGAAGAAAATGCAGGTTACAGGTACAGTACGTTCACGTTACTTTTGTAATCCAGTACTGGGTGCCTAGACTCAGTACTGGGACCTTTATCCAAAACAGGTAAACAATTACGTTTTCAGATAATATACGATTTTTGAAGAATATTTAAAGATTGCAGAAATCGACACTTAGAAGAAATTTCACAGAAAAACAGTCAATGGTTTCCTATGGAAGAAAATTGAGTTAAGGGTAAGTACAGTTGTAGAGATTTTTCAGAGTCAGTGCTGGGCACCAAGATCCAGCACTGGGAGTTCACCTAGGAACAGGTGAGTAAATTCGTTTTTGTCACTCGGCTGATTTTTGGTGAATATTTGAAGATTTGAAAAGTCCACACTTAGAAGAAATTTCAGGAAAAAGCCAGTCAATGTTACCCTATGAGGAAAATAGAGTTTGCGGTTTAAGGGTAAGTACTCGAGTGGCAGAGTTGAGGTTCTGGGCACAGACTCAGGGGTCTCCCAGGGTCAGGTAGGTACAGTTGGTTCACCCTCAGCGGCTCTAGGGCGGCCTGGTGCAGAGAGAGTTCCGCCCAATGTTATCCTGAGAGGGATAGGGGGCCTTGTTTGGTGGCTGCTGACTGGCAAGCCACGCGGCTGTGGGAGCTGGGCTCCTGGTCACTTACTCAGGGCAAGTGGGGAAGTAGAAAGGAATAGAGTTTTCACTGCCAGAGCCACTCGGGCGGCTGGGTGCAGAGTGCTTTTGAGCCTTCGGGCGCTCAATGGATGCCAATGGGAAATCTCCGGTTAGGAAAAAGACTGCAAGCTCGTGGACGAGGACTCTTCAGGTGCCACCACCACTTCGAGAGGTAAGTTGAGTAGCTGGAGGATAGGTAGGTACCCCGGGGTTGGACACAGGGGGCCGTGGGGCGCCGCGTGCAGGGGTGCCTTTAGGTGTCGGGAAATCTTACCCTCAGTTCATCGCGGTTGGGGGGGCACCTGGTTCTGAGGCTGCAGGCTTCTTCAGGAATGTCGAGGGAGGTCCTTGGGTGCCGGACTCGGGGTCACAGTCGCCGTGGGGTCGTCCTCAGGGTCTTTGTTCACTCCGGCACTGGCCTGGCTCGGCTGGTGCAGAGTGTGCTGGGTTCGCGGTTCCGGGCTGCTGCCAGGGGTTAGAAATGGGTTGCGAGTAGAGCCTCTACTCATGGGAGTCCCAGGGGCTTAGAGCCAAAAGGTAGCCAGGTCCTCCGGGGTTGGTGAGGTTGCTGGCCACAAGAGATGCCGCGTTGGAGCAGGAGCAGGTTCGAGGGTCGACAGGCCGGTAAGGCTGGGGCCAAAGCAGTTGGTGTCTTCCTCTTTTTAGCAGCTGCAGGGCAGGTCTTTGTTCTTCTTGCTCTTCTTGTAGTTTCGAATCTGGAATCTGGGGAAGGAAGGTTCAGGGTGCCCCTAAATACTAGATTTAGGGGCGTTACAGGTAGGTGAAGGGCAGGGACCAATGGGTCCCCGTCCTGGTGTGGGTACACCCCCTATCCTGCCTCTCTCCTGTGGGAGGGGGGCAGTAGCCTAGTCCTGATAGGGTAGGGCTCCCCATCTTCAAGATGGCGAGAGCCCGGAGATGTGCTTCACCTCGCCTCCCCCACCTGAGGGGTGGGGTTGGCAGGCTGGCACATCCCTTGTCCTTATTTGGGGTTTCCGGCCAAAGCTTCCCGCAAGAGTGGGGGGTTGCAGGGGCCTCGGGAAACTCACAGAGGCGGCATGCCTTTGAAGCTTCCCCCTGCCCATCCTGGGGGAAGAGATTTAGCACCTCGCCCAGGATGTGCATTGTTGCAGGACCAGGAGAGCAGGGGCTCTCCTAACCAGGGGTCCAGCAACATGTCTGCTGGGTGGCAGCCTAGGCAGCCTCAGAGCAGACGTGGATTTGTAGGTTAGGTTCGAGGGGGCACCTCTAAGATGCCCTCTGGGGTGCTGGGTACATTAAATCCCACACTGGCATCAGTGTGGGTTTAATGTGCTGAGAAGTTTGATACCAAACTTCACAGTCTTTAGTGTTGCCATTATGGTGCTGTGGAGCTCGTGTTTGACGAGCTCCCAGCACCATGTACTCTTTAAATGGCAGCACTGCACTTACAGGGCTGAGGGATGGACCTGGGCACTGTAGGGGCACAGGGCTCTTGCTCCTATGCCCACACCATTGGCATAAGGCACCCAGCTAGAGGGGTGACTGATGTATGCCATGGCAGTGTATGTGATGGGCATGGCACACAGTGATGTGTGCCATGTCGACTTTGTTTTTGTCTTGCACCCAAACACTCAGCCTGCAAAGGCAGTGTGTGTGTGTAAGGGTACAGGGCCTCTAAGAGTGGCACAATGAGTGCTGCAGCTCTTAGAGGCCTTCCTGGGTCACAAAGCCCTGGGTACTTAGGGTACCATTTACCATGGGCTGACATGTGGCCAAGGTTTGCCAATTTGGGTTTGGTTTGTTTTAGGGAAGGAACATAGGCCCTGGGCACCTGATTGGCAGGAGTCCAGGGCACACTCAATCAAAGTACATTCAGCAATTCAGCAAAAAGTGGGGGCATACCAGGCAAGAAAGATGACACTTTCTCACAGGGATGGCTTAGCAGTTCGGGTTGGACTGCTCCCATGAGGCACAGGGTCTGACTGATTTGCATATGACCATGTCTGAACTGGGGTGGCAGAGTGGGCTAAAGAACGATGATGGATCAAACCCAGATCTGTTGACTGGGTGTGAGTGTTTGATTGGTTCTGATGCTCCGTCCATCACCACCCCCTTTTGTACCGCTTTGTTTACCATAAGTTGGCAGGGTATGCTCAGACGGGAGTCCCTTGCTCACTTTGCCACTGGATTCAAGCAAGCCTGCCTGAAGACGGCTGAAATGCCAGAAACCGGTCCTAGAAAGCTTGTTTCTGGTCCAGGGAAAGCATGGCTTGGCAGTTCGGGCTGGACTGTTCCCATGAGGCACAGGGTCAGACTGATTTGCATATGGCCATGTCTGAACTGGGGTGGCAGAGTGGGCTAAAGAACAGTGATGGATCAAACCCAGATCTGTTGACTGGGTGTGAGTGTTTGATTGGTTCTGATGCTCCGTCCATCACCACCCCCTTTTGTACCGCTTTGTTCACCATAAGTTGGCAGGGTATGCTCAGACGTGAGTCCCTTGCTCACTTTGCCACTGGATTCAAGCAAGCCTGGCTGAAGACGGCTTAAATGCCAGAAACCGGTCCTAGGAAGCTTGTTTCCGGTCCAGGGAAGGCATGGCTTGGCAGTTTGGGCTGGACTGTTCCCATGAGGCACAGGGTCAGACTGATTTGCATATGGTCATGTCTGAACTGGGTTGGCAGAGTGGCCTAAAAGACGTTGAAGTATCAAACCCAGATCTGTTGACTTGGTGTGAGTGTTTGATATTTCTGATGCTCCGTCCATCACCACCTTCTTTTGTACCGCTTTGTTTGCCATAAGTTGGTAGGGTATGCTCAGACGTGAGTTCCCTTGCTCAGTTTGCCTCTGGATTCAAGCAAGCCTGGCTGAAGACGGCTGAAATGCCAGAAACCGGTCCTAGGAAGCTTGTTTCCGGTCTAGGGAAGGCATTGTGAGATAGTGGTTCTGTACATACTGTTCCTTAATAGGTATAGGGTGTAAAGAGTCCACAGTCCCCCAGGGTTTGACAGAGGTCAAAGTTAGGTATAACCTTACTCTCTGAAGTGGTAGCTTGGTTGAGCAGTAAGGCAGTACCAGAGGACAGTGTAAAGCATTTGTTGTACTCACTCAGTCAGCAAATGGTTTCACACACTCAATACCTGAACTCTAGGCCAATGCTTTATATATAAAAAAAATATGCTTGTTTTATTTTAGAACCAACACTTGGAGGTAAAATATACTTTCTCAACAGTAAATGTTTCATATAAATACTTTTGCAATATGCAGTAGATTTTAGTAAACAGTTACAAGAGGTTGCAGTAGGCAACTCTATTTTTAAACACAACAATACATTGAGCTCAATGGTAAATTCAAGTTATTTGCAAAAGATTACTTTTTAGATTACTTTTGGAATTCCAGGACTGGATCTTAGATTCAGTCCTGGGTCAGTTCTCAGAATCAAGTGATGAAAGTCGACTTTAATACTGTAGTGATTTTTAACTAATATTTAGCTATTTTAAAAGTTGACACTTTGAAAATATTTCAGAGAAAACAATCAATGATTCCCTATGGAAGAAAATGCAGGTTACAGGTACAGTACGTTGACGTTACTTTTGTAATCCAGTACTGGGTGCCTAGACTCAGTACTGGGACCTTTATCCAAAAAAGGTAAGCAATTACGTTTTCAGATAATATACGATTTTTGAAGAATATTTAAAGATTGCAGAAATCGACACTTAGAAGAAATTTCAAGAAAAACAGTCAATGGTTTCCTATGGAAGAAAATTGAGTTAAGGGTAAGTACAGTTGTAGAGATTTTTCAGAGTCAGTGCTGGGCACCAAGATCCAGCACTGGGAGTTCACCTAGGAACAGGTGAGTAAATTCGTTTTTGTCACTCGGCTGATTTTTGGTGAATATTTGAAGATTTGAAAAGTCCACACTTAGAAGAAATTTCAGGAAAAAGCCAGTCAATGTTACCCTATGAGGAAAATAGAGTTTGCGGTTTAAGGGTAAGTACTCGACTGGCAGAGTTGAGGTTCTGGGCACAGACTCAGGGGTCTCCCAGGGTCAGGTAGGTACAGTTGGTTCACCCTCAGCGGCTCTAGGGCGGCCTGGTGCAGAGAGAGTACCGCCCAATGTTATCCTGAGAGGGATAGGGGGGCCTTGTTTGGTGGCTGCTGACTGGCAAGCCACGCGGCTGTGGGAGCTGGGCTCCTGGTCACTTACTCAGGGCAAGTGGGGAAGTAGAAAGTGTTGGACCCGGCCTCGTAGAATGGCCCTCCGTGCCCCCGCACCACCGAAACCTGGTGCCTGCAGCCCAAGCACGCGGCCCAGCCGACCTTTCCCACCAGGACACCTGCACCAACCCCGGACATCCCCGTCCATGGCCTCTCTCCTTTCGGCCACCCCGGGCCTGCGTGCCCACTCCCTGCAACAAGATGGCCGCCCGGCTCCAGCGCGACCCGGGCCTCGAGGCGCCACTCCGACATCACGCTTCCAGGGGATGAGAGAGGGAGGAGCAGTTTCTATCGCACCTCTGAACTCCCCTGGGACGATGGGTTTCGATCGGCCCTCCGGCCTCCCTGCGGGCTGGCTCCGTGCCTGCTGGGTGTCTGGGACTCGTCCCGACCCGGCCCTGAAAGGATCAAAAAGACAATAGCTGGAAACCCCGACAAGCGGCCCCCAGGTGACAAGACCCCTGCCTGCGCAGACTCCGGACATCAAAGCGGGGTCGACCTATAACAAGGGGTGCTCTGAGACTGTCCGGCAGATTCGACGCTGGAACAACGAGAGCCTGCTGACGTGGTCGCGGCTCCTGGAACTTGAACCTACCTGAGCCCTGCTGAGTGACTCGCGGCTCCCTGAAGATCGTAAGACCTCCGAACTTGTACCTGAGCCCTGCTGAGTGACTCGCGGCTCCCTGAAGATCGTAAGACCTCCGAACTTGTACCTGAGCCCTGCTGAGTGACTCGCGGCTCCTTGAAGATCGTAAAGACCTCAGAACCTGTACCTGCGCCCGCTGAGTGACTCGCGGCTCCCCCAGACTCTCACGGTCCCGCCGGACCCCGACTCCGACCACGTATCCCCCAGCTCGAGGATTGTGAGCTGTGCGCCGGATACGTCCCTGCTTGAACCGTTACCAGAGACAGTCCCGCTACCCCCTACCTTTCCGAGACTCTTGAGCCCGTGCTCACCTTGTACATATTTGCAGTGATACCTAGTTGATAAAGCTTGTTTCTGAGAATACCCAGTGTGGTCTCTCTGTGTCGTGTGGTGCCAGAAGTACGATCCTAGTTGCGAGATTCCTCCCCCCTGGGGAATCTCTCGCCAGTGCCCGGCTACAATACTACACGGGTGGGACTCAGGGAAGTCAGGACCCCTTTCCGGGCTCCTCTGAGGTCGCCGTCTAACATTGGTGGCAAGCGACGGGATTCGGGCCCATCACCTAGAGATCGTACAGTGAACAACGGACGCACGACCAACAAAGATGGCAGAAGGAAGCGCCATGAGCTCAGCAGAAACCAACGCCAACAGAGTGTTCCAGGTGGAGCATCTGGAAGAATACACACACAAAGAGCTAAAACAATTTTGCAAAGAACTTAAAATCGCTACCACTGGCCTCAACACTAAGGAAGACTTGCAGAAAGCACTGAAAACTTGGGTGGAGACCGGGGCATCCCGCCCGGAAGGCACGGGGGAGCGCCCCGACGAAGCCGAACCCCCTCCAAGTGAAAGCAGCGACAATCAGGTGCGAGGCATTGTACCAGACGGGGGCCTATCCCCGGGAGAACTCACGGACAGAGAGAGAAGCCGCAGTCATGAACTCGAGTTAGCCAAACTCAAAATCGAGGGCGAATTGAAGTTAGCGGAGAAAAAGCTAGCGGTAGAGCAAATGCGCGTACAAGGCGAACTGGAAGAAAAGAAGCTCCAACGGGAGCACGAAGGAAGAAAGCTCCAACTAGAGCACGAACGCAGCTTAAAAGAACTCGAGCTCAAGGCCCGAAATGAGGACGGGAGGCCCTCGGGGAACCGAGAGACGGCCCCCCCAGCGGAACAGAAGGTCCACATCCCCAAGGATGTGGTCAAAGAATATTATAAAAACGATGACATTCAGCAATGGTTTCGGGCCTACGAGGTCGCCATGACCTCCCATCGGATTCCACAGAAGGACTGGGGGGCGGGGTTGTGGGGGCGGTTTCTGAGCGAAGGAAGGGACACCCTGCTCGACCTACCCCTCTCCCTGCAGACCTCCTACAGCCACATGAAAGAGGCTCTCCTCACAAGATACGGCCTCACCCCAGAAATGTACCGCCAACGGTTCCGGAACTGCAGGAAGATCCCGGGCACCACCTGGGTGGAGTATGTAAACTTTTTTAGTCGGGCCTTCGATGGGTGGGTCAAGGGCAGCAAGGTCACCACCCTTGCCGAACTCACTGACCTCATGTTATGGGAACATCTGGCTGCGAACTGCTTCGTAGAGCTACGTCAACATCTGCTGGATAGCAAGCTCACAGATCCCCGGAAGCTGGCTGTGGAGGCCGACCGCTGGACCAACACCCGGGTCTCCCGGGGCATGGTAGGAGAGTATCCACGAACCAGTCAGGGACCACCCCGCCAGAGAGGGGGAGGGAACCAGGGAGGGCCGAGAGAGTCCCAGCCTAGCCCCCCGAAGACACCACCTCCACCTTTCCCGGCGCCCCCCCCACCAGTAACAGGGCCCCCTGGGAGACGAGGACACCGGGTGACCGTCACATGTTTTCGTTGCCAGAAACCCGGGCACTACGCCAATGACCCAGAGTGCCCCATGGCCACCCAAGTCACCCCTGCGAGACAGATAGCCAACGTAGCCCTGGAGGAGGAGGTTGAGAAAGCCGAGGAGTGGGAACCCGCCGCTATGGCCCTAGTATCCCTGGGGGATAGGGAAATGATCCCTGGTAGCCTCCTACCGTCCAACACACAGAAATATGGGCAGCTCGTCAAGATCAATGGCCACCAGGTAGAGGCCCTGCGGGACACCGGGGCCAGTATCACCGGTGTCCTCAGGCACCTAGTTCCCAAGGAGCAGATCCTCCCCAATGTCTTTTGCCCCGTAATATCTGCAGACAATAGGGAAAGTATGTGTCAGGTAGCCCTGGTGCCATTTGAGTGGGGAGGGGTGATAGGTAAACTCAAGGTGGCCGTAAGAACCTCCCAGCCGGTCGACTGCCTCTTAGGGAACGACCTGGAGAGTTCTCCCTGGAAGCACGTAGAGCGCAAGGCCCACCTAGGAATGATGGGACTCCCCGAGTGGGTGTGTGCCACCACCCGATCTATGACAGCCCGACTCACTCCCCGGAGAGAAGTCGAGGGCACCCCGGTCGAAGAAGCCCGTACCGTCCCCGCCGAGGGTCCTCCCGTTCCCCCATCGGGAGGGTCCGTCGCCAGCGACGAACCCGCACCATCCGACCCCGCCCCGGTCCCCGAGTTGGGGGATCTACCCGAGTTGGCCCATTGGCGCCACGAGGGCGGGCCCACCCGGGAAGAATTTTGCCGGGAGCAAGCCACCTGTCCTTCCCTGGTCGGGCTGCGGCGCCAGGCCGAGGGCCAAACCGCAGGTGACCAGACCGGAACGCACCGAATCTATTGGGAGAATAACATCCTGTATAGTGAGCAGAAATCAGTGGAGCTGGGATCCGGACGGGTACTGGTGGTACCCCTCCGCTTCCGGGATTTCCTCCTGGGCTTAGCCCACGATGTCCCCCTCGCCGGTCACCTGGGTCAGGACAAGACCTACAGCCGTCTCGTGACCCATTTTTATTGGCCTAAGATGAAAGCAGCGGTAGAGGCACACTGCAAGTCCTGCCCCACGTGCCAAGCCAGTGGGAAGAGTGGGGGGAAGCGCAAGGCTCCCCTCCAACCCTTCCCGGTCGTCAGTACCCCCTTCGAACGAGTCGGAATCGACATCGTGGGGCCACTGGACCCCCCCACCTCCCAAGGTCACCGTTTCATCTTGGTCCTAGTAGACCACGCCACCCGCTATCCAGAGGCTATTCCCCTGCGCACCATTACGGCCCCCGTGGTGGGCCGGGCCCTGATGGGGATCTTTTCCAGGGTGGGTTTCCCCCGCGAGGTCGTGAGCGATCGCGGCACTAATTTTATATCAAGGTATATGACGTCCCTGTGGCAACAATGTGGGGTGTCCTATAAGTTCACCACCCCGTACCATCCCCAAGGGAACGGCCTAGTAGAGAGGTTTAATAGGACTTTGAAAGGGATGATCGCTGGCCTAGAAGAGCCCCTCCGGCGTAAGTGGGACGTCCTGCTCCCCTGCCTCTTGTTCGCTTACCGGGAGGTCCCCCAGAAGTCCTTAGGGTTCAGCCCGTTTGAATTACTCTATGGGCACCCCGTCCGAGGTCCCCTCAGTTTGGTTAAGGAAGGGTGGGAGGCAGCACCCCAGACCACCCCCCGAGATGTGTTCCAATATGTCCTGGCCCTCCGGAACCAGACCAGGAGGTTCCGAGAACTGGCCGAGGCCAACCTGGAGGCGAGTCAAGAAGAAATGAAGCGCTGGTACGACCAGAATGCTACTCTGGTCGAGTTCCAGCCGGGCCAGCAGGTGTGGGTCATGGCCCCCGTGAAGCCTGGCGCTCTCCAGGACCGATGGACTGGGCCCTACAAAGTGGTTGAGAGGAAGAGCCAAGTCACCTACTTGGTGGACGTCCAGTCGCCTCGGGATCCCCTCCGGGTCCTGCACGTGAACCGCCTCAAGCCTCACTTCGTGCGGACAGAACTGAGCCTCCTGCTGGCCACCGATGACGGGGCCGAAGATGAGTCGGATCCCCTCCCGGACCTCCTGTGTGTCAAGGAGCAGGATGGCTCCGTGGAGGGAGTGAACCTCTCCCCAGCCCTCACTGCCCAGCAACAAGCGGACTGCCGCCAGCTCCTCAGACAATTTTCCGACCTCTTCTCCCTGACCCCCCGGGTCACCAACTGGTGTGTTCACGATGTGGACACCGGGGACAGCCCGCCGGTGAGACACCGAGCCTACCGGGTTCCTGACCGGGTCCGGTCCTGCATTCAAGCTGAAGTCTCGAAGATGTTGACCCTGGGGGTGATCGAGCCCTCTGACAGTCCCTGGGCCAGCCCCGTGGTCCTGGTTCCGAAGGCAGCAGCCCCCGGTGTCGCCCCCGAGCTCCGGTTCTGCGTGGATTACCGGGGGCTCAATGACGTTACCCGAGCCGATGCCCACCCCATTCCACGAGCCGACGAGCTCATTGACCGACTAGGGGCCGCCCGGTTCCTCAGCACTTTCGACCTCACCTGCGGCTACTGGCAGATTGCGCTCACCGAAGGGGCCAAGGAGAGGTCTGCTTTCTCCACCCCCGATGGGCACTACCGCTTCCGCGTGATGCCCTTCGGGATGAAAAATGCCCCGGCCACTTTCCAGAGACTGGTAAATAGGGTCCTGGCCGGGCTAGAACAGTTCAGCGCGGCCTATCTGGACGACATCGCTGTCTTCAGTTCAGAGTGGAGTGAGCACCTCCAGCACCTCCGGAGAGTGCTAACCGCCCTGCGCCAGGCAGGCCTCACCGTAAAAGCCAGCAAGTGCCAGATCGGGCAAGGATCCGTAGTCTACCTGGGGCACCAAGTCGGGAGTGGCCAGGTCGCTCCTCTACAGCCAAAGATCGACGCCATCCTGGCCTGGGACCCACCCATCACCCAAACGGAAGTCCGAGCCTTTCTGGGACTCACGGGCTACTACCGCCGATTCATTCGGGGGTATGGCAGCCTGGTCGGCCCTCTCACTGAACTCACGTCTAAAAAACAGCCAAAGAAGGTGCAATGGACGGCTGCCTGCCAGGAAGCTTTCGATGCTCTAAAAAAGGCCATGTGCACTGCCCCCGTCCTCCAGGCTCCCGACTACACCAAGGAGTTCATAGTCCAGACCGATGCCTCCGAGCATGGCATTGGGGCCGTCCTGTCCCAAGTGAATGATCAAGGCCTAGACCAGCCCGTCGCCTTCCTCAGTCGGCGGCTGCTACCCCGAGAACAGAAGTGGAGCACCATAGAGCGCGAAGCCTTTGCCGTGGTCTGGGCACTCAAAAAACTACGACCCTACCTGTTCGGCACTCATTTCAGGGTCCAAACTGACCATCGGCCCTTGCGATGGCTCATGCAGATGCGAGGAGAAAACCCCAAGCTACTGCGGTGGTCAATCTCCCTCCAGGGAATGGACTTCACCATAGAACACCGCCCTGGTACGGACCATGCCAACGCTGACGGCCTCTCCCGGTTCTTCCGCCTCAGCGAAGAGAACCCCCCAAGGTGATGGGCAGTTCTCTCCGGCTTTCAGCTGGGGGGGACGCGTGTTGGACCCGGCCTCGTAGAATGGCCCTCCGTGCCCCCGCACCACCGGAACCTGGTGCCTGCAGCCCAAGCACGCGGCCCAGCCGACCTTTCCCACCAGGACACCTGCACCAACCCCGGACATCCCCGTCCATGGCCTCTCTCCTTTCGGCCACCCCGGGCCCGCGTGCCCACTCCCTGCAACAAGATGGCCGCCCGGCTCCAGCGCGACCCGGGCCTCGAGGCGCCACTCCGGCTGGAGGACATCACGCTTCCAGGGGATGAGAGAGGGAGGAGCAGTTTCTATCGCACCTCTGAACTCCCCTGGGACGATGGGTTTCGATCGGCCCTCCGGCCTCCCTGCGGGCTGGCTCCGTGCCTGCTGGGTGTCTGGGACTCCTCCCGACCCGGCCCTGAAAGGATCAAAAAGACAATAGCAGGAAACCCCGACAAGCGGCCCCCAGGTGACAAGACCCCTGCCTGCGCAGACTCCGGACATCAAAGCGGGGTCGACCTATAACAAGGGGTGCTCTGAGACTGTCCGGCAGATTCGACGCTGGAACAACGAGAGCCTGCTGACGTGGTCGCGGCTCCTGGAACTTGAACCTACCTGAGCCCTGCTGAGTGACTCGCGGCTCCCTGAAGATCGTAAGACCTCCGAACTTGTACCTGAGCCCTGCTGAGTGACTCGCGGCTCCCTGAAGATCGTAAGACCTCCGAACTTGTACCTGAGCCCTGCTGAGTGACTCGCGGCTCCTTGAAGATCGTAAAGACCTCCGAACCTGTACCTGCGCCCGCTGAGTGACTCGCGGCTCCCCCAGACTCTCACGGTCCCGCCGGACCCCGACTCCGACCACGTATCCCCCAGCTCGAGGATTGTGAGCTGTGCGCCGGATACGTCCCTGCTTGAACCGTTACCAGAGACAGTCCCGCTACCCCCTACCTTTCCGAGACTCTTGAGCCCGTGCTCACCTTGTACATATTTGCAGTGATACCTAGTTGATAAAGCTTGTTTCTGAGAATACCCAGTGTGGTCTCTCTGTGTCGTGTGGTGCCAGAAGTACGATCCTAGTTGCGAGATTCCTCCCCCCTGGGGAATCTCTCGCCAGTGGCCGGCTACAATACTACACGGGTGGGACTCAGGGAAGTCAGGACCCCTTTCCGGGCTCCTCTGAGGTCGCCGTCTAACAGAAAGGAATAGAGTTTTCACTGCCAGGGCCACTCGGGCGGCTGGGTGCAGAGTGCTTTTGAGCCTTCGGGCGCTCAATGGATGTCAATGGGAAATCTCCGGTTAGGAAAAAGACTGCAAGCTCGTGGACGAGGACTCTTCAGGTGCCACCACCACTTCGAGAGGTAAGTTGGGTAGCTGGAGGATAGGTAGGTACCCCGGGGTTGGACACAGGGGGCCGTGGGGCGCCGCGTGCAGGGGTGCCTTTAGGTGTCGGGAAATCTTACCCTCAGTTCATCGCGGTTGGGGGGGCACCTGGTTCTGAGGCTGCAGGCTTCTTCAGGAATGTCGAGGGAGGTCCTTGGGTGCCGGACTCGGGGTCACAGTCGCCGTGGGGTCGTCCTCAGGGTCTTTGTTCACTCCGCACTGGCCTGGCTCGGCTGGTGCAGAGTGTGCTTGGTTCGCGGTTCCGGGCTGCTGCCAGGGGTTAGACATAGGTTGCGAGTAGAGCCTATACTCATGGGAGTCCCAGGGGCTTAGAGCCAAAAGGTAGCCAGGTCCTCCGGGGTTGGTGAGGTTGCTGGCGACAAGAGATGCCGCGCTGGAGCAGGAGCAGGTTCGAGGGTCGACAGGCCGGTAGGGCTGGGGCCAAAGCAGTTGGTGTCTTCCTCCTTTTAGCAGCTGCAGGGCAGGTCTTTGTTCTTCTTGCTCTTCTTGTAGTTTCGAATCTGGAATCTGGGGAAGGAAGGTTCAGGGTGCCCCTAAATACTAGATTTAGGGGCGTTACAGGTAGGTGAAGGGCAGGGACCAATGGGTCCCCGTCCTGGGGTGGGTACACCCCCTATCCTGCCTCTCTCCTGTGGGAGGGGGGCAGTAGCCTAGTCCTGATAGGGTAGGGCTCCCCATCTTCAAGATGGCGAGAGCCCGGAGATGTGCTTCACCTCGCCTCCCCCACCTGAGGGGTGGGGTTGGCAGGCTGGCACATCCCTTGTCCTTATTTGGGGTTTCCGGCCAAAGCTTCCCGCAAGAGTGGGGGGTTGAGGGGCCTGGGGAAACTCACAGAGGCGGCATGCCTTTGAAGCTTCCCCCTGCCCATCCTGGGGGAGGAGATTTAGCACCTCGCCCAGGATGTGCATTGTTGCAGGACCAGGAGAGCAGGGGCTCTCCTACCCAGGGATCCAGCAACATGTCTGCTGGGTGGCAGCCTAGGCAGCCTCAGAGCAGACGTGGATTTGTAGGTTAGGTTCGAGGGGGCACCTCTAAGATGCCCTCTGGGGTGCTGGGTACATTAAATCCCACACTGGCATCAGTGTGGGTTTAATGTGCTGAGAAGTTTGATACCAAACTTCACAGTCTTTAGTGTTGCCATTATGGTGCTGTGGAGCTCGTGTTTGACGAGCTACCAGCACCATGTACTCTTTAAATGGCAGCACTGCACTTACAGGGCTCAGGGATGGACCTGGGCACTGTAGGGGCACAGGGCTCTTGCTCCTATGCCCACACCATTGGCATAAGGCACCCAGCTAGAGGGGTGACTGATGTATGCCATGGCAGTGTATGTGATGGGCATGGCACACAGTGATGTGTGCCATGTCGACTTTGTTTTTGTCTTGCACCCAAACACTCAGCCTGCAAAGGCAGTGTGTGTGTGTAAGGGTACAGGGCCTCTAAGAGTGGCACAATGAGTGCTGCAGCTCTTAGAGGCCTTCCTGGGTCACAAAGCCCTGGGTACTTAGGGTACCATTTACCATGGGCAGACATGTGGCCAAGGTTTGCCAATTTGGGTTTGTTTTGTTTTAGGGAAGGAACATAGGCCCTGGGCACCTGATTGGCAGGAGTCCAGGGCACACTCAATCAAAGTACATTCAGCAATTCAGCAAAAAGTGGGGGCATACCAGGCAAGAAAGATGACACTTTCTCACAGGGATGGCTTAGCAGTTCGGGCTGGACTGCTCCCATGAGGCACAGGGTCTGACTGATTTGCAAATGGCCATGTCTGAACTGGGGTGGCAGAGTGGGCTAAAGAACGATGATGGATCAAACCCAGATCTGTTGACTGGGTGTGAGTGTTTCATTGGTTCTGATGCTCCGTCCATCACCACCCCCTTTTGTACCGCTTTGTTTACCATAAGTTGGCAGGGTATGCTCAGACGGGAGTCCCTTGCTCACTTTGCCACTGGATTCAAGCAAGCCTGCCTGAAGACGACTGAAATGCCAGAAACCGGTCCTAGAAAGCTTGTTTCTGGTCCAGGGAAAGCATGGCTTGGCAGTTCGGGCTGGACTGTTCCCATGAGGCACAGGGTCAGACTGATTTGCATATGGCCCTGTCTGAACTGGGGTGGCAGAGTGGGCTAAAGAACAGTGATGGATCAAACCCAGATCTGTTGACTGGGTGTGAGTGTTTGATTGGTTCTGATGCTCCGTCCATCACCACCTCCTTTTGTACCGCTTTGTTCACCATAAGTTGGCAGGGTATGCTCAGACGTGAGTCCCTTGCTCACTTTGCCACTGGATTCAAGCAAGCCTGGCTGAAGACGGCTGAAATGCCAGAAACCGGTCCTAGGAAGCTTGTTTCCGGTCTAGGGAAGGCATTGTGAGAAAGTGGTTCTGTATAAACTGTTCCTTAATAGGTATAGGGTGTAAAGAGTCCACAGTCCCCCAGGGTTTGACAGAAGTCAAAGTTAGGTATAACCTTACTCTCTGAAGTGGTAGCTTGGTCGAGCAGTAAGGCAGTACCAGAGGCCAGTGTAAAGCATTTGTTGTACACACTCAGTCAGCAAATGGTTTCACACACTCAATAACTGAACTCTAGGCCAATGCTTTATATATAAAAAAATATGCTTGTTTTATTTTAGAACCAACACTTGGAGGTAAAATATACTTTCTCAACAGTAAATGTTTCATATAAATACTTTTGCAATATGCAGTAGATTTTAGTAAACAGTTACAAGAGGTTGCAGTAGGCAACTCTATTTTTAAACACAACAATACATTGAGCTCAATGGTAAATTCAAGTTATTTGCAAAAGATTACTTTTTAGATTACTTTTGGAATTCCAGGACTGGATCTTAGATTCAGTCCTGGGTCAGTTCTCAGAATCAAGTGATGAAAGTCGACTTTAGTACTGTAGTGATTTTTAACTAATATTTAGCTATTTTAAAAGTTGACACTTTGAAAATATTTCAGAGAAAACAATCAATGATTCCCTATGGAAGAAAATGCAGGTTACAGGTACAGTACGTTGACGTTACTTTTGTAATCCAGTACTGGGTGCCTAGACTCAGTACTGGGACCTTTATCCAAAAAAGGTAAGCAATTACGTTTTCAGATAATATACGATTTTTGAAGAATATTTAAAGATTGCAGAAATCGACACTTAGAAGAAATTTCACAGAAAAACAGTCAATGGTTTCCTATGGAAGAAAATTGAGTTAAGGGTAAGTACAGTTGTAGAGATTTTTCAGAGTCAGTGCTGGGCACCAAGATCCAGCACTGGGAGTTCACCTAGGAACAGGTGAGTAAATTCGTTTTTGTCACTCGGCTGATTTTTGGTGAATATTTGAAGATTTGAAAAGTCCACACTTAGAAGAAATTTCAGGAAAAAGCCAGTCAATGTTACCCTATGAGGAAAATAGAGTTTGCGGTTTAAGGGTAAGTACTCGACTGGCAGAGTTGAGGTTCTGGGCACAGACTCAGGGGTCTCCCAGGGTCAGGTAGGTTCAGTTGGTTCACCCTCAGCGGCTCTAGGGCGGCCTGGTGCAGAGAGAGTTCTGCCCAATGTTATCCTGAGAGGGATAGGGGGGCCTTGTTTGGTGGCTGCTGACTGGCAAGCCACGCGGCTGTGGGAGCTGGGCTCCTGGTCACTTACTCAGGGCAAGTGGTGAAGTAGGAAGGAATAGAGTTTTCACTGCCAGGGCCACTCGGGCGGCTGGGTGCAGAGTGCTTTTGAGCCTGCGGGCGCTCAATGGATGTCAATGGGAAATCTCCGGTTAGGAAAAAGACTGCAAGCTCGTGGACGAGGACTCTTCAGGTGCCACCACCACTTCGAGAGGTAAGTTGGGTAGCTGGAGGATAGGTAGGTACCCCGGGGGTTGGACACAGTGGGCCGTGGGGCGCCGCGTGCAGGGGTGCCTTTAGGTGTCGGGAAATCTTACCCTCAGTTCATCGCGGTTGGGGGGGCACCTGGTTCTGAGGCTGCAGGCTTCTTCAGGAATGTCGAGGGAGGTCCTTGGGTGCCGGATTCGGGGTCACAGTCGCCGTGGGGTCGTCCTCAGGGTCTTTGTTCACTCCGGCACTGGCCAGGCTCGGCTGGTGCAGAGTGTGCTGGGTTCGCGGTTCCGGGCTGCTGCCAGGGGTTAGAAATAGGTTGCGAGTAGAGCCTCTACTCATGGGAGTCCCAGGGGCTTAGAGCCAAAAGGTAGCCAGGTCCTCCGGGGTTGGTGAGGTTGCTGGCCACAAGAGATGCCGCGCTGCAGCAGGAGCAGGTTCGAGGGTCGACAGGCCGGTAGGGCTGGGGCCAAAGCAGTTGGTGTCTTCCTCTTTTTAGCAGCTGCAGGGCAGGTCTTTGTTCTTCTTGCTCTTCTTGTAGTTTCGAATCTGGAATCTGGGGAAGGAAGGTTCAGGGTGCCCCTAAATACTAGATTTAGGGGTGTTACAGGTAGGTGAAGGGCAGGGACCAATGGGTCCCCGTCCTGGGGTGGGTACACCCCCTATCCTGCCTCTCTCCTGTGGGAGGGGGGCAGTAGCCTAGTCTTGATAGGGTAGGGCTCCCCATCTTCAAGATGGCGAGAGCCCGGAGATGTGCTTCACCTCGCCTCCCCCACCTGAGGGGTGGGGTTGGCAGGCTGGCACATCCCTTGTGCTTATTTGGGGTTTCCGGCCAAAGCTTCCTGCAAGAGTGGGGGGTTGCAGGGGCCTGGGGAAACTCACAGAGGCGGCATGCCTTTGAAGCTTCCCCCTGCCCATCCTGGGGGAGGAGATTTAGCACCTCGCCCAGGATGTGCATTGTTGCAGGACCAGGAGAGCAGGGGCTCTCCTACCCAGGGTTCCAGCAACATGTCTGCTGGGTGGCAGCCTAGGCAGCCTCAGAGCAGACGTGGATTTGTAGGTTAGGTTCGAGGGGGCACCTCTAAGATGCCCTCTGGGGTGCTGGGTACATTAAATCCCACACTGGAATCAGTGTGGGTTTAATGTGCTGAGAAGTTTGATACCAAACTTCACAGTCTTTAGTGTTGCCATTATGGTGCTGTGGAGCTCGTGTTTGACGAGCTCCCAGCACCATGTACTCTTTAAATGGCAGCACTGCACTTACAGGGCTCAGGGATGGACCTGGGCACTGTAGGGGCACAGGGCTCTTGCTCCCATGCCCACACCATTGGCATAAGGCACCCAGCTAGAGGGGTGACTGGATGTATGCCATGGCAGTGTATGTGATGGGCATGGCACACAGTGATGTGCGCCATGTCGACTTTGTTTTTGTCTTGCACCCAAACACTCAGCCTGCAAAGGCAGTGTGTGTGTGTAAGGGTGTGTAAGAGTGGCACAATGAGTGCTGCAGCTCTTAGAGGCCTTCCTGGGTCACAAAGCCCTGGGTACTTAGGGTACCATTCACCAGGGGCTGACATGTGGCCAACGTTTGCCAATTTGGGTTTGGTTTGTTTTAGGGAAAGAACATAGGCCCTGGGCACCTGATTGGTAGGAGTCCAGGGCACACTCAATCAAAGTACATTCAGCAATTCAGCAAAAAGTGGGGGCATACCAGGCAAGAAAGATGACACTTTCTCACAGGGATGGCTTAGCAGTTCGGGCTGGACTGCTCCCATGAGGCACAGGGTCTGACTGATTTGCATATGGCCATGTCTGAACTGGGGTGGCAGAGTGGGCTAAAGAACGGTGATGGATCAAACCCAGATCTGTTGACTTGGTGTGAGTGTTTGATTGGTTCTGATGCTCCGTCCATCACCACCCCCTTTTGTACCGCTTTGTTCACCATAAGTTGGCAGGGTATGCTCAGACGGGAGTCCCTTGCTCACTTTGCCACTGGATTCAAGCAAGCCTGGCTGAAGACGGCTGAAATGCCAGAAACCGGTCCTAGGAAGCTTGTTTCTGGTCCAGGGAAAGCATGGCTTGGCAGTTCGGGCTGGACTGTTCCCATGAGGCACAGGGTCAGACTGATGTGCATATGGCCATGTCTGAACTGGGGTGGCAGAGTGGGCTAAAGAACAGTGATGGATCAAACCCAGATCTGTTGACTGGGTGTGAGTGTTTGATTGGTTCTGATGCTCTGTCCATCACCACCCCCTTTTGTACCGCTTTGTTCACCATAAGTTGGCAGGGTATGCTCAGACGTGAGTCCCTTGCTCACTTTGCCACTGGATTCAAGCAAGCCTGGCTGAAGACGGCTTAAATGCCAGAAACTTGTCCTAGGAAGCTTGTTTCCGGTCCAGGGAAGACATGGCTTGGCAGTTCGGGCTGGACTGTTCCCATGAGGCACAGGGTCAGACTGATTTGCATATGGTCATGTCTGAACTGGGGTGGCAGAGTGGGCTAAAAGACGTTGATGGGTCAAACCCAGATCTGTTGACTGGGTGTGAGTGTTTGATATTTCTGATGCTCCGTCCATCACCACCTTCTTTTGTACCGCTTTGTTTGCCATAAGTTGGTAGGGTATGCTCAGACGTGAGTTCCCTTGCTCACTTTGCCTCTGGATTCAAGCAAACCTGGCTGAAGACGGCTGAAATGCCAGAAACCGGTCATAGGAAGCTTGTTTCCGGTCTAGGGAAGGCATTGTGAGAAAGTGGTTCTGTATATACTGTTCCTTAATAGGTATAGGGTGTAAAAAGTCCACAATCCCCCAGGGTTTGACAGAGGTCAAAGTTAGGTATAACCTTACTCTCTGAAGTGGTAGCTTGGTCGAGCAGTAAGGCAGTACCAGAGGACAGTGTAAAGCATTTGTTGTACACACTCAGTCAGCAAATGGTTTCACACACTCAATAACTGAACTCTAGGCCAATGCTTTATATATAAAAAAAATATGCTTGTTTTATTTTAGAACCAACACTTGGAGGTAAAATATACTTTCGCAACAGTAAATGTTTCATATAAATACTTTTGCAATATGCAGTAGATTTTAGTAAACAGTTACAAGAGGTTGCAGTAGGCAACTCTATTTTAAACACAACAATACATTGAGCTCAATGGTAAATTCAAGTTATTTGCAAAAGATTACTTTTTAGATTACTTTTGGAATTCCAGGACTGGATCTTAGATTCAGTCCTGGGTCAGTTCTCAGAATCAAGTGATGAAAGTCGACTTTAGTACTGTAGTGATTTTTAACTAATATTTAGCTATTTTAAAAGTTGACACTTTGAAAATATTTCAGAGAAAACAATCAATGATTCCCTATAGAAGAAAATGCAGGTTACAGGTACAGTACGTTGACGTTACTTTTGTAATCCAGTACTGGGTGCCTAGACTCAGTACTGGGACCTTTATCCAAAAAAGGTAAGCAATTACGTTTTCAGATAATATACGATTTTTGAAGAATATTTAAAGATTGCAGAAATCGACACTTAGAAGAAATTTCAAGAAAAACAGTCAATGGTTTCCTATGGAAGAAAATTGAGTTAAGGGTAAGTACAGTTGTAGAGATTTTTCAGAGTCAGTGCTGGGCACCAAGATCCAGCACTGGGAGTTCACCTAGGAACAGGTGAGTAAATTCGTTTTTGTCACTCGGCTGATTTTTGGTGAATATTTGAAGATTTGAAAAGTCCACACTTAGAAGAAATTTCAGGAAAAAGCCAGTCAATGTTACCCTATGAGGAAAATAGAGTTTGCGGTTTAAGGGTAAGTACTCGACTGGCAGAGTTGAGGTTCTGGGCACAGACTCAGGGGTCTCCCAGGGTCAGGTAGGTACAGTTGGTTCACCCTCAGCGGCTCTAGGGCGGCCTGGTGCAGAGAGAGTACCGCCCAATGTTATCCTGAGAGGGATAGGGGGTCCTTGTTTGGTGGCTGCTGACTGGCAAGCCACGCGGCTGTGGGAGCTGGGCTCCTGGTCACTTACTCAGGGCAAGTGGGGAAGTAGAAAGGAATAGAGTTTTCACTGCCAGGGCCACTCGGGCGGCTGGGTGCAGAGTGCTTTTGAGCCTTCGGGCGCTCAATGGATGTCAATGGGAAATCTCCGGTTAGGAAAAAGACTGCAAGCTCGTGGACGAGGACTCTTCAGGTGCCACCACCACTTCGAGAGGTAAGTTGGGTAGCTGGAGGATAGGTAGGTACCCCGGGGTTGGACACAGGGGGCCGTGGGGCGCCGCGTGCAGGGGTGCCTTTAGGTGTCGGGAAATCTTACCCTCAGTTCATCGCGGTTGGGGGGGCACCTGGTTCTGAGGCTGCAGGCTTCTTCAGGAATGTCGAGGGAGGTCCTTGGGTGCCGGACTCGGGGTCACAGTCGCCGTGGGGTCGTCCTCAGGGTCTTTGTTCACTCCGCACTGGCCTGGCTCGGCTGGTGCAGAGTGTGCTTGGTTCGCGGTTCCGGGCTGCTGCCAGGGGTTAGAAATAGGTTGCGAGTAGAGCCTATACTCATGGGAGTCCCAGGGGCTTAGAGCCAAAAGGTAGCCAGGTCCTCCGGGGTTGGTGAGGTTGCTGGCGACAAGAGATGCCGCGCTGGAGCAGGAGCAGGTTCGAGGGTCGACAGGCCGGTAGGGCTGGGGCCAAAGCAGTTGGTGTCTTCCTCCTTTTAGCAGCTGCAGGGCAGGTCTTTGTTCTTCTTGCTCTTCTTGTAGTTTCGAATCTGGAATCTGGGGAAGGAAGGTTCAGGGTGCCCCTAAATACTAGATTTAGGGGCGTTACAGGTAGGTGAAGGGCAGGGACCAATGGGTCCCCGTCCTGGGGTGGGTACACCCCCTATCCTGCCTCTCTCCTGTGGGAGGGGGGCAGTAGCCTAGTCCTGATAGGGTAGGGCTCCCCATCTTCAAGATGGCGAGAGCCCGGAGATGTGCTTCACCTCGCCTCCCCCACCTGAGGGGTGGGGTTGGCAGGCTGGCACATCCCTTGTCCTTATTTGGGGTTTCCGGCCAAAGCTTCCCGCAAGAGTGGGGGGTTGAGGGGCCTGGGGAAACTCACAGAGGCGGCATGCCTTTGAAGCTTCCCCCTGCCCATCCTGGGGGAGGAGATTTAGCACCTCGCCCAGGATGTGCATTGTTGCAGGACCAGGAGAGCAGGGGCTCTCCTACCCAGGGATCCAGCAACATGTCTGCTGGGTGGCAGCCTAGGCAGCCTCAGAGCAGACGTGGATTTGTAGGTTAGGTTCGAGGGGGCACCTCTAAGATGCCCTCTGGGGTGCTGGGTACATTAAATCCCACACTGGCATCAGTGTGGGTTTAATGTGCTGAGAAGTTTGATACCAAACTTCACAGTCTTTAGTGTTGCCATTATGGTGCTGTGGAGCTCGTGTTTGACGAGCTCCCAGCACCATGTACTCTTTAAATGGCAGCACTGCACTTACAGGGCTCAGGGATGGACCTGGGCACTGTAGGGGCACAGGGCTCTTGCTCCTATGCCCACACCATTGGCATAAGGCACCCAGCTAGAGGGGTGACTGATGTATGCCATGGCAGTGTATGTGATGGGCATGGCACACAGTGATGTGTGCCATGTCGACTTTGTTTTTGTCTTGCACCCAAACACTCAGCCTGCAAAGGCAGTGTGTGTGTGTAAGGGTACAGGGCCTCTAAGAGTGGCACAATGAGTGCTGCAGCTCTTAGAGGCCTTCCTGGGTCACAAAGCCCTGGGTACTTAGGGTACCATTTACCATGGGCAGACATGTGGCCAAGGTTTGCCAATTTGGGTTTGTTTTGTTTTAGGGAAGGAACATAGGCCCTGGGCACCTGATTGGCAGGAGTCCAGGGCACACTCAATCAAAGTACATTCAGCAATTCAGCAAAAAGTGGGGGCATACCAGGCAAGAAAGATGACACTTTCTCACAGGGATGGCTTAGCAGTTCGGGCTGGACTGCTCCCATGAGGCACAGGGTCTGACTGATTTGCATATGGCCATGTCTGAACTGGGGTGGCAGAGTGGGCTAAAGAACGATGATGGATCAAACCCAGATCTGTTGACTGGGTGTGAGTGTTTCATTGGTTCTGATGCTCCGTCCATCACCACCCCCTTTTGTACCGCTTTGTTTACCATAAGTTGGCAGGGTATGCTCAGACGGGAGTCCCTTGCTCACTTTGCCACTGGATTCAAGCAAGCCTGCCTGAAGACGACTGAAATGCCAGAAACCGGTCCTAGAAAGCTTGTTTCTGGTCCAGGGAAAGCATGGCTTGGCAGTTCGGGCTAGACTGTTCCCATGAGGCACAGGGTCAGACTGATTTGCATATGGCCCTGTCTGAACTGGGGTGGCAGAGTGGGCTAAAGAACAGTGATGGATCAAACCCAGATCTGTTGACTGGGTGTGAGTGTTTGATTGGTTCTGATGCTCCGTCCATCACCACCTCCTTTTGTACCGCTTTGTTCACCATAAGTTGGCAGGGTATGCTCAGACGTGAGTCCCTTGCTCACTTTGCCACTGGATTCAAGCAAGCCTGGCTGAAGACGGCTGAAATGCCAGAAACCGGTCCTAGGAAGCTTGTTTCCGGTCTAGGGAAGGCATTGTGAGAAAGTGGTTCTGTATAAACTGTTCCTTAATAGGTATAGGGTGTAAAGAGTTCACAGTCCCCCAGGGTTTGACAGAAGTCAAAGTTAGGTATAACCTTACTCTCTGAAGTGGTAGCTTGGTCGAGCAGTAAGGCAGTACCAGAGGCCAGTGTAAAGCATTTGTTGTACACACTCAGTCAGCAAATGGTTTCACACACTCAATAACTGAACTCTAGGCCAATGCTTTATATATAAAAAAAATATGCTTGTTTTATTTTAGAACCAACACTTGGAGGTAAAATATACTTTCTCAACAGTAAATGTTTCATATAAATACTTTTGCAATATGCAGTAGATTTTAGTAAACAGTTACAAGAGGTTGCAGTAGGCAACTCTATTTTTAAACACAACAATACATTGAGCTCAATGGTAAATTCAAGTTATTTGCAAAAGATTACTTTTTAGATTACTTTTGGAATTCCAGGACTGGATCTTAGATTCAGTCCTGGGTCAGTTCTCAGAATCAAGTGATGAAAGTCGACTTTAGTACTGTAGTGATTTTTTTTTTTTTTTTTTTATAAAGTTTTATTGTACAATAATTCGATTACAGGCACGGGCCTACAACCACCAGGGCCGGCCGCTAAGTACAGAATGAAATATACATTTATCAAAGCTGCGGTCGGGTCCCGGGGCTCGGCCCCGTAGTGACTCCGGATAGTTCTAAAGAAACAGGAGACTTAAATCCAACAAACACAAAAAACTAATAGAAAAACAAAAGGCGAGGCATAAAGACAAACAGCGCAGATCAGGCATCCTCCGGGGAACCCCAGTTCAGACCATTAAGCAGCACGCAAAAGGAAGGAGTACCGGGAAGCTGGGGACGGGGGGGGGGGGGCCAAGGGAAACGAACGTCCATATGTAGTCATTACAAAAGGTGCCCGGAACCGTCAAGGGTCAGGGGGACATGGCGATATCGGTGTCCACCAGGGGGGGCGTACAGATACCCCCGCGATATGCATTCCATTGCCCCCAGATTCTACCCCATGCCCCCGGCTTACCACGGGCAACATACACAGTCTTCTCCCTGAACATACACCAGTCCATATTCTCCTTCCATACTGACACGGTGGGCGGCCGCTGGGCACCCCAAAGCTGCGCTATATCTCTCTTGGCAATCATGTTCCCCAGGGCCGCCCACCGAGTCTGAGCCGCGCCATAATCATTGGGCTACCACACATTCAAGACACAGCGACGCACCTCCGGCAGCAGCACAACCCCAGTGACCTGTCCCATAACCGTATGTATCCGGCGCAAGTAGTCCGCCACCTCGCGGCACTCCCACAGGATATGAAGAAAGGTGGCGCTGAGCCCACAACCCCGCTTACAGAGCCCATCGTCGGAATATCCCATCGAGACCAAGCGAGGACCCGTCACATACACCCGATGAAGAATCTTAAGCTGTACCAACCGGAGACGGGCTGGAATGGCGACCTCCTTGGGGGACGACAGTGCAGACTGCCAGTCCTCGTCGTCCAATTCCACCCCGTCCCCCGTCCAAGCCTCCCGAAGGCGCACCAAGAGGTCAGCCCGATGATTAATCAGTTTCTTATAGATTAAAGAAATAGTACTGTCAGGGACATGTCCGTCAAGTATGCGGTCCTCGAGGGGCGAGGAAACCGGGATCGTGGTCCCCTCTCCAAAGACCGAGAGCAGGGCGTGTCGAACCTGGGCATAGCGGAAGAACTCCCTGTCCGTAAGCTCATATTCGGCCTGAAGAGCCGCGAAAGTCTTAACCGCGCCCTTATGCCACAGGTCTCCCACTTTGCTGATACCAATCGTATCCCACTGGTCAAACCCCTTCGTGGTCCAGAGGCTCCCCAGGCGCTCGGAGGCAAACAAAGGAGTAGCACATGTCAGTCGCTCACTCCAGCCCGTGGCCGCAGTGGCAGCCCTCCAGGTCCGCACCGCAATCTTAGTAGGACCCGTAAGGGTCCGGCCAGCCGAGCGGGAGTAAAGCGCCCTGTTATAGTCCCCGCCGGGAAGCAGGAACTTGTCCATCTCATACGCAGGATTCAGGCCAGGCGCATACGTGGCGTGGTTAATGGCCGAAAGCTGCGCGGCCCAATAATACCTGCGAATGTCGGGAAGCGCGATGCCCCCGTCGTACCAGGGGAGAGTAAGCTTAGCAAGAGCAATACGCGCCCGCCCGTCCCACACCAGTCTCCTCTGCAGGCTCTCTACCTCCCGAAAGTAGGCCACTGGGATGACGTCGAAGGAGTTCTGGAGTGCATAGAGGAACCTGGGAAGGGACATCATTTTGAACAGCGCGGCCCGACCCAGCGGGGACAGGGGCAGCCTGCACCACCGGGCCGTGTCCTCTCGCAATCGCCGAAGCGGACGCAGGAGATTCTGCTCATAGCGAGCCCCCGGATCCAGCGAAACGTATATCCCCAGGTACTTAAAGCCGCTCAGAGACACCTGGATCGGAAGCCGAGGCGGCAGGAGAGGAGGACCACCGGAGATCGGATAGACGCAGGATTTAGACCAATTGATCGTGAGACCCGAATTATTCCCAAAGGAAGTCAGAACGTCAAAGAGGACGTTGAGCGTCTGCCGCGGTGAGGTGAGATATAGGAGAATATCGTCCGCATACAGCGAAACCCGATCTTCAAAGCCCGGGGCCCACCGGATCCCTCTAAGCGAGGGCTCCCAGCGGAGCCAAGCCGCGAGTGGCTCCAGGGCGAGAGCAAAGAGCAAAGGGGACAACGGGCATCCCTGCCTCGTGCCCCTGCCGAGGGCAAAGGGTCGAGAGACCCGCCCATTCACCACCACCTGAGCCATGGGTCCGGTATAAAGAAGCTTCACCCAGCCAATAAATCCTTCCCCAAGGCCAAATTTAGCCAAGACAGCCCAGAGGAATGGCCACTCGATGGTGTCAAAAGCCATCGTGGCATCCAAAGAAACCAGCACGGCCGGTTCGGAGAGGAGCTCCGCCCTGGCAAGGGCGCCATGAAGACGCCGCAAGTTAAGAGCGGTGTTACGATGCGGGATGAATCCGCATTGGTCCGGATGAATAAGATCGCACACGACGCTCAACAGACGATTGGCAAGGACTTTCGCCAGGATCTTAGGCTCCGCATTTAGCAGTGAAATAGGCCGGTAAGAAGTACAGCGGTCTCGCGGCTTGTCCTCCTTGGGGATAACGACTATCGTGGCCAAACGCTGGTCGGCCGGGAGGGAACCCGCCGCCAGAGACTCACGGAACATGCGACTGAGGAAGGGCGCAAGCTTGTCAGGGCGCAATTTATATAGCTCAATGGGCAGACCGTTGGGACCCATAGCCTTGCCCGAGCGAAGGGAGCGGATCGCGGTCGCTATTTCATCCGCCGACAAGGGGGCGTCCAGCCGCTCACGGTCCTCAACGGACAGGCCGGGCAAGGCGATATCCCGCAGCAGAAGGCGAGAGTCGTCCTCATCCCTGTCAGTCGCTGAGGAGTACACCGCCCGGAGGTGGTCGGCAAAACATTCCACAATCTCGTCAGGCTCCGTCACACACACACCATCCGCAGCACGCAACTCCGGGACCACACGGTTCACTCTCTCCTTCCTGTCCAGCCACGCGATCAGCTTTCCCGCCTTGTCCCCGGCATCGTACAGTCGACCCTGCTGCTCCCTATACATAGTTTTGGCCGCGTCAGTGACCAGGGACCTATATTCAAACTGTTTCAGGCTGAGGGCATGGAGCCCGTCCGGAGTGACAGTCGCCTCCAAGGCCGACTCCAGCCCCAAGATGTCAGTCTCCAGCCTCACCACCTCCTCACTCTTGACCCTCTTAGCCACCACTATCTGGGAAAGGGCGTGTCCGCGGATCACGGTTTTAAAGGCTTCCCACAGGGACATTGCAGACGACACCGACCCCTCGTTATCCAGGAAGTATTGGTCCATAGCCTTAACCAGGCTTTCACGAGTCGTAGGGTCTCGCAGGTACCATGGGTTAATGGGAGCGATCCGCCCCGCAGACCGCGGCCCGGTGTCAAAAAGAAGCCACAGCGGAGAATGGTCGGAGATACCCCGCGCCAGATGCCTGACCTCTCGAATCCGACCAGTCTGCGCCGCGGGCATAAGGAAGTAGTCTAACCTAGAGAGACTCCCATGCGCCCCCGAGTGAAAGGTGAACTGACATTGGGTCGGATGCATTAATCTCCAACTATCCACCAGGCCGAAGGTCTCCAGCATCCCACCCAACCATGCCTGGGCAGCGGGGAGGGTCCTTGGTGGGTGACGATCCAGTTCACCCGAAACCACAGAATTAAAGTCCCCGCCCATGAGCAGGAGGCCGCCCGGAAGGTCAAGCAGCATTCGACCCAAGTCAGTGAAGGTGGAGTTCTGGAGGCCCGGGGGGACGTAAACTGAAACCAGGGCAAGGGGCTGCCCCTCCCACCTCCCAATCAAACACACATAGCGCCCTCTGTCATCCGAGACTATCTTAGTGATCTCCACCGGAAGTGAGGTTCGCAGGAGAATGCCCACCCCCCTGGAACCAGTTGTGAAACCAGAATGGGCCACGAGGCGGTATCCCCCCCTGTTCATTGCATGACAAACATTGCCAACCAGATGCGTCTCCTGGAGAAACACCACATCAGGAGTCAAACGACGCAAATATTGCAGTACTACACCCCGCTTGATACGGTCCCCCAACCCATTGACGTTCCATGACATAAGCCTCAACCCGTCCCCCCCCATCCCCCCCAATAGATCAAGGGTCCCCCAGCCTGCAGCACAGTTCCCAAATGTGAACAAAAATCAGTACCTCGCCCTGTAAACAAAAAACACACAGCAAAACAACCCCTCCACCCCCCCAACCCCCCCCCAGGACCAACTCCCGCCACCCTGCACCCCTGCGGGCCAAAAAAACCCCCCAACTTGCAGTGTGCCTGTCGCCCCTCTAACCCCATTCTACGAAAAGACCCCGGAGGAGGTAAGGGACCCGTCCCCGCCCGCCCCCCTCACTGGTACTGGTAAAACACAATATGCAAATGAAATAAGACCCGACTGTACAATGCAAAACAGCAAAATCAAGGACCAAAAGTCACTCTAAAGGGGACCCGTCACCCGCGGTGCCCGCAGAGGGTCCGGGACGGCCACCTCCGTCCGGCAGAGAGTCCAGCCAGTCACTTGCAGCCACAGGAGAGTCAAAAAAGGCTGTCCGATCCCCATGTTCCACTCGGAGTTTTGCAGGGTAGAGCATCGAATACTTTAGGCCCAGCTCGCGGAGACGACGCTTCACCCCTTGGAATCCCATCCGTTGTTTCTGGACCAGTTGCGTGAAGTCCGGATAAAAATTGATGGTCGAGTTCTCATGACGAACCGGGCCGTGGGTCCGTGAGGCCTGCAGAATAGCGTCGCGGTCCCTGTAGTAGAACAGTTTGGCCACGATAGGCCTCGGGGGGGCCCCCGGTCGTGGCCGACCGCCCGGAACTCGGTGGGCCCGCTCCACGGCAAAGAACTTGCTTAGGCCAGCCGGAGACAACTGTTTCATGATAAGTTCCTCGACCACGAGGTCAACCGGGCGGCCGTCGGAGGACTCCGGTACACCTATGACGCGGATGTTGTTGCGTCGGGCCCGTCCCTCGAAGTCTTCAAGCCGCCGGGCCATATGGTCGTTGACCACCCTGATGTCTCCAAGCGCGGCCCGCAGATCCGACACCTCTGCACCAAGGGTAGAGGTCCGTGTGTCGAGAGCCTGGACCCTCTCGTTAGTTTTAGAGAGGTCGGCCCGGATCAGGGTGACATCAATCGCGACAGTGTCAATCTTACGGGCCAGGGCCTCATATTGCGTCGCGATGGTTTCCCTAATGCCATCTATGGCGCCCATAATGTCCTGCAGGGATAGTTCCGTAGAGACGGTCGCGCCTCCCTCCGCAGTATCCGAGGGGATGCCAGCAGCGCCAGAGGGCCCCCTGCCCTGGGTGTAGCGGTCCATGTTATTGCTCTGGACCGCTCCCCCGCGGAGGGAAGCCTTGGTCTTGCGGCCCTCGGGACCCCCTTTGCCCCCCATGTAAACACGGTCACTCGAGGGGACCTCCAATCAAAGGGTGTAAGGGCGCCAGCAAGAAGACCACAAAATGTCGGTATAGGGGGTCCGAGGCGATAGGCACTCTAGTGGCAGGTGAAAGAAAACCTCATGCAGAGGCCCAGGAAGCACCTCGCCACCCCGAGCGCACCCCCCTGCCGGTCTCCTGAAGTGCAAAACCGAAACCGAAAGTGGTGGATCGGCAGCTGGCACCGCGCTGAAGCCGCTGTTGTTCAATTGCAGCCCGGCCCCTCGGGTCACCTTCACCCCGGTCACCTCCGTCGGGTGGGTCCCAAAAGTTCCGACGACGACAACTCAGGATTCCCAGGTCCGATTTGAGTTTTGAAAAGAGATATATGCTCAGCTGGTCTTTATCTCCCAGATTCCATAAGCCACGTCAGGATATTCTCAGGATAGATTCCGGGGAGCAGAGAGGGTCCGGGGAGCCCTGCGCTCACGCGACCATCTTGGATGCGCGCTAGGCTCCTCCCACTGTAGTGATTTTTAACTAATATTTAGCTATTTTAAAAGTTGACACTTTGAAAATATTTCAGAGAAAACAATCAATGATTCCTTATGGAAGAAAATGCAGGTTACAGGTACAGTACGTTGACGTTACTTTTGTAATCCAGTACTGGGTGCCTAGACTCAGTACTGGGACCTTTATCCAAAAAAGGTAAGCAATTACGTTTTCAGATAATATACGATTTTTGAAGAATATTTAAAGATTGCAGAAATCGACACTTAGAAGAAATTTCACAGAAAAACAGTCAATGGTTTCCTATGGAAGAAAATTGAGTTAAGGGTAAGTACAGTTGTAGAGATTTTTCAGAGTCAGTGCTGGGCACCAAGATCCAGCACTGGGAGTTCACCTAGGAACAGGTGAGTAAATTCGTTTTTGTCACTCGGCTGATTTTTGGTGAATATTTGAAGATTTGAAAAGTCCACACTTAGAAGAAATTTCAGGAAAAAGCCACTCAATGTTACCCTATGAGGAAAATAGAGTTTGCGGTTTAAGGGTAAGTACTCGACTGGCAGAGTTGAGGTTCTGGGCACAGACTCAGGGGTCTCCCAGGGTCAGGTAGGTTCAGTTGGTTCACCCTCAGCGGCTCTAGGGCGGCCTGGTGCAGAGAGAGTTCTGCCCAATGTTATCCTGAGAGGGATAGGGGGGCCTTGTTTGGTGGCTGCTGACTGGCAAGCCACGCGGCTGTGGGAGCTGGGCTCCTGGTCACTTACTCAGGGCAAGTGGTGAAGTAGGAAGGAATAGAGTTTTCACTGCCAGGGCCACTCGGGCGGCTGGGTGCAGAGTGCTTTTGAGCCTGCGGGCGCTCAATGGATGTCAATGGGAAATCTCCGGTTAGGAAAAAGACTGCAAGCTCGTGGACGAGGACTCTTCAGGTGCCACCACCACTTCGAGAGGTAAGTTGGGTAGCAGGAGGATAGGTAGGTACCCCGGGGGTTGGACACAGGGGGCCGTGGGGCGCCGCGTGCAGGGGTGCCTTTAGGTGTCGGGAAATCTTACCCTCAGTTCATCGCGGTTGGGGGGGCACCTGGTTCTGAGGCTGCAGGCTTCTTCAGGAATGTCGAGGGAGGTCCTTGGGTGCCGGACTCGGGGTCACAGTCGCCGTGGGGTCGTCCTCAGGGTCTTTGTTCACTCCGGCACTGGCCAGGCTCGGCTGGTGCAGAGTGTGCTGGGTTCGCGGTTCCGGGCTGCTGCCAGGGGTTAGAAATAGGTTGCGAGTAGAGCCTCTACTCATGGGAGTCCCAGGGGCTTAGAGCCAAAAGGTAGCCAGGTCCTCCGGGGTTGGTGAGGTTGCTGGCCACAAGAGATGCCGCGCTGCAGCAGGAGCAGGTTCGAGGGTCGACAGGCCGGTAGGGCTGGGGCCAAAGCAGTTGGTGTCTTCCTCTTTTTAGCAGCTGCAGGGCAGGTCTTTGTTCTTCTTGCTCTTCTTGTAGTTTCGAATCTGGAATCTGGGGAAGGAAGGTTCAGGGTGCCCCTAAATACTAGATTTAGGGGTGTTACAGGTAGGTGAAGGGCAGGGACCAATGGGTCCCCGTCCTGGGGTGGGTACACCCCCTATCCTGCCTCTCTCCTGTGGGAGGGGGGCAGTAGCCTAGTCTTGATAGGGTAGGGCTCCCCATCTTCAAGATGGCGAGAGCCCGGAGATGTGCTTCACCTCGCCTCCCCCACCTGAGGGGTGGGGTTGGCAGGCTGGCACATCCCTTGTGCTTATTTGGGGTTTCCGGCCAAAGCTTCCTGCAAGAGTGGGGGGTTGCAGGGGCCTGGGGAAACTCACAGAGGCGGCATGCCTTTGAAGCTTCCCCCTGCCCATCCTGGGGGAGGAGATTTAGCACCTCGCCCAGGATGTGCATTGTTGCAGGACCAGGAGAGCAGGGGCTCTCCTACCCAGGGTTCCAGCAACATGTCTGCTGGGTGGCAGCCTAGGCAGCCTCAGAGCAGACGTGGATTTGTAGGTTAGGTTCGAGGGGGCACCTCTAAGATGCCCTCTGGGGTGCTGGGTACATTAAATCCCACACTGGAATCAGTGTGGGTTTAATGTGCTGAGAAGTTTGATACCAAACTTCACAGTCTTTAGTGTTGCCATTATGGTGCTGTGGAGCTCGTGTTTGACGAGCTCCCAGCACCATGTACTCTTTAAATGGCAGCACTGCACTTACAGGGCTCAGGGATGGACCTGGGCACTGTAGGGGCACAGGGCTCTTGCTCCCATGCCCACACCATTGGCATAAGGCACCCAGCTAGAGGGGTGACTGGATGTATGCCATGGCAGTGTATGTGATGGGCATGGCACACAGTGATGTGCGCCATGTCGACTTTGTTTTTGTCTTGCACCCAAACACTCAGCCTGCAAAGGCAGTGTGTGTGTGTAAGGGTACAGGGCCTCTAAGAGTGGCACAATGAGTGCTGCAGCTCTTAGAGGCCTTCCTGGGTCACAAAGCCCTGGGTACTTAGGGTACCATTTACCAGGGGCTGACATGTGGCCAACGTTTGCCAATTTGGGTTTGGTTTGTTTTAGGGAAAGAACATAGGCCCTGGGCACCTGATTGGTAGGAGTCCAGGGCACACTCAATCAAAGTACATTCAGCAATTCAGCAAAAAGTGGGGGCATACCAGGCAAGAAAGATGACACTTTCTCACAGGGATGGCTTAGCAGTTCGGGCTGGACTGCTCCCATGAGGCACAGGGTCTGACTGATTTGCATATGGCCATGTCTGAACTGGGGTGGCAGAGTGGGCTAAAGAACGGTGATGGATCAAACCCAGATCTGTTGACTTGGTGTGAGTGTTTGATTGGTTCTGATGCTCCGTCCATCACCACCCCCTTTTGTACCGCTTTGTTCACCATAAGTTGGCAGGGTATGCTCAGACGGGAGTCCCTTGCTCACTTTGCCACTGGATTCAAGCAAGCCTGGCTGAAGACGGCTGAAATGCCACAAACCGGTCCTAGGAAGCTTGTTTCTGGTCCAGGGACAGCATGGTTTGGCAGTTCGGGCTGGACTGTTCCCATGAGGCACAGGGTCAGACTGATTTGCATATGGCCATGTCTGAACTGGGGTGGCAGAGTGGGCTAAAGAACAGTGATGGATCAAACCCAGATCTGTTGACTGGGTGTGAGTGTTTGATTGGTTCTGATGCTCCGTCCATCACCACCCCCTTTTGTATCGCTTTGTTCACCATAAGTTGGCAGGGTATGCTCAGACGTGAGTCCCTTGCTCACTTTGCCACTGGATTCAAGCAAGCCTGGCTGAAGACGGCTTGAATGCCAGAAACTTGTTCTAGGAAGCTTGTTTCCGGTCCAGGGAAGGCATTGTGAGAAAGTGGTTCTGTATATACTGTTCCTTAATAGGTATAGGGTGTAAAAAGTCCACAGTCCCCCAGGGTTTGACAGAGGTCAAAGTTAGGTATAACCTTACTCTCTGAAGTGGTAGCTTGGTCGAGCAGTAAGGCAGTACCAGAGGACAGTGTAAAGCATTTGTTGTACACACTCAGTCAGCAAATGGTTTCACACACTCAATAACTGAACTCTAGGCCAATGCTTTATATATAAAAAATATATGCTTGTTTTATTTTAGAACCAACACTTGGAGGTAAAATATACTTTCTCAACAGTAAATGTTTCATATAAATACTTTTGCAATATGCAGTAGATTTTAGTAAACAGTTACAAGAGGTTGCAGTAGGCAACTCTATTTTAAACACAACAATACATTGAGCTCAATGGTAAATTCAAGTTATTTGCAAAAGATTACTTTTTAGATTACTTTTGGAATTCCAGGACTGGATCTTAGATTCAGTCCTGGGTCAGTTCTCAGAATCAAGTGATGAAAGTCGACTTTAGTACTGTAGTGATTTTTAACTAATATTTAGCTATTTTAAAAGTTGACACTTTGAAAATATTTCAGAGAAAACAATCAATGATTCCCTATAGAAGAAAATGCAGGTTACAGGTACAGTACGTTGACGTTACTTTTGTAATCCAGTACTGGGTGCCTAGACTCAGTACTGGGACCTTTATCCAAAAAAGGTAAGCAATTACGTTTTCAGATAATATACGATTTTTGAAGAATATTTAAAGATTGCAGAAATCGACACTTACAAGAAATTTCAAGAAAAACAGTCAATGGTTTCCTATGGAAGAAAATTGAGTTAAGGGTAAGTACAGTTGTAGAGATTTTTCAGAGTCAGTGCTGGGCACCAAGATCCAGCACTGGGAGTTCACCTAGGAACAGGTGAGTAAATTCGTTTTTGTCACTCGGCTGATTTTTGGTGAATATTTGAAGATTTGAAAAGTCCACACTTAGAAGAAATTTCAGGAAAAAGCCAGTCAATGTTACCCTATGAGGAAAATAGAGTTTGCGGTTTAAGGGTAAGTACTCGACTGGCAGAGTTGAGGTTCTGGGCACAGACTCAGGGGTCTCCCAGGGTCAGGTAGGTACAGTTGGTTCACCCTCAGCGGCTCTAGGGCGGCCTGGTGCAGAGAGAGTACCGCCCAATGTTATCCTGAGAGGGATAGGGGGGCCTTGTTTGGTGGCTGCTGACTGGCAAGCCACGCGGCTGTGGGAGCTGGGCTCCTGGTCACTTACTCAGGGCAGGTGGGGAAGTAGAAAGGAATAGAGTTTTCACTGCCAGGGCCACTCGGGCGGCTGGGTGCAGAGTGCTTTTGAGCCTTCGGGCGCTCAATGGATGTCAATGGGAAATCTCCGGTTAGGAAAAAGACTGCAAGCTCGTGGACGAGGACTCTTCAGGTGCCACCACCTCTTCGAGAGGTAAGTTGGGTAGCTGGAGGATAGGTAGGTACCCCGGGGTTGAACACAGGGGGCCGTGGGGCGCCGCGTGCAGGGGTGCCTTTAGGTGTCGGGAAATCTTACCCTCAGTTCATCGCGGTTGGGGGGGCACCTGGTTCTGAGGCTGCAGGCTTCTTCAGGAATGTCGAGGGAGGTCCTTGGGTGCCGGACTCGGGGTCACAGTCGCCGTGGGGTCGTCCTCAGGGTCTTTGTTCACTCCGCACTGGCCTGGCTCGGCTGGTGCAGAGTGTGCTGGGTTCGCGGTTCCGGGCTGCTGCCAGGGGTTAGAAATAGGTTGCGAGTAGAGCCTATACTCATGGGAGTCCCAGGGGCTTAGAGCCAAAAGGTAGCCAGGTCCTCCGGGGTTGGTGAGGTTGCTGGCCACAAGAGATGCCGCGCTGGAGCAGGAGCAGGTTCGAGGGTCGACAGGCCGGTAGGGCTGGGGCCAAAGCAGTTGGTGTCTTCCTCCTTTTAGCAGCTGCAGGGCAGGTCTTTGTTCTTCTTGCTCTTCTTGTAGTTTCGAATCTGGAATCTGGGGAAGGAAGGTTCAGGGTGCCCCTAAATACTAGATTTAGGGGCGTTACAGGTAGGTGAAGGGCAGGGACCAATGGGTCCCCGTCCTGGGGTGGGTACACCCCCTATCCTGCCTCTCTCCTGTGGGAGGGGGGCAGTAGCCTAGTCCTGATAGGGTAGGGCTCCCCATCTTCAAGATGGCGAGAGCCCGGAGATGTGCTTCACCTCGCCTCCCCCACCTGAGGGGTGGGGTTGGCAGGCTGGCACATCCCTTGTCCTTATTTGGGGTTTCCGGCCAAAGCTTCCCGCAAGAGTGGGGGGTTGCAGGGGCCTGGGGAAACTCACAGAGGCGGCATGCCTTTGAAGCTTCCCCCTGCCCATCCTGGGGGAGGAGATTTAGCACCTCGCCCAGGATGTGCATTGTTGCAGGACCAGGAGAGTAGGGGCTCTCCTACCCAGGGATCCAGCAACATGTCTGCTGGGTGGCAGCCTAGGCAGCCTCAGAGCAGACGTGGATTTGTAGGTTAGGTTCGAGGGGGCACCTCTAAGATGCCCTCTGGGGTGCTGGGTACATTAAATCCCACACTGGCATCAGTGTGGGTTTAATGTGCTGAGAAGTTTGATACCAAACTTCACAGTCTTTAGTGTTGCCATTATGGTGCTGTGGAGCTCGTGTTTGACGAGCTCCCAGCACCATGTACTCTTTAAATGGCAGCACTGCACTTACAGGGCTCAGGGATGGACCTGGGCACTGTAGGGGCACAGGGCTCTTGCTCCTATGCCCACACCATTGGCATAAGGCACCCAGCTAGAGGGGTGACTGATTTATGCCATGGCAGTGTATGTGATGGGCATGGCACACAGTGATGTGTGCCATGTCGACTTTGTTTTTGTCTTGCACCCAAACACTCAGCCTGCAAAGGCAGTGTGTGTGTGTAAGGGTACAGGGCCTCTAAGAGTGGCACAATGAGTGCTGCAGCTCTTAGAGGCCTTCCTGGGTCACAAAGCCCTGGGTACTTAGGGTACCATTTACCATGGGCAGACATGTGGCCAAGGTTTGCCAATTTGGGTTTGTTTTGTTTTAGGGAAGGAACATAGGCCCTGGGCACCTGATTGGCAGGAGTCCAGGGCACACTCAATCAAAGTACATTCAGCAATTCAGCAAAAAGTGGGGGCATACCAGGCAAGAAAGATGACACTTTCTCACAGGGATGGCTTAGCAGTTCGGGCTGGACTGCTCCCATGAGGCACAGGGTCAGACTGATTTGCATATGGCCCTGTCTGAACTGGGGTGGCAGAGTGGGCTAAAGAACAGTGATGGATCAAACCCAGATCTGTTGACTGGGTGTGAGTGTTTGATTGGTTCTGATGCTCCGTCCATCACCACCTCCTTTTGTACCGCTTTGTTCACCATAAGTTGGCAGGGTATGCTCAGACGTGAGTCCCTTGCTCACTTTGCCACTGGATTCAAGCAAGCCTGGCTGAAGACGGCTGAAATGCCAGAAACCGGTCCTAGGAAGCTTGTTTCCGGTCTAGGGAAGGCATTGTGAGAAAGTGGTTCTGTATAAACTGTTCCTTAATAGGTATAGGGTGTAAAGAGTCCACAGTCCCCCAGGGTTTGACAGAGGTCAAAGTTAGGTATAACCTTACTCTCTGAAGTGGTAGCTTGGTCGAGCAGTAAGGCAGTACCAGAGGCCAGTGTAAAGCATTTGTTGTACACACTCAGTCAGCAAATGGTTTCACACACTCAATACCTGAACTCTAGGCCAATGCTTTATATATAAAAAAAATATGCTTGTTTTATTTTAGAACCAATACTTGGAGGTAAAATATACTTTCTCAACAGTAAATGTTTCATATAAATACTTTTGCAATATGCAGTAGATTTTAGTAAACAGTTACAAGAGGTTGCAGTAGGCAACTCTATTTTTAAACACAACAATACATTGAGCTCAATGGTAAATTCAAGTTATTTGCAAAAGATTACTTTTTAGATTACTTTTGGAATTCCAGGACTGGATCTTAGATTCAGTCCTGGGTCAGTTCTCAGAATCAAGTGATGAAAGTCGACTTTAGTACTGTAGTGATTTTTAACTAATATTTAGCTATTTTAAAAGTTGACACTTTGAAAATATTTCAGAGAAAACAATCAATGATTCCCTATGGAAGAAAATGCAGGTTACAGGTACAGTACGTTGACGTTACTTTTGTAATCCAGTACTGGGTGCCTAGACTCAGTACTGGGACCTTTATCCAAAAAAGGTAAGCAATTACGTTTTCAGATAATATACGATTTTTGAAGAATATTTAAAGATTGCAGAAATCGACACTTAGAAGAAATTTCACAGAAAAACAGTCAATGGTTTCCTATGGAAGAAAATTGAGTTAAGGGTAAGTACAGTTGTAGAGATTTTTCAGAGTCAGTGCTGGGCACCAAGATCCAGCACTGGGAGTTCACCTAGGAACAGGTGAGTAAATTCGTTTTTGTCACTCGGCTGATTTTTGGTGAATATTTGAAGATTTGAAAAGTCCACACTTAGAAGAAATTTCAGGAAAAAGCCAGTCAATGTTACCCTATGAGGAAAATAGAGTTTGCGGTTTAAGGGTAAGTACTCGACTGGCAGAGTTGAGGTTCTGGGCACAGACTCAGGGGTCTCCCAGGGTCAGGTAGGTTCAGTTGGTTCACCCTCAGCGGCTCTAGGGCGGCCTGGTGCAGAGAGAGTTCTGCCCAATGTTATCCTGAGAGGGATAGGGGGGCCTTGTTTGGTGGCTGCTGACTGGCAAGCCACGCGGCTGTGGGAGCTGGGCTCCTGGTCACTTACTCAGGGCAAGTGGTGAAGTAGGAAGGAATAGAGTTTTCACTGCCAGGGCCACTCGGGCGGCTGGGTGCAGAGTGCTTTTGAGCCTGCGGGCGCTCAATGGATGTCAATGGGAAATCTCCGGTTAGGAAAAAGACTGCAAGCTCGTGGACGAGGACTCTTCAGGTGCCACCACCACTTCGAGAGGTAAGTTGGGTAGCTGGAGGATAGGTAGGTACCCCGGGGGTTGGACACAGGGGGCCGTGGGGCGCCGCGTGCAGGGGTGCCTTTAGGTGTCGGGAAATCTTACCCTCAGTTCATCGCGGTTGGGGGGGCACCTGGTTCTGAGGCTGCAGGCGTCTTCAGGAATGTCGAGGGAGGTCCTTGGGTGCCGGACTCGGGGTCACAGTCGCCGTGGGGTCGTCCTCAGGGTCTTTGTTCACTCCGGCACTGGCCAGGCTCGGCTGGTGCAGAGTGTGCTGGGTTCGCGGTTCCGGGCTGCTGCCAGGGGTTAGAAATAGGTTGCGAGTAGAGCCTCTACTCATGGGAGTCCCAGGGGCTTAGAGCCAAAAGGTAGCCAGGTCCTCCGGGGTTGGTGAGGTTGCTGGCCACAAGAGATGCCGCGCTGCAGCAGGAGCAGGTTCGAGGGTCGACAGGCCGGTAGGGCTGGGGCCAAAGCAGTTGGTGTCTTCCTCTTTTTAGCAGCTGCAGGGCAGGTCTTTGTTCTTCTTGCTCTTCTTGTAGTTTCGAATCTGGAATCTGGGGAAGGAAGGTTCAGGGTGCCCCTAAATACTAGATTTAGGGGAGTTACAGGTAGGTGAAGGGCAGGGACCAATGGGTCCCCGTCCTGGGGTGGGTACACCCCCTATCCTGCCTCTCTCCTGTGGGAGGGGGGCAGTAGCCTAGTCTTGATAGGGTAGGGCTCCCCATCTTCAAGATGGCGAGAGCCCGGAGATGTGCTTCACCTCGCCTCCCCCACCTGAGGGGTGGGGTTGGCAGGCTGGCACATCCCTTGTGCTTATTTGGAGTTTCCGGCCAAAGCTTCCTGCAAGAGTGGGGGGTTGCAGGGGCCTGGGGAAACTCACAGAGGCGGCATGCCTCTGAAGCTTCCCCCTGCCCATCCTGGGGGAGGAGATTTAGCACCTCGCCCAGGATGTGCATTGTTGCAGGACCAGGAGAGCAGGGGCTCTCCTACCCAGGGTTCCAGCAACATGTCTGCTGGGTGGCAGCCTAGGCAGCCTCAGAGCAGACGTGGATTTGTAGGTTAGGTTCGAGGGGGCACCTCTAAGATGCCCTCTGGGGTGCTGGGTACATTAAATCCCACACTGGCATCAGTGTGGGTTTAATGTGCTGAGAAGTTTGATACCAAACTTCACAGTCTTTAGTGTTGCCATTATGGTGCTGTGGAGCTCGTGTTTGACGAGCTCCCAGCACCATGTACTCTTTAAATGGCAGCACTGCACTTACAGGGCTCAGGGATGGACCTGGGCCCTGTAGGGGCACAGGGCTCTTGCTCCCATGCCCACACCATTGGCATAAGGCACCCAGCTAGAGGGGTGATGGATGTATGCCATGGCAGTGTATGTGATGGGCATGGCACACAGTGATGTGCGCCATGTCGACTTTGTTTTTGTCTTGCACCCAAACACTCAGCCTGCAAAGGCAGTGTGTGTGTGTAAGGGTACAGGGCCTCTAAGAGTGGCACAATGAGTGCTGCAGCTCTTAGAGGCCTTCCTGGGTCACAAAGCCCTGGGTACTTAGGGTACCATTTACCAGGGGCTGACATGTGGCCAACGTTTGCCAATTTGGGTTTGGTTTGTTTTAGGGAAAGAACATAGGCCCTGGGCACCTGATTGGTAGGAGTCCAGGGCACACTCAATCAAAGTACATTCAGCAATTCAGCAAAAAGTGGGGGCATACAGGCAAGAAAGATGACACTTTCTCACAGGGATGGCTTAGCAGTTCGGGCTGGACTGCTCCCATGAGGTACAGGGTCTGACTGATTTGCATATGGCCATGTCTGAACTGGGGTGGCAGAGTGGGCTAAAGAACGGTGATGGATCAAACCCAGATCTGTTGACTTGGTGTGAGTGTTTGATTGGTTCTGATGCTCCGTCCATCACCACCCCCTTTTGTACCGCTTTGTTCACCATAAGTTGGCAGGGTATGCTCAGACGGGAGTCCCTTGCTCACTTTGCCACTGGATTCAAGCAAGCTTGGCTGAAGACGGCTGAAATGCCAGAAACCGGTCCTAGAAAGCTTGTTTCTGGTCCAGGGAAAGCATGGCTTGGCAGTTCGGGCTGGACTGTTCCCATGAGGCACAGGGTCAGACTGATTTGCATATGGCCATGTTTGAACTGGGGTGGCAGAGTGGGCTAAAGAACAGTGATGGATCAAACCCAGATCTGTTGAATGGGTGTGAGTGTTTGATTGGTTCTGATGCTCCGTCCATCACCACCCCCTTTTGTACCGCTTTGTTCACCATAAGTTGGCAGGGTATGCTCAGACGTGAGTCCCTTGCTCACTTTGCCACTGGATTCAAGCAAGCCTGGCTGAAGACGGCTTAAATGCCAGAAACTTGTCCTAGGAAGCTTGTTTCCGGTCCAGGGAAGGCATGGCTTGGCAGTTCGGGCTGGACTGTTCCCATGAGGCACAGGGTCAGACTGATTTGCATATGGTCATGTCTGAACTGGGGTGGCAGAGTGGGCTAAAAGACGTTGATGGGTCAAACCCAGATCTGTTGACTGGGTGTGAGTGTTTGATATTTGTGATGCTCCGTCCATCACCACCTTCTTTTGTACCGCTTTGTTTGCCATAAGTTGGTAGGGTATGCTCAGACGTGAGTTCCCTTGCTGACTTTGCCTCTGGATTCAAGCAAGCCTGGCTGAAGACGGCTGAAATGCCAGAAACCGGTCATAGGAAGCTTGTTTCCGGTCTAGGGAAGGCATTGTGAGAAAGTGGTTCTGTATATACTGTTCCTTAATAGGTATAGGGTGTAAAGAGTCCACAGTCCCCCAGGGTTTGACAGAGGTCAAAGTTAGGTATAACCTTACTCTCTGAAGTGGTAGCTTGGTCGAGCAGTAAGGCAGTACCAGAGGCCAGTGTAAAGCATTTGTTGTACACACTCAGTCAGCAAATGGTTTCACACACTCAATACCTGAACTCTAGGCCAATGCTTTATATATAAAAAAAATATGCTTGTTTTATTTTAGAACCAATACTTGGAGGTAAAATATACTTTCTCAACAGTAAATGTTTCATATAAATACTTTTGCAATATGCAGTAGATTTTAGTAAACAGTTACAAGAGGTTGCAGTAGGCAACTCTATTTTTAAACACAACAATACATTGAGCTCAATGGTAAATTCAAGTTATTTGCAAAAGATTACTTTTTAGATTACTTTTGGAATTCCAGGACTGGATCTTAGATTCAGTCCTGGGTCAGTTCTCAGAATCAAGTGATGAAAGTCGACTTTAGTACTGTAGTGATTTTTAACTAATATTTAGCTATTTTAAAAGTTGACACTTTGAAAATATTTCAGAGAAAACAATCAATGATTCCCTATGGAAGAAAATGCAGGTTACAGGTACAGTACGTTGACGTTACTTTTGTAATCCAGTACTGGGTGCCTAGACTCAGTACTGGGACCTTTATCCAAAAAAGGTAAGCAATTACGTTTTCAGATAATATACGATTTTTGAAGAATATTTAAAGATTGCAGAAATCGACACTTAGAAGAAATTTCACAGAAAAACAGTCAATGGTTTCCTATGGAAGAAAATTGAGTTAAGGGTAAGTACAGTTGTAGAGATTTTTCAGAGTCAGTGCTGGGCACCAAGATCCAGCACTGGGAGTTCACCTAGGAACAGGTGAGTAAATTCGTTTTTGTCACTCGGCTGATTTTTGGTGAATATTTGAAGATTTGAAAAGTCCACACTTAGAAGAAATTTCAGGAAAAAGCCAGTCAATGTTACCCTATGAGGAAAATAGAGTTTGCGGTTTAAGGGTAAGTACTCGACTGGCAGAGTTGAGGTTCTGGGCACAGACTCAGGGGTCTCCCAGGGTCAGGTAGGTTCAGTTGGTTCACCCTCAGCGGCTCTAGGGCGGCCTGGTGCAGAGAGAGTTCTGCCCAATGTTATCCTGAGAGGGATAGGGGGGCCTTGTTTGGTGGCTGCTGACTGGCAAGCCACGCGGCTGTGGGAGCTGGGCTCCTGGTCACTTACTCAGGGCAAGTGGGGAAGTAGAAAGGAATAGAGTTTTCACTGCCAGGGCCACTCGGGCGGCTGGGTGCAGAGTGCTTTTGAGCCTGCGGGCGCTCAATGGATGTCAATGGGAAATCTCCGGTTAGGAAAAAGACTGCAAGCTCGTGGACGAGGACTCTTCAGGTGCCACCACCACTTCGAGAGGTAAGTTGGGTAGCTGGAGGATAGGTAGGTACCCCGGGGGTTGGACACAGGGGGCCGTGGGGCGCCGCGTGCAGGGGTGCCTTTAGGTGTCGGGAAATCTTACCCTCAGTTCATCGCGGTTGGGGGGGCACCTGGTTCTGAGGCTGCAGGCTTCTTCAGGAATGTCGAGGGAGGTCCTTGGGTGCCGGACTCGGGGTCACAGTCGCCGTGGGGTCGTCCTCAGGGTCTTTGTTCACTCCGGCACTGGCCAGGCTCGGCTGGTGCAGAGTGTGCTGGGTTCGCGGTTCCGGGCTGCTGCCAGGGGTTAGAAATAGGTTGCGAGTAGAGCCTCTACTCATGGGAGTCCCAGGGGCTTAGAGCCAAAAGGTAGCCAGGTCCTCCGGGGTTGGTGAGGTTGCTGGCCACAAGAGATGCCGCGCTGCAGCAGGAGCAGGTTCGAGGGTCGACAGGCCGGTAGGGCTGGGGCCAAAGCAGTTGGTGTCTTCCTCTTTTTAGCAGCTGCAGGGCAGGTCTTTGTTCTTCTTGCTCTTCTTGTAGTTTCGAATCTGGAATCTGGGGAAGGAAGGTTCAGGGTGCCCCTAAATACTAGATTTAGGGGAGTTACAGGTAGGTGAAGGGCAGGGACCAATGGGTCCCCGTCCTGGGGTGGGTACACCCCCTATCCTGCCTCTCTCCTGTGGGAGGGGGGCAGTAGCCTAGTCTTGATAGGGTAGGGCTCCCCATCTTCAAGATGGCGAGAGCCCGGAGATGTGCTTCACCTCGCCTCCCCCACCTGAGGGGTGGGGTTGGCAGGCTGGCACATCCCTTGTGCTTATTTGGAGTTTCCGGCCAAAGCTTCCTGCAAGAGTGGGGGGTTGCAGGGGCCTGGGGAAACTCACAGAGGCGGCATGCCTCTGAAGCTTCCCCCTGCCCATCCTGGGGGAGGAGATTTAGCACCTCGCCCAGGATGTGCATTGTTGCAGGACCAGGAGAGCAGGGGCTCTCCTACCCAGGGTTCCAGCAACATGTCTGCTGGGTGGCAGCCTAGGCAGCCTCAGAGCAGACGTGGATTTGTAGGTTAGGTTCGAGGGGGCACCTCTAAGATGCCCTCTGGGGTGCTGGGTACATTAAATCCCACACTGGCATCAGTGTGGGTTTAATGTGCTGAGAAGTTTGATACCAAACTTCACAGTCTTTAGTGTTGCCATTATGGTGCTGTGGAGCTCGTGTTTGACGAGCTCCCAGCACCATGTACTCTTTAAATGGCAGCACTGCACTTACAGGGCTCAGGGATGGACCTGGGCACTGTAGGGGCACAGGGCTCTTGCTCCCATGCCCACACCATTGGCATAAGGCACCCAGCTAGAGGGGTGATGGATGTATGCCATGGCAGTGTATGTGATGGGCATGGCACACAGTGATGTGCGCCATGTCGACTTTGTTTTTGTCTTGCACCCAAACACTCAGCCTGCAAAGGCAGTGTGTGTGTGTAAGGGTACAGGGCCTCTAAGAGTGGCACAATGAGTGCTGCAGCTCTTAGAGGCCTTCCTGGGTCACAAAGCCCTGGGTACTTAGGGTACCATTTACCAGGGGCTGACATGTGGCCAACGTTTGCCAATTTGGGTTTGGTTTGTTTTAGGGAAAGAACATAGGCCCTGGGCACCTGATTGGTAGGAGTCCAGGGCACACTCAATCAAAGTACATTCAGCAATTCAGCAAAAAGTGGGGGCATACAGGCAAGAAAGATGACACTTTCTCACAGGGATGGCTTAGCAGTTCGGGCTGGACTGCTCCCATGAGGTACAGGGTCTGACTGATTTGCATATGGCCATGTCTGAACTGGGGTGGCAGAGTGGGCTAAAGAACGGTGATGGATCAAACCCAGATCTGTTGACTTGGTGTGAGTGTTTGATTGGTTCTGATGCTCCGTCCATCACCACCCCCTTTTGTACCGCTTTGTTCACCATAAGTTGGCAGGGTATGCTCAGACGGGAGTCCCTTGCTCACTTTGCCACTGGATTCAAGCAAGCCTGGCTGAAGACGGCTGAAATGCCAGAAACCGGTCCTAGAAAGCTTGTTTCTGGTCCAGGGAAAGCATGGCTTGGCAGTTCGGGCTGGACTGTTCCCATGAGGCACAGGGTCAGACTGATTTGCATATGGCCATGTTTGAACTGGGGTGGCAGAGTGGGCTAAAGAACAGTGATGGATCAAACCCAGATCTGTTGAATGGGTGTGAGTGTTTGATTGGTTCTGATGCTCCGTCCATCACCACCCCCTTTTGTACTGCTTTGTTCACCATAAGTTGGCAGGGTATGCTCAGACGTGAGTCCCTTGCTCACTTTGCCACTGGATTCAAGCAAGCCTGGCTGAAGACGGCTTAAATGCCAGAAACTTGTCCTAGGAAGCTTGTTTCCGGTCCAGGGAAGGCATGGCTTGGCAGTTCGGGCTGGACTGTTCCCATGAGGCACAGGGTCAGACTGATTTGCATATGGTCATGTCTGAACTGGGGTGGCAGAGTGGGCTAAAAGACGTTGATGGGTCAAACCCAGATCTGTTGACTGGGTGTGAGTGTTTGATATTTCTGATGCTCCGTCCATCACCACCTTCTTTTGTACCGCTTTGTTTGCCATAAGTTGGTAGGGTATGCTCAGACGTGAGTTCCCTTGCTGACTTTGCCTCTGGATTCAAGCAAGCCTGGCTGAAGACGGCTGAAATGCCAGAAACCGGTCATAGGAAGCTTGTTTCCGGTCTAGGGAAGGCATTGTGAGAAAGTGGTTCTGTATATACTGTTCCTTAATAGGTATAGGGTGTAAAGAGTCCACAGTCCCCCAGGGTTTGACAGAGGTCAAAGTTAGGTATAACCTTACTCTCTGAAGTGGTAGCTTGGTCGAGCAGTAAGGCAGTACCAGAGGACAGTGTAAAGCATTTGTTGTACACACTCAGTCAGCAAATGGTTTCACACACTCAATAACTGAACTCTAGGCCAATGCTTTATATATAAAAAATATATGCTTGTTTTATTTTAGAACCAATACTTGGAGGTAAAATATACTTTCTCAACAGTAAATGTTTCATATAAATACTTTTGCAATATGCAGTAGATTTTAGTAAACAGTTACAAGAGGTTGCAGTAGGCAACTCTATTTTAAACACAACAATACATTGAGCTCAATGGTAAATTCAAGTTATTTGCAAAAGATTACTTTTTAGATTACTTTTGGAATTCCAGGACTGGATCTTAGATTCAGTCCTGGGTCAGTTCTCAGAATCAAGTGATGAAAGTCGACTTTAGTACTGTAGTGATTTTTAACTAATATTTAGCTATTTTAAAAGTTGACACTTTGAAAATATTTCAGAGAAAACAATCAATGATTCCCTATAGAAGAAAATGCAGGTTACAGGTACAGTACGTTCACGTTACTTTTGTAATCCAGTACTGGGTGCCTAGACTCAGTACTGGGACCTTTATCCAAAACAGGTAAACAATTACGTTTTCAGATAATATACGATTTTTGAAGAATATTTAAAGATTCAGAAATCGACACTTAGAAGAAATTTCACAGAAAAACAGTCAATGGTTTCCTACGGAAGAAAATTGAGTTAAGGGTAAGTACAGTTGTAGAGATTTTTCAGAGTCAGTGCTGGGCACCAAGATCCAGCACTGGGAGTTCACCTAGAAACAGGTGAGTAAATTCGTTTTTGTCACTCGGCTGATTTTTGGTGAATATTTGAAGATTTGAAAAGTCCACACTTAGAAGAAATTTCAGGAAAAAGCCAGTCAATGTTACCCTATGAGGAAAATAGAGTTTGCGGTTTAAGGGTAAGTACTCGAGTGGCAGAGTTGAGGTTCTGGGCACAGACTCAGGGGTCTCCCAGGGTCAGGTAGGTACAGTTGGTTCACCCTCAGCGGCTCTAGGGCGGCCTGGTGCAGAGAGAGTTCCGCCCAATGTTATCCTGAGAGGGATAGGGGGCCTTGTTTGGTGGCTGCTGACTGGCAAGCCACGCGGCTGTGGGAGCTGGGCTCCTGGTCACTTACTCAGGGCAAGTGGGGAAGTAGAAAGGAATAGAGTTTTCACTGCCAGAGCCACTCGGGCGGCTGGGTGCAGAGTGCTTTTGAGCCTTCGGGCGCTCAATGGATGCCAATGGGAAATCTCCGGTTAGGAAAAAGACTGCAAGCTCGTGGACGAGGACTCTTCAGGTGCCACCACCACTTCGAGAGGTAAGTTGAGTAGCTGGAGGATAGGTAGGTACCCCGGGGTTGGACACAGGGGGCCGTGGGGCGCCGCCTGCAGGGGTGCCTTTAGGTGTCGGGAAATCTTACCCTCAGTTCATCGCGGTTGGGGGGGCACCTGGTTCTGAGGCTGCAGGCTTCTTCAGGAATGTCGAGGGAGGTCCTTGGGTGCCGGACTCGGGGTCACAGTCGCCGTGGGGTCGTCCTCAGGGTCTTTGTTCACTCCGGCACTGGCCTGGCTCGGCTGGTGCAGAGTGTGCTGGGTTCGCGGTTCCGGGCTGCTGCCAGGGGTTAGAAATAGGTTGCGAGTAGAGCCTCTACTCATGGGAGTCCCAGGGGCTTAGAGCCAAAAGGTAGCCAGGTCCTCCGGGGTTGGTGAGGTTGCTGGCCACAAGAGATGCCGCGCTGGAGCAGGAGCAGGTTCGAGGGTCGACAGGCCGGTAAGGCTGGGGCCAAAGCAGTTGGTGTCTTCCTCTTTTTAGCAGCTGCAGGGCAGGTCTTTGTTCTTCTTGCTCTTCTTGTAGTTTCGAATCTGGAATCTGGGGAAGGAAGGTTCAGGGTGCCCCTAAATACTAGATTTAGGGGCGTTACAGGTAGGTGAAGGGCAGGGACCAATGGGTCCCCGTCCTGGTGTGGGTACACCCCCTATCCTGCCTCTCTCCTGTGGGAGGGGGGCAGTAGCCTAGTCCTGATAGGGTAGGGCTCCCCATCTTCAAGATGGCGAGAGCCCGGAGATGTGCTTCACCTCGCCTCCCCCACCTGAGGGGTGGGGTTGGCAGGCTGGCACATCCCTTGTCCTTATTTGGGGTTTCCGGCCAAAGCTTCCCGCAAGAGTGGGGGGTTGCAGGGGCCTCGGGAAACTCTCAGAGGCGGCATGAATTTGAAGCTTCCCCCTGCCCATCCTGGGGGAAGAGATTTAGCACCTCGCCCAGGATGTGCATTGTTGCAGGACCAGGAGAGCAGGGGCTCTCCTAACTAGGGGTCCAGCAACATGTCTGCTGGGTGGCAGCCTAGGCAGCCTCAGAGCAGACGTGGATTTGTAGGTTAGGTTCGAGGGGGCACCTCTAAGATGCCCTCTGGGGTGCTGGGTACATTAAATCCCACACTGGCATCAGTGTGGGTTTAATGTGCTGAGAAGTTTGATACCAAACTTCACAGTCTTTAGTGTTGCCATTATGGTGCTGTGGAGCTCGTGTTTGACGAGCTCCCAGCACCATGTACTCTTTAAATGGCAGCACTGCACTTACAGGGCTGAGGGATGGACCTGGGCACTGTAGGGGCACAGGGCTCTTGCTCCTATGCCCACACCATTGGCATAAGGCACCCAGCTAGAGGGGTGACTGATGTATGCCATGGCAGTGTATGTGATGGGCATGGCACACAGTGATGTGTGCCATGTCGACTTTGTTTTTGTCTTGCACCCAAACACTCAGCCTGCAAAGGCAGTGTGTGTGTGTAAGGGTACAGGGCCTCTAAGAGTGGCACAATGAGTGCTGCAGCTCTTAGAGGCCTTCCTGGGTCACAAAGCCCTGGGTACTTAGGGTACCATTTACCATGGGCTGACATGTGGCCAAGGTTTGCCAATTTGGGTTTGGTTTGTTTTAGGGAAGGAACATAGGCCCTGGGCACCTGATTGGCAGGAGTCCAGTACTGAGTCTAGGCACCCAGTACTGGATTACAAAAGTAACGTGAACGTACTGTACCTGTAACCTGCATTTTCTTCTATAGGGAATCATTGATTGTTTTCTCTGAAATATTTTCAAAGTGTCAACTTTTAAAATAGCTAAATATTAGTTAAAAATCACTACAGTACTAAAGTCGACTTTCATCACTTGATTCTGAGAACTGACCCAGGACTGAATCTAAGATCCAGTCCTGGAATTCCAAAAGTAATCTAAAAAGTAATCTTTTGCAAATAATAGGGCACACTCAATCAAAGTACATTCAGCAATTCAGCAAAAAGTGGGGGCATACCAGGCAAGAAAGATGACACTTTCTCACAGGGATGGCTTAGCAGTTCGGGCTGGACTGCTCCCATGAGGCACAGGGTCTGACTGATTTGCATATGGCCATGTCACTGGGGTGGCAGAGTGGGCTAAAGAACGATGATGGATCAAACCCAGATCTGTTGACTGGGTGTGAGTGCTTGATTGGTTCTGATGCTCCGTCCATCACCACCCCCTTTTGTACCGCTTTGTTTACCATAAGTTGGCAGGGTATGCTCAGACGGGAGTCCCTTGCTCACTTTGCCACTGGATTCAAGCAAGCCTGCCTGAAGACGGCTGAAATGCCAGAAACCGGTCCTAGAAAGCTTGTTTCTGGTCCAGGGAAAGCATGGCTTGGCAGTTCGGGCTGGACTGTTCCCATGAGGCACAGTGTCAGACTGATTTGCATATGACCATGTCTGAACTGGGGTGGCAGAGTGGGCTAAAGAACAGTGATGGATCAAACCCAGATCTGTTGACTGGGTGTGAGTGTTTGATTGGTTCTGATGCTCCGTCCATCACCACCCCCTTTTGTACCGCTTTGTTCACCATAAGTTGGCAGGGTATGCTCAGACGTGAGTCCCTTGCTCACTTTGCCACTGGATTCAAGCAAGCCTGGCTGAAGACGGCTGAAATGCCAGAAACCGGTCCTAGGAAGCTTGTTTCCGGTCTAGGGAAGGCATTGTGAGAAAGTGGTTCTGTATATACTGTTCCTTAATAGGTATAGGGTGTAAAGAGTCCACAGTCCCCCAGGGTTTGACAGAGGTCAAAGTTAGGTATAACCTTACTCTCTGAAGTGGTAGCTTGGTCGAGCAGTAAGGCAGTACCAGAGGCCAGTGTAAAGCATTTGTTGTACACACTCAGTCAGCAAATGGTTTCACACACTCAATACCTGAACTCTAGGCCAATGCTTTATATATAAAAAAAATATGCTTGTTTTATTTTAGAACCAACACTTGGAGGTAAAATATACTTTCTCAACAGTAAATGTTTCATATAAATACTTTTGCAATATGCAGTAGATTTTAGTAAACAGTTACAAGAGGTTGCAGTAGGCAACTCTATTTTTAAACACAACAATACATTGAGCTCAATGGTAAATTCAAGTTATTTGCAAAAGATTACTTTTTAGATTACTTTTGGAATTCCAGGACTGGATCTTAGATTCAGTCCTGGGTCAGTTCTCAGAATCAAGTGATGAAAGTCGACTTTAGTACTGTAGTGATTTTTAACTAATATTTAGCTATTTTAAAAGTTGACACTTTGAAAATATTTCAGAGAAAACAATCAATGATTCCCTATGGAAGAAAATGCAGGTTACAGGTACAGTACGTTGACGTTACTTTTGTAATCCAGTACTGGGTGCCTAGACTCAGTACTGGGACCTTTATCCAAAAAACGTAAGCAATTACGTTTTCAGATAATATACGATTTTTGAAGAATATTTAAAGATTGCAGAAATCGACACTTAGAAGAAATTTCACAGAAAAACAGTCAATGGTTTCCTATGGAAGAAAATTGAGTTAAGGGTAAGTACAGTTGTAGAGATTTTTCAGAGTCAGTGCTGGGCACCAAGATCCAGCACTGGGAGTTCACCTAGGAACAGGTGAGTAAATTCGTTTTTGTCACTCGGCTGATTTTTGGTGAATATTTGAAGATTTGAAAAGTCCACACTTAGAAGAAATTTCAGGAAAAAGCCAGTCAATGTTACCCTATGAGGAAAATAGAGTTTGCGGTTTAAGGGTAAGTACTCGACTGGCAGAGTTGAGGTTCTGGGCACAGACTCAGGGGTCTCCCAGGGTCAGGTAGGTTCAGTTGGTTCACCCTCAGCGGCTCTAGGGCGGCCTGGTGCAGAGAGAGTTCTGCCCAATGTTATCCTGAGAGGGATAGGGGGGCCTTGTTTGGTGGCTGCTGACTGGCAAGCCACGCGGCTGTGGGAGCTGGGCTCCTGGTCACTTACTCAGGGCAAGTGGTGAAGTAGGAAGGAATAGAGTTTTCACTGCCAGGGCCACTCGGGCGGCTGGGTGCAGAGTGCTTTTGAGCCTGCGGGCGCTCAATGGATGTCAATGGGAAATCTCCGGTTAGGAAAAAGACTGCAAGCTCGTGGACGAGGACTCTTCAGGTGCCACCACCACTTCGAGAGGTAAGTTGGGTAGCTGGAGGATAGGTAGGTACCCCGGGGGTTGGACACAGGGGGCCGTGGGGCGCCGCGTGCAGGGGTGCCTTTAGGTGTCGGGAAATCTTACCCTCAGTTCATCGCGGTTGGGGGGGCACCTGGTTCTGAGGCTGCAGGCTTCTTCAGGAATGTCGAGGGAGGTCCTTGGGTGCCGGACTCGGGGTCACAGTCGCCGTGGGGTCGTCCTCAGGGTCTTTGTTCACTCCGGCACTGGCCAGGCTCGGCTGGTGCAGAGTGTGCTGGGTTCGCGGTTCCGGGCTGCTGCCAGGGGTTAGAAATAGGTTGCGAGTAGAGCCTCTACTCATGGGAGTCCCAGGGGCTTAGAGCCAAAAGGTAGCCAGGTCCTCCGGGGTTGGTGAGGTTGCTGGCCACAAGAGATGCCGCGCTGCAGCAGGAGCAGGTTCGAGGGTCGACAGGCCGGTAGGGCTGGGGCCAAAGCAGTTGGTGTCTTCCTCTTTTTAGCAGCTGCAGGGCAGGTCTTTGTTCTTCTTGCTCTTCTTGTAGTTTCGAATCTGGAATCTGGGGAAGGAAGGTTCAGGGTGCCCCTAAATACTAGATTTAGGGGCGTTACAGGTAGGTGAAGGGCAGGGACCAATGGGTCCCCGTCCTGGGGTGGGTACACCCCCTATCCTGCCTCTCTCCTGTGGGAGGGGGGCAGTAGCCTAGTCTTGATAGGGTAGGGCTCCCCATCTTCAAGATGGCGAGAGCCCGGAGATGTGCTTCACCTCGCCTCCCCCACCTGAGGGGTGGGGTTGGCAGGCTGGCACATCCCTTGTGCTTATTTGGAGTTTCCGGCCAAAGCTTCCTGCAAGAGTGGGGGGTTGCAGGGGCCTGGGGAAACTCACAGAGGCGGCATGCCTCTGAAGCTTCCCCCTGCCCATCCTGGGGGAGGAGATTTAGCACCTCGCCCAGGATGTGCATTGTTGCAGGACCAGGAGAGCAGGGGCTCTCCTACCCAGGGTTCCAGCAACATGTCTGCTGGGTGGCAGCCTAGGCAGCCTCAGAGCAGACGTGGATTTGTAGGTTAGGTTCGAGGGGGCACCTCTAAGATGCCCTCTGGGGTGCTGGGTACATTAAATCCCACACTGGCATCAGTGTGGGTTTAATTTGCTGAGAAGTTTGATACCAAACTTCACAGTCTTTAGTGTTGCCATTATGGTGCTGTGGAGCTCGTGTTTGACGAGCTCCCAGCACCATGTACTCTTTAAATGGCAGCACTGCACTTACAGGGCTCAGGGATGGACCTGGGCACTGTAGGGGCACAGGGCTCTTGCTCCCATGCCCACACCATTGGCATAAGGCACCCAGCTAGAGGGGTGATGGATGTATGCCATGGCAGTGTATGTGATGGGCATGGCACACAGTGATGTGCGCCATGTCGACTTTGTTTTTGTCTTGCACCCAAACACTCAGCCTGCAAAGGCAGTGTGTGTGTGTAAGGGTACAGGGCCTCTAAGAGTGGCACAATGAGTGCTGCAGCTCTTAGAGGCCTTCCTGGGTCACAAAGCCCTGGGTACTTAGGGTACCATTTACCAGGGGCTGACATGTGGCCAACGTTTGCCAATTTGGGTTTGGTTTGTTTTAGGGAAAGAACATAGGCCCTGGGCACCTGATTGGTAGGAGTCCAGGGCACACTCAATCAAAGTACATTCAGCAATTCAGCAAAAAGTGGGGGCATACAGGCAAGAAAGATGACACTTTCTCACAGGGATGGCTTAGCAGTTCGGGCTGGACTGCTCCCATGAGGTACAGGGTCTGACTGATTTGCATATGGCCATGTCTGAACTGGGGTGGCAGAGTGGGCTAAAGAACGGTGATGGATCAAACCAAGATCTGTTGACTTGGTGTGAGTGTTTGATTGGTTCTGATGCTCCGTCCATCACCACCCCCTTTTGTACCGCTTTGTTCACCATAAGTTGGCAGGGTATGCTCAGACGTGAGTCCCTTGCTCACTTTGCCACTGGATTCAAGCAAGCCTGGCTGAAGACGGCTTAAATGCCAGAAACTTGTCCTAGGAAGCTTGTTTCCGGTCCAGGGAAGGCATGGCTTGGCAGTTCGGGCTGGACTGTTCCCATGAGGCACAGGGTCAGACTGATTTGCATATGGTCATGTCTGAACTGGGGTGGCAGAGTGGGCTAAAAGACGTTGATGGGTCAAACCCAGATCTGTTGACTGGGTGTGAGTGTTTGATATTTCTGATGCTCCGTCCATCACCACCTTCTTTTGTACCGCTTTGTTTGCCATAAGTTGGTAGGGTATGCTCAGACGTGAGTTCCCTTGCTGACTTTGCCTCTGGATTCAAGCAAGCCTGGCTGAAGACGGCTGAAATGCCAGAAACCGGTCATAGGAAGCTTGTTTCCGGTCTAGGGAAGGCATTGTGAGAAAGTGGTTCTGTATATACTGTTCCTTAATAGGTATAGGGTGTAAAGAGTCCACAGTCCCCCAGGGTTTGACAGAGGTCAAAGTTAGGTATAACCTTACTCTCTGAAGTGGTAGCTTGGTCGAGCAGTAAGGCAGTACCAGAGGACAGTGTAAAGCATTTGTTGTACACACTCAGTCAGCAAATGGTTTCACACACTCAATAACTGAACTCTAGGCCAATGCTTTATATATAAAAAATATATGCTTGTTTTATTTTAGAACCAATACTTGGAGGTAAAATATACTTTCTCAACAGTAAATGTTTCATATAAATACTTTTGCAATATGCAGTAGATTTTAGTAAACAGTTACAAGAGGTTGCAGTAGGCAACTCTATTTTAAACACAACAATACATTGAGCTCAATGGTAAATTCAAGTTATTTGCAAAAGATTACTTTTTAGATTACTTTTGGAATTCCAGGACTGGATCTTAGATTCAGTCCTGGGTCAGTTCTCAGAATCAAGTGATGAAAGTCGACTTTAGTACTGTAGTGATTTTTAACTAATATTTAGCTATTTTAAAAGTTGACACTTTGAAAATATTTCAGAGAAAACAATCAATGATTCCCTATAGAAGAAAATGCAGGTTACAGGTACAGTACGTTCACGTTACTTTTGTAATCCAGTACTGGGTGCCTAGACTCAGTACTGGGACCTTTATCCAAAACAGGTAAACAATTACGTTTTCAGATAATATACGATTTTTGAAGAATATTTAAAGATTCAGAAATCGACACTTAGAAGAAATTTCACAGAAAAACAGTCAATGGTTTCCTACGGAAGAAAATTGAGTTAAGGGTAAGTACAGTTGTAGAGATTTTTCAGAGTCAGTGCTGGGCACCAAGATCCAGCACTGGGAGTTCACCTAGGAACAGGTGAGTAAATTCGTTTTTGTCACTCGGCTGATTTTTGGTGAATATTTGAAGATTTGAAAAGTCCACACTTAGAAGAAATTTCAGGAAAAAGCCAGTCAATGTTACCCTATGAGGAAAATAGAGTTTGCGGTTTAAGGGTAAGTACTCGAGTGGCAGAGTTGAGGTTCTGGGCACAGACTCAGGGGTCTCCCAGGGTCAGGTAGGTACAGTTGGTTCACCCTCAGCGGCTCTAGGGCGGCCTGGTGCAGAGAGAGTTCCGCCCAATGTTATCCTGAGAGGGATAGGGGGCCTTGTTTGGTGGCTGCTGACTGGCAAGCCACGCGGCTGTGGGAGCTGGGCTCCTGGTCACTTACTCAGGGCAAGTGGGGAAGTAGAAAGGAATAGAGTTTTCACTGCCAGAGCCACTCGGGCGGCTGGGTGCAGAGTGCTTTTGAGCCTTCGGGCGCTCAATGGATGCCAATGGGAAATCTCCGGTTAGGAAAAAGACTGCAAGCTCGTGGACGAGGACTCTTCAGGTGCCACCACCACTTCGAGAGGTAAGTTGAGTAGCTGGAGGATAGGTAGGTACCCCGGGGTTGGACACAGGGGGCCGTGGGGCGCCGCCTGCAGGGGTGCCTTTAGGTGTCGGGAAATCTTACCCTCAGTTCATCGCGGTTGGGGGGGCACCTGGTTCTGAGGCTGCAGGCTTCTTCAGGAATGTCGAGGGAGGTCCTTGGGTGCCGGACTCGGGGTCACAGTCGCCGTGGGGTCGTCCTCAGGGTCTTTGTTCACTCCGGCACTGGCCTGGCTCGGCTGGTGCAGAGTGTGCTGGGTTCGCGGTTCCGGGCTGCTGCCAGGGGTTAGAAATAGGTTGCGAGTAGAGCCTCTACTCATGGGAGTCCCAGGGGCTTAGAGCCAAAAGGTAGCCAGGTCCTCCGGGGTTGGTGAGGTTGCTGGCCACAAGAGATGCCGCGCTGGAGCAGGAGCAGGTTCGAGGGTCGACAGGCCGGTAAGGCTGGGGCCAAAGCAGTTGGTGTCTTCTTCTTTTTAGCAGCTGCAGGGCAGGTCTTTGTTCTTCTTGCTCTTCTTGTAGTTTCGAATCTGGAATCTGGGGAAGGAAGGTTCAGGGTGCCCCTAAATACTAGATTTAGGGGCGTTACAGGTAGGTGAAGGGCAGGGACCAATGGGTCCCCGTCCTGGTGTGGGTACACCCCCTATCCTGCCTCTCTCCTGTGGGAGGGGGGCAGTAGCCTAGTCCTGATAGGGTAGGGCTCCCCATCTTCAAGATGGCGAGAGCCCGGAGATGTGCTTCACCTCGCCTCCCCCACCTGAGGGGTGGGGTTGGCAGGCTGGCACATCCCTTGTCCTTATTTGGGGTTTCCGGCCAAAGCTTCCCGCAAGAGTGGGGGGTTGCAGGGGCCTCGGGAAACTCACAGAGGCGGCATGCCTTTGAAGCTTCCCCCTGCCCATCCTGGGGGAAGAGATTTAGCACCTCGCCCAGGATGTGCATTGTTGCAGGACCAGGAGAGCAGGGGCTCTCCTAACTAGGGGTCCAGCAACATGTCTGCTGGGTGGCAGCCTAGGCAGCCTCAGAGCAGACGTGGATTTGTAGGTTAGGTTCGAGGGGGCACCTCTAAGATGCCCTCTGGGGTGCTGGGTACATTAAATCCCACACTGGCATCAGTGTGGGTTTAATGTGCTGAGAAGTTTGATACCAAACTTCACAGTCTTTAGTGTTGCCATTATGGTGCTGTGGAGCTCGTGTTTGACGAGCTCCCAGCACCATGTACTCTTTAAATGGCAGCACTGCACTTACAGGGCTGAGGGATGGACCTGGGCACTGTAGGGGCACAGGGCTCTTGCTCCTATGCCCACACCATTGGCATAAGGCACCCAGCTAGAGGGGTGACTGATGTATGCCATGGCAGTGTATGTGATGGGCATGGCACACAGTGATGTGTGCCATGTCGACTTTGTTTTTGTCTTGCACCCAAACACTCAGCCTGCAAAGGCAGTGTGTGTGTGTAAGGGTACAGGGCCTCTAAGAGTGGCACAATGAGTGCTGCAGCTCTTAGAGGCCTTCCTGGGTCACAAAGCCCTGGGTACTTAGGGTACCATTTACCATGGGCTGACATGTGGCCAAGGTTTGCCAATTTGGGTTTGGTTTGTTTTAGGGAAGGAACATAGGCCCTGGGCACCTGATTGGCAGGAGTCCAGTACTGAGTCTAGGCACCCAGTACTGGATTACAAAAGTAACGTGAACGTACTGTACCTGTAACCTGCATTTTCTTCTATAGGGAATCATTGATTGTTTTCTCTGAAATATTTTCAAAGTGTCAACTTTTAAAATAGCTAAATATTAGTTAAAAATCACTACAGTACTAAAGTCGACTTTCATCACTTGATTCTGAGAACTGACCCAGGACTGAATCTAAGATCCAGTCCTGGAATTCCAAAAGTAATCTAAAAAGTAATCTTTTGCAAATAATAGGGCACACTCAATCAAAGTACATTCAGCAATTCAGCAAAAAGTGGGGGCATACCAGGCAAGAAAGATGACACTTTCTCACAGGGATGGCTTAGCAGTTCGGGCTGGACTGCTCCCATGAGGCACAGGGTCTGACTGATTTGCATATGGCCATGTCACTGGGGTGGCAGAGTGGGCTAAAGAACGATGATGGATCAAACCCAGATCTGTTGACTGGGTGTGAGTGTTTGATTGGTTCTGATGCTCCGTCCATCACCACCCCCTTTTGTACCGCTTTGTTTACCATAAGTTGGCAGGGTATGCTCAGACGGGAGTCCCTTGCTCACTTTGCCACTGGATTCAAGCAAGCCTGCCTGAAAACGGCTGAAATGCCAGGAACCGGTCCTAGAAAGCTTGTTTCTGGTCCAGGGAAAGCATGGCTTGGCAGTTCGGGCTGGACTGTTCCCATGAGGCACAGTGTCAGACTGATTTGCATATGACCATGTCTGAACTGGGGTGGCAGAGTGGGCTAAAGAACAGTGATGGATCAAACCCAGATCTGTTGACTGGGTGTGAGTGTTTGATTGGTTCTGATGCTCCGTCCATCACCACCCCCTTTTGTACTGCTTTGTTCACCATAAGTTGGCAGGGTATGCTCAGACGTGAGTCCCTTGCTCACTTTGCCACTGGATTCAAGCAAGCCTGGCTGAAGACGGCTTAAATGCCAGAAACTTGTCCTAGGAAGCTTGTTTCCGGTCCAGGGAAGGCATGGCTTGGCAGTTCGGGCTGGACTGTTCCCATGAGGCACAGGGTCAGACTGATTTGCATATGGTCATGTCTGAACTGGGGTGGCAGAGTGGGCTAAAAGACGTTGATGGGTCAAACCCAGATCTGTTGACTGGGTGTGAGTGTTTGATATTTCTGATGCTCCGTCCATCACCACCTTCTTTTGTACCGCTTTGTTTGCCATAAGTTGGTAGGGTATGCTCAGACGTGAGTTCCCTTGCTGACTTTGCCTCTGGATTCAAGCAAGCCTGGCTGAAGACGGCTGAAATGCCAGAAACCGGTCATAGGAAGCTTGTTTCCGGTCTAGGGAAGGCATTGTGAGAAAGTGGTTCTGTATATACTGTTCCTTAATAGGTATAGGGTGTAAAGAGTCCACAGTCCCCCAGGGTTTGACAGAGGTCAAAGTTAGGTATAACCTTACTCTCTGAAGTGGTAGCTTGGTCGAGCAGTAAGGCAGTACCAGAGGACAGTGTAAAGCATTTGTTGTACACACTCAGTCAGCAAATGGTTTCACACACTCAATAACTGAACTCTAGGCCAATGCTTTATATATAAAAAATATATGCTTGTTTTATTTTAGAACCAATACTTGGAGGTAAAATATACTTTCTCAACAGTAAATGTTTCATATAAATACTTTTGCAATATGCAGTAGATTTTAGTAAACAGTTACAAGAGGTTGCAGTAGGCAACTCTATTTTAAACACAACAATACATTGAGCTCAATGGTAAATTCAAGTTATTTGCAAAAGATTACTTTTTAGATTACTTTTGGAATTCCAGGACTGGATCTTAGATTCAGTCCTGGGTCAGTTCTCAGAATCAAGTGATGAAAGTCGACTTTAGTACTGTAGTGATTTTTAACTAATATTTAGCTATTTTAAAAGTTGACACTTTGAAAATATTTCAGAGAAAACAATCAATGATTCCCTATAGAAGAAAATGCAGGTTACAGGTACAGTACGTTCACGTTACTTTTGTAATCCAGTACTGGGTGCCTAGACTCAGTACTGGGACCTTTATCCAAAACAGGTAAACAATTACGTTTTCAGATAATATACGATTTTTGAAGAATATTTAAAGATTCAGAAATCGACACTTAGAAGAAATTTCACAGAAAAACAGTCAATGGTTTCCTACGGAAGAAAATTGAGTTAAGGGTAAGTACAGTTGTAGAGATTTTTCAGAGTCAGTGCTGGGCACCAAGATCCAGCACTGGGAGTTCACCTAGGAACAGGTGAGTAAATTCGTTTTTGTCACTCGGCTGATTTTTGGTGAATATTTGAAGATTTGAAAAGTCCACACTTAGAAGAAATTTCAGGAAAAAGCCAGTCAATGTTACCCTATGAGGAAAATAGAGTTTGCGGTTTAAGGGTAAGTACTCGAGTGGCAGAGTTGAGGTTCTGGGCACAGACTCAGGGGTCTCCCAGGGTCAGGTAGGTACAGTTGGTTCACCCTCAGCGGCTCTAGGGCGGCCTGGTGCAGAGAGAGTTCCGCCCAATGTTATCCTGAGAGGGATAGGGGGCCTTGTTTGGTGGCTGCTGACTGGCAAGCCACGCGGCTGTGGGAGCTGGGCTCCTGGTCACTTACTCAGGGCAAGTGGGGAAGTAGAAAGGAATAGAGTTTTCACTGCCAGAGCCACTCGGGCGGCTGGGTGCAGAGTGCTTTTGAGCCTTCGGGCGCTCAATGGATGCCAATGGGAAATCTCCGGTTAGGAAAAAGACTGCAAGCTCGTGGACGAGGACTCTTCAGGTGCCACCACCACTTCGAGAGGTAAGTTGAGTAGCTGGAGGATAGGTAGGTACCCCGGGGTTGGACACAGGGGGCCGTGGGGCGCCGCCTGCAGGGGTGCCTTTAGGTGTCGGGAAATCTTACCCTCAGTTCATCGCGGTTGGGGGGGCACCTGGTTCTGAGGCTGCAGGCTTCTTCAGGAATGTCGAGGGAGGTCCTTGGGTGCCGGACTCGGGGTCACAGTCGCCGTGGGGTCGTCCTCAGGGTCTTTGTTCACTCCGGCACTGGCCTGGCTCGGCTGGTGCAGAGTGTGCTGGGTTCGCGGTTCCGGGCTGCTGCCAGGGGTTAGAAATAGGTTGCGAGTAGAGCCTCTACTCATGGGAGTCCCAGGGGCTTAGAGCCAAAAGGTAGCCAGGTCCTCCGGGGTTGGTGAGGTTGCTGGCCACAAGAGATGCCGCGCTGGAGCAGGAGCAGGTTCGAGGGTCGACAGGCCGGTAAGGCTGGGGCCAAAGCAGTTGGTGTCTTCCTCTTTTTAGCAGCTGCAGGGCAGGTCTTTGTTCTTCTTGCTCTTCTTGTAGTTTCGAATCTGGAATCTGGGGAAGGAAGGTTCAGGGTGCCCCTAAATACTAGATTTAGGGGCGTTACAGGTAGGTGAAGGGCAGGGACCAATGGGTCCCCGTCCTGGTGTGGGTACACCCCCTATCCTGCCTCTCTCCTGTGGGAGGGGGGCAGTAGCCTAGTCCTGATAGGGTAGGGCTCCCCATCTTCAAGATGGCGAGAGCCCGGAGATGTGCTTCACCTCGCCTCCCCCACCTGAGGGGTGGGGTTGGCAGGCTGGCACATCCCTTGTCCTTATTTGGGGTTTCCGGCCAAAGCTTCCCGCAAGAGTGGGGGGTTGCAGGGGCCTCGGGAAACTCACAGAGGCGGCATGCCTTTGAAGCTTCCCCCTGCCCATCCTGGGGGAAGAGATTTAGCACCTCGCCCAGGATGTGCATTGTTGCAGGACCAGGAGAGCAGGGGCTCTCCTAACTAGGGGTCCAGCAACATGTCTGCTGGGTGGCAGCCTAGGCAGCCTCAGAGCAGACGTGGATTTGTAGGTTAGGTTCGAGGGGGCACCTCTAAGATGCCCTCTGGGGTGCTGGGTACATTAAATCCCACACTGGCATCAGTGTGGGTTTAATGTGCTGAGAAGTTTGATACCAAACTTCACAGTCTTTAGTGTTGCCATTATGGTGCTGTGGAGCTCGTGTTTGACGAGCTCCCAGCACCATGTACTCTTTAAATGGCAGCACTGCACTTACAGGGCTGAGGGATGGACCTGGGCACTGTAGGGGCACAGGGCTCTTGCTCCTATGCCCACACCATTGGCATAAGGCACCCAGCTAGAGGGGTGACTGATGTATGCCATGGCAGTGTATGTGATGGGCATGGCACACAGTGATGTGTGCCATGTCGACTTTGTTTTTGTCTTGCACCCAAACACTCAGCCTGCAAAGGCAGTGTGTGTGTGTAAGGGTACAGGGCCTCTAAGAGTGGCACAATGAGTGCTGCAGCTCTTAGAGGCCTTCCTGGGTCACAAAGCCCTGGGTACTTAGGGTACCATTTACCATGGGCTGACATGTGGCCAAGGTTTGCCAATTTGGGTTTGGTTTGTTTTAGGGAAGGAACATAGGCCCTGGGCACCTGATTGGCAGGAGTCCAGTACTGAGTCTAGGCACCCAGTACTGGATTACAAAAGTAACGTGAACGTACTGTACCTGTAACCTGCATTTTCTTCTATAGGGAATCATTGATTGTTTTCTCTGAAATATTTTCAAAGTGTCAACTTTTAAAATAGCTAAATATTAGTTAAAAATCACTACAGTACTAAAGTCGACTTTCATCACTTGATTCTGAGAACTGACCCAGGACTGAATCTAAGATCCAGTCCTGGAATTCCAAAAGTAATCTAAAAAGTAATCTTTTGCAAATAATAGGGCACACTCAATCAAAGTACATTCAGCAATTCAGCAAAAAGTGGGGGCATACCAGGCAAGAAAGATGACACTTTCTCACAGGGATGGCTTAGCAGTTCGGGCTGGACTGCTCCCATGAGGCACAGGGTCTGACTGATTTGCATATGGCCATGTCACTGGGGTGGCAGAGTGGGCTAAAGAACGATGATGGATCAAACCCAGATCTGTTGACTGGGTGTGAGTGTTTGATTGGTTCTGATGCTCCGTCCATCACCACCCCCTTTTGTACCGCTTTGTTTACCATAAGTTGGCAGGGTATGCTCAGACGGGAGTCCCTTGCTCACTTTGCCACTGGATTCAAGCAAGCCTGCCTGAAGACGGCTGAAATGCCAGGAACCGGTCCTAGAAAGCTTGTTTCTGGTCCAGGGAAAGCATGGCTTGGCAGTTCGGGCTGGACTGTTCCCATGAGGCACAGTGTCAGACTGATTTGCATATGACCATGTCTGAACTGGGGTGGCAGAGTGGGCTAAAGAACAGTGATGGATCAAACCCAGATCTGTTGACTGGGTGTGAGTGTTTGATTGGTTCTGATGCTCCGTCCATCACCACCCCCTTTTGTACTGCTTTGTTCACCATAAGTTGGCAGGGTATGCTCAGACGTGAGTCCCTTGCTCACTTTGCCACTGGATTCAAGCAAGCCTGGCTGAAGACGGCTGAAATGCCAGAAACCGGTCCTAGGAAGCTTGTTTCCGGTCTAGGGAAGGCATTGTGAGAAAGTGGTTCTGTATATACTGTTCCTTAATAGGTATAGGGTGTAAAGAGTCCACAGTCCCCCAGGGTTTGACAGAGGTCAAAGTTAGGTATAACCTTACTCTCTAAAGTGGTAGCTTGGTCGAGCAGTAAGGCAGTACCAGAGGCCAGTGTAAAGCATTTGTTGTACACACTCAGTCAGCAAATGGTTTCACACACTCAATACCTGAACTCTAGGCCAATGCTTTATATATAAAAAACATATGCTTGTTTTATTTTAGAACCAACACTTGGAGGTAAAATATACTTTCTCAACAGTAAATGTTTCATATAAATACTTTTGCAATATGCAGTAGATTTTAGTAAACAGTTACAAGAGGTTGCAGTAGGCAACTCTATTTTTAAACACAACAATACATTGAGCTCAATGGTAAATTCAAGTTATTTGCAAAAGATTACTTTTTAGATTACTTTTGGAATTCCAGGACTGGATCTTAGATTCAGTCCTGGGTCAGTTCTCAGAATCAAGTGATGAAAGTCGACTTTAGTACTGTAGTGATTTTTAACTAATATTTAGCTATTTTAAAAGTTGACACTTTGAAAATATTTCAGAGAAAACAATCAATGATTCCCTATGGAAGAAAATGCAGGTTACAGGTACAGTACGTTGACGTTACTTTTGTAATCCAGTACTGGGTGCCTAGACTCAGTACTGGGACCTTTATCCAAAAAAGGTAAGCAATTACGTTTTCAGATAATATCCGATTTTTGAAGAATATTTAAAGATTGCAGAAATCGACACTTAGAAGAAATTTCACAGAAAAACAGTCAATGGTTTCCTATGGAAGAAAATTGAGTTAAGGGTAAGTACAGTTGTAGAGATTTTTCAGAGTCAGTGCTGGGCACCAAGATCCAGCACTGGGAGTTCACCTAGGAACAGGTGAGTAAATTCGTTTTTGTCACTCGGCTGATTTTTGGTGAATATTTGAAGATTTGAAAAGTCCACACTTAGAAGAAATTTCAGGAAAAAGCCAGTCAATGTTACCCTATGAGGAAAATAGAGTTTGCGGTTTAAGGGTAAGTACTCGACTGGCAGAGTTGAGGTTCTGGGCACAGACTCAGGGGTCTCCCAGGGTCAGGTAGGTTCAGTTGGTTCACCCTCAGCGGCTCTAGGGCGGCCTGGTGCAGAGAGAGTTCTGCCCAATGTTATCCTGAGAGGGATAGGGGGGCCTTGTTTGGTGGCTGCTGACTGGCAAGCCACGCGGCTGTGGGAGCTGGGCTCCTGGTCACTTACTCAGGGCAAGTGGTGAAGTAGGAAGGAATAGAGTTTTCACTGCCAGGGCCACTCGGGCGGCTGGGTGCAGAGTGCTTTTGAGCCTGCGGGCGCTCAATGGATGTCAATGGGAAATCTCCGGTTAGGAAAAAGACTGCAAGCTCGTGGACGAGGACTCTTCAGGTGCCACCACCACTTCGAGAGGTAAGTTGGGTAGCTGGAGGATAGGTAGGTACCCCGGGGGTTGGACACAGGGGGCCGTGGGGCGCCGCGTGCAGGGGTGCCTTTAGGTGTCGGGAAATCTTACCCTCAGTTCATCGCGGTTGGGGGGGCACCTGGTTCTGAGGCTGCAGGCTTCTTCAGGAATGTCGAGGGAGGTCCTTGGGTGCCGGACTCGGGGTCACAGTCGCCGTGGGGTCGTCCTCAGGGTCTTTGTTCACTCCGGCACTGGCCAGGCTCGGCTGGTGCAGAGTGTGCTGGGTTCGCGGTTCCGGGCTGCTGCCAGGGGTTAGAAATAGGTTGCGAGTAGAGCCTCTACTCATGGGAGTCCCAGGGGCTTAGAGCCAAAAGGTAGCCAGGTCCTCCGGGGTTGGTGAGGTTGCTGGCCACAAGAGATGCCGCGCTGCAGCAGGAGCAGGTTCGAGGGTCGACAGGCCGGTAGGGCTGGGGCCAAAGCAGTTGGTGTCTTCCTCTTTTTAGCAGCTGCAGGGCAGGTCTTTGTTCTTCTTGCTCTTCTTGTAGTTTCGAATCTGGAATCTGTGGAAGGAAGGTTCAGGGTGCCCCTAAATACTAGATTTAGGGGCGTTACAGGTAGGTGAAGGGCAGGGACCAATGGGTCCCCGTCCTGGGGTGGGTACACCCCCTATCCTGCCTCTCTCCTGTGGGAGGGGGGCAGTAGCCTAGTCTTGATAGGGTAGGGCTCCCCATCTTCAAGATGGCGAGAGCCCGGAGATGTGCTTCACCTCGCCTCCCCCACCTGAGGGGTGGGGTTGGCAGGCTGGCACATCCCTTGTGCTTATTTGGAGTTTCCGGCCAAAGCTTCCTGCAAGAGTGGGGGGTTGCAGGGGCCTGGGGAAACTCACAGAGGCGGCATGCCTCTGAAGCTTCCCCCTGCCCATCCTGGGGGAGGAGATTTAGCACCTCGCCCAGGATGTGCATTGTTGCAGGACCAGGAGAGCAGGGGCTCTCCTACCCAGGGTTCCAGCAACATGTCTGCTGGGTGGCAGCCTAGGCAGCCTCAGAGCAGACGTGGATTTGTAGGTTAGGTTCGAGGGGGCACCTCTAAGATGCCCTCTGGGGTGCTGGGTACATTAAATCCCACACTGGCATCAGTGTGGGTTTAATTTGCTGAGAAGTTTGATACCAAACTTCACAGTCTTTAGTGTTGCCATTATGGTGCTGTGGAGCTCGTGTTTGACGAGCTCCCAGCACCATGTACTCTTTAAATGGCAGCACTGCACTTACAGGGCTCAGGGATGGACCTGGGCACTGTAGGGGCACAGGGCTCTTGCTCCCATGCCCACACCATTGGCATAAGGCACCCAGCTAGAGGGGTGATGGATGTATGCCATGGCAGTGTATGTGATGGGCATGGCACACAGTGATGTGCGCCATGTCGACTTTGTTTTTGTCTTGCACCCAAACACTCAGCCTGCAAAGGCAGTGTGTGTGTGTAAGGGTACAGGGCCTCTAAGAGTGGCACAATGAGTGCTGCAGCTCTTAGAGGCCTTCCTGGGTCACAAAGCCCTGGGTACTTAGGGTACCATTTACCAGGGGCTGACATGTGGCCAACGTTTGCCAATTTGGGTTTGTTTTGTTTTAGGGAAAGAACATAGGCCCTGGGCACCTGATTGGTAGGAGTCCAGGGCACACTCAATCAAAGTACATTCAGCAATTCAGCAAAAAGTGGGGGCATACAGGCAAGAAAGATGACACTTTCTCACAGGGATGGCTTAGCAGTTCGGGCTGGACTGCTCCCATGAGGTACAGGGTCTGACTGATTTGCATATGGCCATGTCTGAACTGGGGTGGCAGAGTGGGCTAAAGAACGGTGATGGATCAAACCCAGATCTGTTGACTTGGTGTGAGTGTTTGATTGGTTCTGATGCTCCGTCCATCACCACCCCCTTTTGTACCGCTTTGTTCACCATAAGTTGGCAGGGTATGCTCAGACGGGAGTCCCTTGCTCACTTTGCCACTGGATTCAAGCAAGCCTGGCTGAAGACGGCTGAAATGCCAGAAACCGGTCCTAGAAAGCTTGTTTCTGGTCCAGGGAAAGCATGGCTTGGCAGTTCGGGCTGGACTGTTCCCATGAGGCACAGGGTCAGACTGATTTGCATATGGCCATGTTTGAACTGGGGTGGCAGAGTGGGCTAAAGAACAGTGATGGATCAAACCCAGATCTGTTGAATGGGTGTGAGTGTTTGATTGGTTCTGATGCTCCGTCCATCACCACCCCCTTTTGTACCGCTTTGTTCACCATAAGTTGGCAGGGTATGCTCAGACGTGAGTCCCTTGCTCACTTTGCCACTGGATTCAAGCAAGCCTGGCTGAAGACGGCTTAAATGCCAGAAACTTGTCCTAGGAAGCTTGTTTCCGGTCCAGGGAAGGCATGGCTTGGCAGTTCGGGCTGGACTGTTCCCATGAGGCACAGGGTCAGACTGATTTGCATATGGTCATGTCTGAACTGGGGTGGCAGAGTGGGCTAAAAGACGTTGATGGGTCAAACCCAGATCTGTTGACTGGGTGTGAGTGTTTGATATTTCTGATGCTCCGTCCATCACCACCTTCTTTTGTACCGCTTTGTTTGCCATAAGTTGGTAGGGTATGCTCAGACGTGAGTTCCCTTGCTCACTTTGCCTCTGGATTCAAGCAAGCCTGGCTGAAGACGGCTGAAATGCCAGAAACCGGTCATAGGAAGCTTGTTTCCGGTCTAGGGAAGGCATTGTGAGAAAGTGGTTCTGTATATACTGTTCCTTAATAGGTATAGGGTGTAAAGAGTCCACAGTCCCCCAGGGTTTGACAGAGGTCAAAGTTAGGTATAACCTTACTCTCTGAAGTGGTAGCTTGGTCGAGCAGTAAGGCAGTACCAGAGGACAGTGTAAAGCATTTGTTGTACACACTCAGTCAGCAAATGGTTTCACACACTCAATAACTGAACTCTAGGCCAATGCTTTATATATAAAAAATATATGCTTGTTTTATTTTAGAACCAATACTTGGAGGTAAAATATACTTTCTCAACAGTAAATGTTTCATATAAATACTTTTGCAATATGCAGTAGATTTTAGTAAACAGTTACAAGAGGTTGCAGTAGGCAACTCTATTTTAAACACAACAATACATTGAGCTCAATGGTAAATTCAAGTTATTTGCAAAAGATTACTTTTTAGATTACTTTTGGAATTCCAGGATT